>NC_133619.1:650956360-651256360 GCF_048593235.1 Sminthopsis crassicaudata
AGAAGGGAGGCTCTTGTCCCACTCCCACAGGCAGCAAGTCCGGGCAGCGCTGGGGCTCCCGCCAGGGGCTCCCTCCGGGCCTCTCTGGGCTCCCCCGCCCAGGCCCTGACCCTGCCCCTTCCTCATCCACAGAGACTAACACTGAGAACCCTGAAGGCCAGAACTGGCTGTTCGGTGAGTGACTGGGGGATTCCCAACAGGGGGAGGGGGAGGCAGGGGCCCAGTCAGGCCTGCTCACCCCCCCATGGCCCCCCCATCTCTGACTCTGACTGAGTGATTCTCCTCCCATCTCTGGGCCTTTGCCCACAGCCCCCTCCCCCATCTTGCACACTCTCCCTCCCCACCTCCTCCTCTGACAAGGCAAAGGTCCCCCACCCTTAGCTCAGGAGCCCCCCAGGGAAACTTTCCTGCCCTCCCCCACCTCAGACACTAGGAGCCCCGCCCCCCGGGATGGGAGTGTTTGTGGACTGGACACCCGAATGTAGCAGGAGAATGTAACTCCCCCAACCCCCACCCCCGAGGGCAGGGGCTGCTCTGTCTTGTCCTGTGGGCTGGGGGGGGGGGCGGGGGAGGCTTAATAAAGTCTGGAGGCCTGGATTCCTAAGAAGCCTGGGGCCTCCCTGAGGACGGGGTTCTGTCCCCCTCCCTTGGGCCAAGGCTCTGGGAAGAAAAGAGTCCTTCAAACCCCCCCCCCCCCCCTTAGTCTTCATCCGGGACTTCCCAGGTCTCTCCAAGAAACATGCAAGCATCTTGCTGGGCGTCTCAGCGCTGCTCATCCTGCTCTTCCTCCTCCTCCTCCTCCTCCTCCTCCGCTGTCGCCGGCATCGGGCCAGAATCAGTGAGTTCTTGGGGCTGGGGGCAGCTGGGCGGAGGGCCTGAGCCCCAGGGAAGGCTGACCCCGACTCTCCCCACAGGCAATGGGAGCAGAGGGACAGAGATCAAGAAGACCCCCAGGAGGTAAGAGCCCCAGATAGACCCTCCCCCAGTGCACCCACCCCCTTCCCAGACCCCCCCGCCACTCTGTGCCTTCTTGTTCCCCAGCTCAGACCCAGATGTGAGCCTCATGGAGCAGAGCCTGTGTGAGTGAGGGGCAGCTCAGAGAACTGAGTAGAGAACCGGCAGGCAAAGTGAGCAGAAACAAGAGAACAACTTATGTCAACTTTATAAAGAAAAGTAACAGTGAAAGAGCAAAGAATTCTGACCAGGCTAAGCAGGACTCCGGAGGAGGCCAGGTGAAGGGCTCCACAAGCTGGTAGAGAGGTGGTGGACACCGGGTACTGAAAAGGACAGATGTTCTCGATCTGGGGGTTGGCTTTGTCCCACTTGACTTCCTTGTTACAAAGTTGTTGTTTCACAGTTTTATAAAGTTTTATAAAGAATCCTCTTCTTTGCTTCTGCCCTGAGAATACAAATGTTCATCTTTTGGTCTTTAAATTCAAAATAAAAAAATTTAAAAAAAACTGAAGGTGTTAAAAAATATATATCCATGTGGACAGCTAGGAGATGCAGTGGGTAGAGCACCAGCCCTGAAGTCAGATCTGGCCTCAGACACTTAACACTTCCTAGCTGTGTGGCCCTGGGCAAGTCACTTAACCCCAATTGCCTCAGAAACAACAACAAACAATCTATCTATCTATATCTATAGAGAGAGGGCTGGAACTCTGAAAAGGTGCACTTGAATCCAGAGCAGCAGAGCACTTATAGCTAATTACCCACTCAGTGGGAGATCATGGTTCTATCTGATGTGGTGATGTGATGGCTCTCCTCATGATGGCAATTGCTGAATGTGTGGTGAGGTAATTGTAGGCAAGGATTGGAGGGCAGAGGGAGAGAGTCAGAGTCTCTCTGCCACAGGGTGCTGGGCAGGGAAAACTTCAGGTTCCAGACTCCAGGTTCAACATTTGACAAGCCACAAGCCATGTGGCAGTTTGCTGCCTTCTTCACTTCTCCTAAAGATCAAGGACTTTGATCCTGACTCTGATCCTGAGGCCCTCCAGAGAGCTAGCCCAGACATTACAGCTACATTTATATATATATATATGTATCCACGCCTAATTATCCAGAACCCTTATTAGTGACTATCCCAGCTGAATTGTGGTCCTGAAAGCAAAACTCCCTGTCATATAAATAAATATATACCAGTATCTCCAATATCTTACTCTCCTATCTCATACGAGATCTGTCAGGTTGGATACCCAGAGGGAGGGACTGTTATCTCTGGTTCAGTGAATGACCCTGAGAGTAGCTACTCCCCACCATTAACAAGTTAAAAGCCCCATCAGTGTGCTTCCCCTTCATAATCAGAAAAAAAGAATTTTCTAACTTTTGGGCAGAAACATTTATTCAAATGCATATCATGATCAATCTTTTATTATCATCATCATCATCATCATTATTATTATAGCTTTTTATTGACCCAGAGGCCAGGAGGGTTTGAGAGTCAGGAGCATCCTTCCTCCAAAGGTTCCTTTCCAACCCTTCCCCCAAAGATTACAGGGGACACCATTTACATTATACATATATAATATATGCATATTAAGCTTAAATGTTTCTTTGTACTAACTATGCTAGACCTTACTCAGAACCAGAATAAAAAGTAAGTCGAGGAAGCCAGTATAATGGCACCCTCTTTAATCTTCCTTTCCTTTGATCATAGATATCCTGTGCTTGATTTTTCTATAGAAAGTAAGAGAAATGATCATTAATAACCAATTATTCAGATCAGGGAGATCTAGGGATTTCCCCCCCTATTTCCTGATTTAAAGCACAGACCTTATGAAGAACAAAGCTGAGAAAGTCTCACTCTTAGGTTAGCCCTCACCCAATTGGGAGAGCTTATTTCTCATCAAAGGGTAAAGAGAGTTAATCTAGGTGAACTCTGGGTAATTGCCTCCTGCCCTTATGTCAATGGTTTATTTTGAAGATACAGTGAGATAATATTTGTAAAAGGCACTTAGCACCTTGTCCCACACAAAGGAGGCACTATTTAAATGCTGATTTCTCCTCCCTCTCTGTCTGTATAAGTATATATATAAATTTATCTATGAAATTTATTCTTTGAAGGTGATAAAGTCTAGTCTGAATTTCATTTTCAATTTCTCCCATTATGTTGCAGCAAAAGTTTGTTGTTGATCACAATTCATAGCGTGGAGTATATTATTTTCTTAAACTATATAATGTATTGTTGGGGCCCTGGACTTCTGAGAATCAGCCAGAGTCAGGATAATTAAAAGTCTTTATTCTTGGTCTTTTGTGGTTGAGGTCAGGGGACTAGATCTAGCAATCTCCACACCTCTTCACCACCTGGAGAATGAATCAATTTCCTCCTCCTACTCCACCCACTCATGTCCCTTCCCCTTCTTTGTCCACACCCACCCATCCAGCCAGTAGAGAAGAGTTAGGGAGGGTCATCCTCCAAACATGTTAATAGAGAATTGTCCAATTGGTAATTAGTCTCACATGCTCCATTATCCAAGTGCATTTGCTCAGTTCTAGCCCTTTAAAATGCATTCTTTTGATCTGACAATCAATCAATGAATGAACACTTATTAAGTGCCTACTTCGGACCAGACATTGCATTGAACACTGACATGGATTCTCATTTCTGTTTCTATAGCTCTGCCTTCTGTCTCTTCTATCAGCTTTGCTGAGATCCAAATAGATAACCCCTTATATACAAAGTGTACGGAAAAGAAATCCAGATTTCTTTCATGAGGAGGTATTAGCAACTGGTAGATCAGGAAATAGCAATCATGAGGAATAATGTCTGTGATAAGCTTTGATGGAAATTAGTAATCCTAGGGGGTAGGGGAGGAGTGGAGGAAGAAGGTGAGGAACAGAGTAAGGTAATTAAAATTATTCACTATTATTTATTTATTTATTTGTTTGTTTGTTTATTTTAGGATATTTTGATTTTTATTCTATCTCCATAGTTCTTTCACTAGATGTGGAATCCCATCTACTTGAATTGTCTTGGATCACTGTATTGTTTTTGTTTTTCTTTTTGGTTTTTTTATATTCTATTTTTTTATTAATTTTTATAATTATAACATTTTTTGACAGTACATATGCATAGGTAATTTTTTTTTTTACAACATAATCCCTTGTACTCCCTTCTGTTCCGAGTTTTTCCCCTCCTTCCCTCCACTCCCTCCCCTAGATGGCAGGCATTCCCATACATATTAAATATCTTATAGTATATCCTAGGTACAATATATGTGCAGAACTGAATTTTGTTGTTGTTGTTGTTGCAAAGGAAGAATTGTATTCAATATTATTTAAAAATAAATAAATAAATAAATTTAATAATAAATTCTATTCTGAAATTAACATTCTGCATTACTGTCCCAATTCTTCAAGCCACATTTTTCTGTCTTTTAGTTATGTTCAAGAATATTAATACCCACTTTCCCCCAGTTATTTTTTTAAGTTATCGTCTATATCATTAGCCCCTGGGCCATCTGAATGTTATCTGTAAGCCCAAGCACCTTGACCTGGTACAGTCCCCAAAAGACAAGTCATCTATCCTTACCTGTCCTTGTGCAACTGGTCGAGATTTCATCCCTTCCTTCCATAGGGATAGGGAGTCTGATAGTTATGTCCTCTTAGCAAAGATCACAAGTGACAAACATGTCTCATATTCACTAAGTGTCAGAAAGAAGCATGATTAGCCACATATGAATCCCAACTCATTTTTCTTAGTACAGCCAATTTTTATATTCCACCAGACACACTTCTTGCCTGTATTTCAATATAGTTCTGGCTTCTCACTGTGGTTCCTGAGCAATATGACCAGCTTTATTAAAAGTTATGTGGGAGGCAACCAGGGAGTACATTGGAGAGAGCAGACAGAAGAGACAGAGGATGAAGAAAGCTAGAAGAAACCCAGAAATTTGCATCAAACCCCAACATCCAAACACAATTCCAAATGACTCATGAGGAATTAAGCTATCCCTTTCCAGAGAGAGTGAGTAGACTCAGAAAATAGGTCAAAAGAGATTTTCTTTTGAACTGGCCAAATGGGGGATTTATTTTACATGATTACACATATTATAATGAGTTTTGTTTTTCCTGCTTTCTCACTGGGTAGTGGATGGAGAGAAGGGAGGGAAAAATTTGAAGCTGGAAACAAAATAAAATTGAATTTGAAAATAATATTCTAAACCTGGCGGGGGGGGGGGGGTGACATGAAGAATGCCTGGGCTAAAGGAATGCCATTTTAAACACTGTGTAGAGTGGTTTGGAGAGAGGATGATGTACCTGCAGCAGGGAGACCATTTAGGAGTCTACCACAGTTATCCAGGGAGAGATGATTAGGAAATGAACTAACTATGAATTGGAATTGGGTGAATGATAGAATGGGGATGGATGAGAGAGATGTAATGGGATGAGAACTAAACAAAATAGGTAACTGACTGACATAAGGGATCATGTGGAGAAAGACCCTGAGATGCTGAATCTAGGTGCCTGGGGTGCCTTCCAAAGAAATAATAATAAGACACATTATTGTGACATGAGACAATAAGTCTATTTTGTCTAACATGACTCGGAGATGGCCACAAACATGCAAATAGAACTGTCAAACTAATGGTTAGTGATGGGGCTCTAGGGCTCAGCAAAGAGATTGAAGTTGGTTACATAGACTTGGGAATCATGTGCATGGAGAGGCAAAATGAACACTTAATGAGATCACTAAGAGTTTAAAAAGAGAAAAGAAGGCACCACAGAGAGTCTTGGGCAGCAAACAGGTCAAGAATGTGATATGGATGACTATCCTGCAAAAATGACTTAGGAGATGGCTGGGAGGAGGGCCAAGAGGCAACACAATCACAGAAACTCAGAGAAGAGAGACCAACTGGGAGGAGGGATTGGTCAATAGCATTCAGGGCAGGAGAAAGAACTCAAAAAGGATGAAGATCAAAAAAAGAGATTTCACTGAGGAGAAAAGAGATAACTGACAATTTTGCAAAAAAAAGTTTCAATGGAGTGAGGATGTCAGGAGCCAGAGAGAAAGGAAAGGGGAAATGAGTGAGAAGTAGAGAAAGTCATAAACACAAATGGTCCTGTCCAGGAGATTGCCTATAAACAGAGGACAGCTGAAGGGAAGAGTAGGGTCAGGGCCAATTTAGATTTGTTTTTCAGAACTGAATGTGGAGGGTGTGTTTGTAGGCAGCTAGGAAGCAACCAGGAGATATAGAGGAATTAATGGGAGGAGGGAATGACTAGGGAGAAATTGCCCAGAGAAGATGGAAGGGGGTGAGATCTAAGACACATGCAGGGCATTGGCCTTGACAAGAGAAAAGTCCATTCTTTCATGGGACACCTTAGTAAAGAAAATGAGCAATCCTTTATTGGTTTCTAGTGAGGAGAATGTTGGAGGCTGTTGTCAAGAGGGAACTCGGGAACCAGCTTTTGTGACCCATGTACAAGAGAAGAAGCCCCTAATCTCAGCCCTCTGAGCATCCCTTCTCTGTTCAGAAGACAAAGCAGAGGAGAACAGAGTGGAGTACTCCTTTTGGTTTAGGGAGCCAGCGAGAAAATGGAAGCCTTTACCTGTGGGCCATCTTGTTCTCTCAGGAGCTGTCCATGGTTGCCTTGGGGGAAGCCTGTACCTGTGGGCCATCTCCTTTTCTCGGGAGCTCTCCATGGTTGCCTTGAAGGAAGCCTTTCCTGTGGGCCATCTCCTTCTCGTGGGAGCTGTCCATGGTAGCCTTGGGGAAGTAAGTCTGTTCCTGTGAGCCATTTCTTCCTCACAGAAACTGTTCAAGGTTGCTTAAAGTGGGAACGTGTTCCTGAGAGTGAAATGTCCTTGCCTGTACTTTTCTGAGCCCAAATAGGACTTAGTAGATCCTACTCCATCACCCTAAGAAATACTCTTTTCAAAAAGCTACTAAAATAAAACTAGTTGCTTAATGGATTCTACAGACCTTAAGTTACATTTCTAACCTAAATCTTCCCATGTTTGTTCTCTAGCAGAATGTGGCTTCATCCTAGAGCAAAGTTGTAAACGTGGACCTCTGGATACACTGCAATGTTATATCCTAGCCTGTGGAGTGGAGAAGCACCAATAGTCAGGACATCAAGAAGCAGTTATTAAGTACCTACTGTATGCCCAACACTGTGTTAATTGTTTGGGATGCAAAGAAAAGCAACAAACTGGTATCTCCTCCCCAGGAAGGTGATAGTCTAATGGGGAAGACAACATGCAAATGGTTATATACATACCGGATATAGACAGGATTAATTTGGAGCAGTCTTCAGGGAAGGCATTAAAGAAGGTTGAGAAAGGTTTCCTGCAGAAGGTGGGGTTTCAGCTGGGACTTGAAGGTAGCAGGAAAGGCCTTTTGTTATTGAAAAATCCTTTTCTTCCTAGTTAATTCCAAGAATATGTCCCTTTGTTCTTGACTGAAACCCTAATTCCAGAAATCCCTTATGTAATTAAGAAGATCATCATTGATCATTAATCAAGAATTGAGAATTCAGCTAAGTGGTGCAGTGGATAGAGCACCAGCACTGAAGTCAGGAGTACCTGAGTTCAAATCTGACCTCAGACACTTAACACTTCCTGGCTGTGTGACCCTGAGCAAGTCACTTACCCCCAATTGCCTCAGGAAAAAAAAGGCAAAAAATTTCATCATTGGTTTGCATTCAGTTAATTCTTAGAAAACAGACAAGTTTTTATTTTTACTTTCATACATTTCACATTTCCCTGAATTTTCATGCAAAATAAGCATGTTCAGCATCATTTTTGTCTTTAAGTGATCAGTTTCATAAGTCCTGATTTGTTTTTGCACATGGATTGGCTTTTGCATGCATCTTTTCTCTTTTATAAATGCATGTCCGGCTAAGGACTGCAAGGTTCATTTTCTGTAAGTTTTAATTATGTAAGAATTGCTCCTGTGGTTAGTTTTGTGTGGTTGAAACCAGATGAAATGAGCAGTTTAATGGCATGCTTGATTAGAATTGTGAAATGTTTGCTCTTGTAATCTAAGTGAATTGCTAGCTCAGTGTGGATTATTTGTATTTGTGTTTTTATATAATCATATTTTTCATGCTGTTCTTGTGTTTGTGTACAATGTCGACTTGTTAATTAAGTGGTATTATTTTTTTTTTTCTTGAGGCTGGGGTTAAGTGACTTGCCCAGTGGCACATAGTTAGGAAGTGTCAAGTGTCTGAGATCAAATTTGAACTCGGGTCCTCCTGTGTAAGAGGCTCTGGACCTGAACCTCCTGGGAGAGAGTTGAGAAGCCTTGGTGTCAGGACCCGCCCAAACCCGAATCTGTCACCGTGGCAACTGACTCGGTAGAATCTGGGTGGGTGCAGGGGAGGCACAGTAAGGGCTGGCTCCACCTTCGGGGAGGAATCAGGGAGGAGTACAAACTCTAAAGGGGAAATTATGCCAAAAAGACAAATGGGCTATAAAAGAGCGAACACAGAAGGGCTGGGTGAGACACTGCTGACTTGTAACTTCAATAAACATCACTGTGTTCTATCCACCTCGGCTCTCTGTCTGGTGATTCCCTCCTCCCGTCTCCACGAGGAGGGCCGGAGACTTCTGAAGCCCCGTCGGGTCGGGGAAGCTGGAAGAGGCAGTCACTGTTGAGGTTTCCTGTGAAGGGTCCCGGCCCTTAACACTCCTGAATTCAAGGCTGGTGCTCTATCCACTGCGCCACCTCGCTGCCCCTAAGTATTATTATTTTCTTTGAGTGTTCACCTTTAAAATGGGACAGGTGTTGTAAAGACAAAAGGGAAGTTCAGGGCACTTCTCAGAACAAACGTGTGCCTTTCAAATGTATAAGAAACACCATTCTGACTGTCCCTTCTGCTGCTAACATTGAGTTAATTTGACTAGTGATGACCCTAAACTTTGATGACCTTGTTGGAACAGTTTTAATCAAGTCAAATTAGAGTATTTAAGGCAGAAGCTAGGGAATAAGAAACTCACCCAGTTAATCAGTGATGAACAGAACCAGCTACACACATTGAAAAAACTCTGGGAAATGAATGTGCACCACAACATAGCATTTCCACTCTTTCTGTTATTGTTTGCTTGCATTTTTGTTTTCCTTTCTAGGTTATTTTTACCTTCTTTCTAAATCCAATATTTCTTGTGCAACAGGAGAACTGTATAAATATGTACAAATACATTATATTTTAACATGTTTAACATGTATGGGACTGTCTGCTATCTAGGGGACGGGGTGGAGGGAAGGAAGGGGCAAGTTGAATCAGAATTGGGTGCAACGGTCAGTGTTGAAAAATTACCCATGCATATGTTTTGTCAATAAAAAGGTACAATATTTTTTTTAAAAAAGAATTAGGAATTCAATCTCTTGAATGGAACAGCTATAATAAATAGCAGTCAGAGGCAAAGGAAAGGTCTATATTAGAGTCATGAAAGAGCAGTTAATGCTATTGCAATATGCAGAGTACCTGCAGCCCCCAACCCTCATTCTCTGCTTAAACTTGTACCACCCTGAGCCACTCATTTCATGGTGGTTGACCTCTGACCTTGTTCTCATTCCCATTGCCCCTGAAAGCCTAATCATATTTGCTTTTATCTGGAAAGATAAAATCATATTTACTTTTATCTGGACTGTCCTGACACAGGGGTTCACTGAGTCACCGACTTATTTCTCACAGATATTAAAACAAGACTTGTCCCCATGAGATTTTAAGGACTCTGCTCTCCTCCAGTTTTTTGATGATCTCCTCCTTTGTTCCCCTCCCTAGACATTCTGTTCCACATGTCTCCTTAGTCGTTTAGCAGCAAGAAGTTGTGTTCTCCCCTCTGTAAAGATCCCAGTGATGAGAGTCAGGAAAGGGGTAACCCCTTTTGGGTCGGTGCAAGGATAGTGCCCTGACAGTGCAGAGTCCCCTGTAAAGGAATTTACAGGCCTGAAAACCTAGAGTGATAAAAAGGTTTATTGCAGGGATTTGGAAGTAAAGTTTAGTTAGTAGAGTTGAGGGTAAGGATAAAAGGAATAGGTCTGGTGGGCAGAAACCCTTGACATAACTGACATGAGGATGCCATGCTCAGGACTTCTGCAAAACGTGGACTCCAAGTCCATGGGGGCTCTTGGTGATCTTGAAGGTGGGTTTTTAGCCAAGGTCAGCATTGAATAGAATTCAATGGGTTTAAACTGTGGGGGTTGGGAAAATCCAAGTTACCTCAGATCCGGTGGGGGCTGGGGAAAGCCTGGATATCATTGGAATTCAAAGGGATGCTCTTTGACCAGGATTTGTGAATCAAAACATCCTAGCCTCTTCGGCCAAGGGGGTGGGTTGGAAATCAGAAAGGAATCTTAAAGGGACCACAACCCCCATCACCTCTCTGCCTCCAGCCTTTGCTTAGACTCATTCCATCTTAAAGCTATCCCTCAATTTCTGTACCCCACACCTATTGTCAGCTCTGTCTGGAGGGCTCTTGTCCTCCCTGGATCCCTGACTTTTCAGCTATTGCCCTCCCCTTTTAAGGACTTCTAAAAGATTCTGTATCTGAGCCCCTGGCTCTTTCCCCAGAAGCTCAAAATTCCTTTGACTCTTTGAAGTCTGCCTCCAACACCCTCAACTTTAGACCTCCCCGACTATTTTCTCCCATTTGATTTATGTGTCTCTGAAAAAGGAGGGGCTGCGGTTGGGGTACTAATACAGAAACATGATGAAAACTTTTGTCCAGTGGGATACTATGGTAAAACTTCCAAAAGTTGTTAAAGGCCTCTTTTAAGGCACTAATGGTCATAGCAGTCTTTCTCTCTGCTACTGAGGACATTTCTTGATTCTCCCTTAATGGTACTCTGGAGTAAGCAAAAATCCTCTTAGGAAAAAAATCATCCCAATATAAGGAGTTTCTAAAGAAATACATAGGTTGGCTTACAAACTATGGGAGACTTACCAACTTGTCTCACAGTCCCATTCTTTAGGGGAGTGGTCTCCTGAAATGTCATCTCTGAAAGCCCTCTTTGGAAAGGTGTTTTTGAAATCCTCCCCATCATTCCCACTGCAGCCAAACTCTGGTTATTGGGGTTGGAACGTTATGCCACATTCTCCTTGAGCTGTTCTACCTCAGTTTCCCTGCACTAGTTTCCCTCATTGTCCTGACTGAGTTTCCATGAATTGTTCTATCTCAGTTTCCTTAACTGTTCTGCCTCAGTCCCCTAAGTCATAAAACCCCCCTGGCTCATTAAGACTGAGGACCATTTGCTCTAAGATTATAAATTGTCAATGGGAGATGAGGAGCAGATCAGACTTCCTGACTCCTAGCTCCTCCTGCCCCCAAGAATTTATGACACTGCCCCTCTAAAATATTCCAAAAGATAAGACTATCTCAGATACTTCACTGACATCTTTGTTTCTGTTATTCAAACATCCTGACTCTGGCTTTTAGTAAAAATGTATAACTTTCCCCCATCCTGATTTTCCCGCTCTTCTTCCTTTCCTTTGTCTGAAGAGCTATAAAAGTGTTCATTGTTCCCCCATTCATTACTGGATACTTTGAGACAAGAGTCCTGTCCAGTCAATTAAACTCTCCAATTAATAAAATATTAAAAAAAACTCTCTAATCTCTATCTTGCCTCAGTTTCTCTGGCATTACATTTTGGAGGTCCCACCGAGATAATAGAGACTGGGACGGGATTAGAGATTAGAGATTTCAGACCTCTTGGTCATCAAGGCCTGGGGCAGCTCAGGATCTGAGTCTATTTCTAGAAAAATCAGCCCTCTGGATTTCTCCAGAGTCTCCAGGAAAAGAAGCAGCTCTTCAGCCGTGGACACGCCTTCAGATCCATTGATTGATTTGGCTCCTGGGAGAGTAAGTTTTTGTGTCGTTTTAGACACCTGGTCTGGTCTGGTCTGGTTCTGTCTGGTTATGCTATAGCATCTGGAAGCTCAGAATAATAATATGCCGACGGGCATCGAAATTCTGAGTAGGGTATCATTCTAGGACGCTGGAAGATATCCTCTGGCTTGTTTTCTGTCTTCTATGTTGTTACTGTTGTGAGTGCAGTCTGTGTGAGTTTTGTTCTGTGTTCCGTGTGATGTTTGTTCTATGTTCTATGTGATTTGTCTGTTTTATTCATGTAAGAGCTCTTTTATGTTTTGGGAACTGTTGATCTTTTAAGAACTGTGATTGAGAAATTTGGTAATTGGATATAAGGGCAGAAAGGTTAGTTCTGTCAGAAACAGCAGTGTTTAAAGATAGTAGCAGTTTTTCCTCTGGTGGTATATAGCCTTATATCTGTTAACTCAGCCACCTTATCATGGGAAACTCTGCTTCAAAAACAATAACTCCACTTGAATGTCTTCTTAGTCATTTTTCTGAGACATTTAAACATCATGATTGTGGAATATCGTGGAAAAAGGCTAAACTGAAACTGTTTTGCCAGAAGGAGTGGCCTTCTTTTGGGGTAGGATGGCCCCCTGAAGGCTCCTTTGATAGGGAAATAGCTTGGGCGGTGCACAGGGTAGTTACAAGCGAACCTGGCTATCCGGTTCAGTAGCCCTATATTGATGTTTGGCTGCAAGTTGTCTCTTACCCTCCTTCCTGGCTAAGGGCTGTGGCCATGACAAATGGCATTCGAGTTTTGGTCACACAGTCCCTGAGGCCAGACAAGGAAAGTTGCAAATTGCCAGCAGCTCAAACAAAAATGGAGAAAAAAGTTCTACAAGATTCTCTGGAAAACCCCTTAGATAATCTCGTTCCCCCACCTTATTTGAGTTCAGGTCTGTATCCCCCTTTGCCTGGAAATCCTGAACCCGGCCTTTCACCACCTGGGCCTTTATCCCCTTCTCTTTCTCTGGCACCGTCTTCCCCTGCCTCCGTTTCTTCCCCTGCCTCTGTTTCTTCCCCTACCTCTGTTTCTTCTCCTGCCGGCACACAGGGGCTTGGTATGGCCAATACAGAAGTGCTGACTCCTGCCCCTTTGCCGACTCCCTCCCCCATTTCTCTGCTCTCTGCAGCCTCTGTCTCTCTCCCCTTCCTGTACTAGAGGTGGAGTTGAATACAATGCTTCGGGATCTGTCCAGTCAGCCTCGGTTCTCCCCAAACCTGTTCTGCCTTTAAGGGAGATGAGGGGGGCGGAAGGCGTTCCGTTCTTAGTCTATGTCCCGTTTTCTACAAATGATATTTATAATTGGAAAGCTCAAAATCCGCCTTTCTCTGAGAAACCTCAACCCTTGATTAATCTCCTTGAGTCTGTATTTCATACCCACCAGCCCACATGGGATGATTGTCAACAGCTCCTTACCACCCTCTTTACTACAGAGGAAAGGGACAAAATTAAAAGGGAGGTCAGGAAAGCTGTATTGGGAGTGGGAGGAGGATCTGTAGAAGAGCATCGTGCTCAGATTGAAGCCAGTTTTCCCTCTGAAAGACCTTCCTGGGACCCCAACTCCCAGCAGGGTCGTACTGGGCTCTCTGCTTATCACAGATACCTTCTCCAGGGTCTTAAAGCTGCAGCCAGAAAGCCTATTAACATGACCAAGATTTCTGAAGTTACTCAGGGTGCTGAAGAATCCCCGGGAGCATTTTTAGAAAGGTTGTATGAAGCTTACTGAACTTATAGCACAATTGACCCAGAAGCTCCCGAGAACTATAGATCTGTGAATATTGCATTTGTTAGTCAATCTGCTCCAGACATACGCAGAAAATTACAGAAGCAGGAAGGATTTGAGGGCATGAATATATCTCGACTAGAGAATGAATAAAACACTAAAGGAGTACCTTACAAAGCTCGTCTTAGAGACTCAGAGCTCTTGGGTCTCGCTCCTGCCATTTGCACTACTGAGGAGTAGATGCACTCCCAACAGACTGGGTTTAACTCCCTTTGAAATTCTGTTTGGGAGACCACCTCCGATTTTACCCGTGGTCAGGGAACATATAATGGCTGAAATTTCTAACTCCTCCCTTATCAAGTTTCTACAGGCCCTACAGAAAACCCAGAAGGACATCTCACACCTCGTCCGAGAAGCCCTTCCAGTTCCCCTCTCTGAGCCAGCGCATCCATTCCAGCCTGGTGATGCAGTCCTGATAAAGACATTTTCTACCTCTGGCCTAGAACCCAAGTGGAAAGGACCTTATCCTGTGATTCTCAGCACGCCCACAGCTGTTAAAGTTGAATCAATCCCCGCCTGGATTCACTACAGCCCAGTGAAGCGGGAGGTCACCACAGAGTGGAAAACAGAGATTGGTGACGACCCCCTGAAACTAAGACTGATCCGTTCCTCTGGTCCTTGATTTCCCCCAAAGACTCTGGGTGGGAAACCCTGGGAAGATTAATTCTTGTAATTGTTCTGTTATTTTGTAAGTGCCCTAAATTGTCTGTATATCCCCCCCCTAAGGGCTCCTTTCCCTTTTCGCCATTTCTACAGTCTGGAAGTGCTATTATGGGATTTTTCTTAATTCTCTTCCTCCTTCCTTTGTTTTCCAAAGCTCTGGGAAAGCCACATGCCCCAAAGCCCGTATGGACAATGACCGTTAGAGACCTCGCAGGAGGTCCCCCTTTTCTGCCACCTACTACTCAGGCTTAGAACCCTCGATGACAGTAGATCCCTCCCTGGCTCCCTGCTTCTACTTCAGGGCTCCTATAGATCCCCCGCTCCGACTTTGCCCTGGTGTTGGATGGTGCTCACTCCCTGGAGATAATTCCTTTAGGATGACCATCCAAACCTTTGACCAGCAGACTCAGACCACACTGGAACCCCCCCCCCCCTGCATTATCCTAATGATCCAGCAACCTCCCACCAGAAGTGGGAACAGTCCCGAACTCTTACCCTTTGTTCCTGAGCAGGTAGCATGTTCGAATTCAGCCACTACCTCCTAGTTGAGTGTAAAGATCCGCCCCCATCTAAGCCTGTGGGACCTCTGACTGCTTTACTAGTCCCACCTAGGACACCAGTCCTGGCTGATCCTGTTCTGACACCACCATCCCTAGGGGTCTGTGGAGACCCCTACTCTGACCCAAGGTTCTCCTATTATTTCTAACCCCTTAGTTCCAGTTGACAGTCCCCCTGAATCCTTTGGTTCTCACTCTATGCTTGATTTGTTGTCCATAGTGCACCTATTGAACTCCACAAATCCCCAGCTGGGCCATGATTGCTGGCTCCCCTTATTTTGTTGGGATTGCCCTGACAGACTCAGTCCCTGGAACCACTTCTCAGTCTAACTGTACTTGGGCGCAGCCTAAAATCACTCTTGGGAGTCTCCAAGGTATAGGAACCTGCCTGGTGGCTGCTTCCACGAGTCTTTCTGACCCTCTCGTCCAGTTCTGTAACCCCAGGTCTTTGATTAATATTTCAGCTTCCTCATCAGATGTTACAGTTTGGTATCAAACCCCTGAAGGTTCCTGGTTTGCCTGCAGGGATGGCCTGACCAGGTGTGCTTATTCTGCCCCTCTCCTCACAAGGCCAGACTCATTCTGTGTCCTGATAGCGGTATTGCCCAGCCTGTCTGTCCTTCCAGGAGGGGACGCATGGAGCCACTTCCGGTCCCATTCTTCCCCCGTGGAGACAATCAGACAGAAACGGGCTCTGCCGTTCCTTCCCCTCATAGTAGGGCTCGGGCTGGCAGGCACCACCGCCCTCAGCACTGCAGCCCTCCTGAAGGGCAGTTCTGGGTATGCTGAGCTAAGTGCACAAATGACCACAGGCCTGACTCAGATCGAGTCATCCATCTCCAAACTGGAAAGCCAAGTTGACTCCCTGGCTGAGATGGTACTCCAGAACCGCAGGGGACTTGACCTACTATTTCTGCAACAGGGAGGCCTGTGTGCCGCCCTAAACAAGGAATGCTGTTTTTATGCTCATAACTCTGGGGTGATCAGAGAAAGTCTAGCCCTGGTTCGCAAGAATCTTGAGACTAGACGACTGGAGCAGGGAGGGAAAGGACTGGTCCCAGTCACTGTTTGATTCTTCCCCCTGGCTAACAACACTTGTTACATCTATTGCAGGACCTTTGATTCTCCTTCTTGCCCTTGCCATAGGTCCTTGCATCTTTTCTACTCTGGTCTGCCTCATCCGCTCCCAAGTAGAGTTGGTCAAAATTATGGTGCTAAGACCGCCTGGGTATCAAGACGAAGGTGTTCAAAGATTTGAACATTTAGGAGAGAGAGTGCAGAATGTTGTGCCACAATCTCCTTGAGCCTTTCTACCTCAGTTTCCCTGCACTAGTTTCCCTCATTGTCCTGACTGAGTTTCCATGAATTGTTCTATCTCAGTTTCCTTAACTGTCCTGCCTCAGTCTCCTAAGTCATAACCCCCCCCCCCCCCGGTTCATTAAGACTGAGGACCATTTGCTCTAAGGTTATAAATTGTCAATGGGAGATGACGAGCTGATCAGACTTCCTGACTCCTAGCTCCTCCTGCCCCCAAGATTTTATGATACTGCCCCTCTAAGATATTCCAAAAGATAAGACTATCTCGGACACTTCACTGACATCTTTCTTTCTGTTATTCAAACATCCTGACTCTGGCTTTATTCAAAATTTATAACTTCCCCCCATCCTGATTTTCCCGCTCTTTTTCCTTTCCTTTGTCTGAAGAGCTATAAAAGTGTTCATGGTTCCCCCATTCATGACTGGATACTTTGAGACAAGAGTCCTGTCCAGTCAATTAAACTCTCCAATTAATAGAGTATTTAAAAAACTCTCTAATCTCTATCTTGCCTCAGTTTCTCTGGCATTACAGGAAGGGACCCCAAAAAGTCACCAGGTGTCTCAAAAGAATTTGCAGACTTGAACCCATATCCAAGTCAAAGGCAAAGTTTATTGTAATTGTAACACCAATTGAAGTGGACCAAGTTCAGAACATTTAGCCAAGAAACACATTTATCCAGTTGTTCATGACATTAATGATGAGATTTGGAGAGGAGATAGCTTAAGATCAAAAATACCAACAGGAAATTCCTTTTTTGGGAGAGACTGAAGGAGATAATAGAGAATTTTTGTCTTATTTTCAACAACAGAGAATTCTTGTATTATTGACAAATATCTCCGGAACCTCTTGATAACATCTCTGTGCAAACATTGTTTTTTTGTTTTTTGTTTTTTTTTTTTAATTTTTATTTTATTTTATAATTATAACATTTTTTTTGACAGTACATATGCATGGGTAATTTTTTACAACATTATCCCTTGCACTTACTTCTATTCAGATTTTTTCCCTTCCTCCCCCAACCCCCTCCCCCAGATGGCAAGCAGTCTTATATATGTTAAATATATTACAGTATATTCTAGATACAATATATGTGTGTAGAACCGAATTTTTTTGTTGCACAGGAAGAATTGGATTCAGAAGGAACAAATAACAGTTTACATTCATTTCCCAGTGTTCCTTTTCTGGATGTAGCTGGTTCTGTCCATCATTAATCAATTGGAATTGGATTAGCTCTTCTCTATGTTGAAGAAATCCACTTCCATCAGCATACATCCTCATACAGTATCATTGTTGAAGTGTATAATGATCTTCTGGTTCTGCTCGTTTCACTCAGCATCAGTTGATGTAAGTCTCTCCAAGCCTCTCTGTATTTCTCCTGTTGGTCATTTCTTATAGAACAATAATATTCCATAACATTCATATACCATAGTTTACCCAACCATTCTCCAATTGATGGACATCCATTCATCTTCCAGCTTCTAGCCACTATGAAAAGGGCTGCCACAAACATTTTGGCACATACAGGACCCTTTCCCTTCTTTAGTAGTTCCTTGGGGTGTAAGCCCAGTAGTAGTATGGCTGGGTCAAAGGGTATGCACATTTTGATAACTTTTTGGGCATAATTCCAGATTGCTCTCCAGAATGGTTGGATTCTTTCACAACTCCACCAACAATGCATCAGTGTCCCAGTTTTCCCACAGCCCCTCCAACATTCATCGTTATTTGTTCCTGTCATCTTAGCCAATCTGACAGGTGTGTAATGATACCTCAGAGTTGTCTTAATTTGCATTTCTCTGATCAATAGTGATTTGGAACACTCTTTCATATGAGTGGAAATAGTTTTAATTTCATCATCTGAAAATTGTCTGTTCATATCCTTTCACCATTTATCAATTGGAGAATGGCTTGATTTCTTATAAATTAGAGTCAATTCTCTGTATATTTTGGAGATGAGGCCTTTATCAGAACTTTTAACTGTAAAAATGTTTTCCCAATTTGTTACTTCCCTTCTAATCTTGTTTGCATTAGTTTTGTTTGTGCAGAAACTTTTTAATTTGGTGTAATCAAAATGTTCTATTTTGTGATCAATAATGGTCTCTAGTTCTCCCTTGGACACAAACTCCTTCCTCCTCCACAAGTCTGAGAGGTAAACCATCCCATGTTCCTCCAATTTATTTATGATTTCGTTCTTTATGCCTAAATCTTGGACCCATTTTGATCTAATCTTAGTATGTGGTGTTAAATGTGGGTCCATGCCTAGTTTCTGCCATACTAATTTCCAGTTTTCCCAGCAGTTTTTGTCAAATAATGAATTCTTATCCCAAAATTTGGGATCTTTGGGTTTGTCAAAGATTAGATTGCTATTTTTATTCACTATCTTGCCCTG
Source organism: Sminthopsis crassicaudata (assembly GCF_048593235.1). Taxonomy (NCBI): domain Eukaryota; kingdom Metazoa; phylum Chordata; class Mammalia; order Dasyuromorphia; family Dasyuridae; genus Sminthopsis; species Sminthopsis crassicaudata. The sequence continues at coordinate 650,974,896 of NC_133619.1, forward strand.
TGAACCTAACCTATGCCACTGATCAACTAGTCTATTTCTTAGCCAATACCAAATGGTTTTGGTGACTGTTGCTTTATAATATAGCTTTAAATCAGGTACACTTAGACCACCTTCCTCTGACTTTTTTTTCATTAGTTCCCTTGCAATTCTCGACCTTTTATTCTTCCATATGAATTTTGTTGTTATTTTTTCTAGGTCATTAAAATAGTTTCTTGGGAGTCTGATTGGTATAGCACTAAGTAAATAGATTAGTTTGGGGACTATTGTCATCTTTATTATATTCACTCGGCCTATCCAAGAACACTGAATGTCTTTCCAATTATTTAAATCTGACTTTATTTTTGTGGCAAGTGTTTTGTAATTTTGCTCATATAATTCCTGACTCTCCTTTGGTAGATATATTCCCAAATATTTGATACTATCGACTGTTATTTTGAATGGAATTTCTCTTTGTATGTCTTGCTGTTGGATTGTGTTGGTAATGTATAAAAATCCTGAGGATTTATGCGGATTTATTTTGTATCCTGCGACTTTGCTAAAATTCTGAATTATTTCTAATAGCTTTTTAGCAGAGTCTTTGGGGTTCTCTAAGTATACCATCATGTCATCTGCAAAAAGTGACAATTTGATTTCTTCATTTCCTACTCTAATTCCTTGGATCTCTTTCTCGGCTCTTATTGCCAAGGCTAGAGTTTCTAGTACTATATTGAATAGTAATGGTGATAGTGGGCAACCTTGTTTCACTCCTGATCTTACAGGGAAAGGTTCTAGTTTATCACCATTACATATGATGTTTACTGAAGGTTTTAAATATATGCTCCTTATTATTTTAAGGAATAGTCCATTTATTCCTATACTCTCAAGCGTTTTTAGTAGGAATGGATGTTGGATTTTATCAAATGCCTTTTCTGCATCTATTGAGATGATCATATGGTTTTTATTAATTTGATTATTAATATGGTCAATTATAGTAATAGTTTTCCTAATATTAAACCAGCCCTGCATTCCTGGTATAAATCCCACTTGGTCATATTGTATTATCCTGGGGATGATTTTCTGAAGTCTATTTGCTAATATCTTATTTAAGATTTTAGCATCAATATTCATTAAGGAAATTGGTCTATAGTTTTCTTTCTCAGTTTTCGATCTACCTGGTTTAGGTATCAGTACCATGTCTGTGTCATAGAAGGAATTTGGTAGGACTCCTTCAATCCCTACTTTTTCAAATAGTTTACATAGCATTGGAGTTAGTTGTTCTTTAAATGTTTGGTAGAATTCACCTGTAAATCCATCTGGTCCTGGGGACTTTTTCTTAGGAAGTTGGTTAATAGCTTGGTCTATTTCTTTTTCTGAGATGGGACTATTTAGACTACTTACTTCTTCCTCTGTTAATCTGGGCAAGCTATATTTTTGAAGGTATTCTTCCATTTCATTTAAGTTATCGAATTTATCGGCATAAAGTTGAGCAAAGTAGCTCCTAACTATTGTTCTAATTTCCTCTTCATTAGTGGTGAGTTCACCCTTTTCATTTTCAAGACTATCAATTTGCTTTTTCTCTTTCCTTTTTTTAATCAGGTTTACTAAGGGTTTGTCTATTTTGTTGTTTTTTTCATAAAACCAACTCTTAGTTTTATTAATTAATTCAATAGTTTTTTTACTTTCAATTTTATTAATCTCACCTTTTATTTTTTGAATTTCAAGTTTTGTGTTTGTCTGGGGGTTTTTAATTTGTTCCTTTTCTAGCAATTTTAGTTGTAAGCCCAATTCGTTGGCCCTATCTTTCTCTATTTTATGCAAGTAGGCCTGTAGAGATATAAAACTTCCCCTTATTACTGTTTTGGCTGTATCCCACACATTTTGGTATGATGTCTCATTATTGTCATTTTCTTGGGTGAAGTTATTAATTATGTCTATGATTTGCTGTTTTACCCAATCATTCTTTAGTATAAGATTATTTAGTTTCCAATTATTTTTTGGTCTATTTTCCCCTGGCTTTTTATTAAATGTTATTTTGATTGCATTATGGTCTGAAAAGGATGCATTTACTATTTCTGCCTTACTGCATTTGATTTTGAGCTTTTTATGCCCTAGTATATGATCAATTTTTGTACAGGTTCCATGAACTGCTGAGAAGAAAGTATATTCCTTTCTGTCTCCATTTAGCTTTCGCCAAAGATCTATCATATCAAACTTTTCTAGTATTCTATTTACCTCTTTGACTTCTTTCTTATTTATTTTGTGGTTTGATTTATCTAATTCTGAGAGTGCAAGGTTGAGATCTCCTGCTATTATAGTTTTGCTATCTATTTCCTCTTGCAGCTCTCTTAATTTCTCTTTTAAGAATTTAGATGCTGCACCACTTGGTGCATACATGTTTAATATTGATATTGCTTCACTATTGATGCTTCCCTTTAGCAGGATATAATGCCCTTCCTTATCTCTTTTAATTAGATCAATTTTTGTTTTTGCTTGATCTGAGATGAGGATGGCTACTCCTGCTTTTTTGGTTTTGCCTGAAGCATAATAGATTCTGCTCCACCCTTTTACTTTTAGTTTGAATGTCTCATCCTGTTTCAGGTGTGTTTCCTGTAAACAACATATAGTAGGATTCTGACTTTTAATCCAGTCTGCTAACTGCTTCCTCTTTATGAGGCAGTTTGCCCCATTCACATTTATGGTTAGAAGGACTAATTCTATATTGCTTGCCATCCTATTAACCCCTGCTTATGCTTTTCCCCTTTCCTTCCCTTTTGCCCTCCTATCCAGTATTAAACTGGTAACACCACTTGCTTTTCACAGCCCTCCCTTTTTAGGATCCCTCCCCCACCTTAAAGATCCTCCCCTTATTTTACCCCTTTTTCTCGAAATTACTGTATTCCCTTCCCCTTAGCTTACTCCTTCCCTTTCACTTTTCAATGAAGTGGAAGAAGATTCACCATAAATCGAATATGTCTATTGATACACGCTATGTTCATCTCCCTCCTTTCTTTCTCTCAGATATAATAGGTTACCTTTGCCTCTTCATGAGATGTAGTACCACCACTTTACACTTTTTTATGATATAATCTCCTTTCCACCACTAGTTTCTAAGACAAATTGTACATATGTTCTTTACATATTTTTTTGACAGAAGTATAGTTCTCAAGATTTCTATTTACCTTTTTAGAAATCTCTTGAGTTCTGTATTTGAAGATCAAACCTTTTATGTAGGTCTGGTTTTTTCATCAAAAATAGATGGAATTCATTTATTTCATTAAATGTCCATCTTCTTCCCTGGAAAACGATGCTCATTCTTGCTGGGTAAGTTATTCTTGGCTGCATACCAAGTTCCTTAGCCTTTCAGAATATCATGTTCCAGGCCCTGCGTTCTTTTAATGTGGACGCTGCTAGATCCTGGGTTATCCTTATTGTGGATCCTCCATATCTGAATTGTTTTTTTCTAGCAGCTTCCAATATCTTTTCCTTTGTCTGATGGTTCTTGAACTTGGCCACTATATTTCTTGGCGTTTTGATTTTAGGGTCCCTTTCAGTAGGTGATCGATGAATTTTTTCAATGTCTATTTTACCCACTGTTTCCAGAATGTCTGGGCAGTTCTCTTTGATAATTTCCTCGAAAATGGTGTCCAAGCTCTTTTTTTCCTCCCATTTTTCAGGGAGTCTGATTATTCTCAAATTGTCTCTCCTGGATCTGTTTTCCAGGTCTGTTGTCTTTCTGGTAAGGTACTTGACAGTCTTTTCAATTGTTTCATTTCTCTGGTTTTGCTTGACTCCCTCTTGGTTTCTCCTTGAGTCATTCATTTCCACTTGTTCCAGTCTAATTTTCAATGATGTATTTTCTTCACTCACTTTTTTTATATCTCTTTGTAATTGTCCAATTGAGTTTTTAATCTTCTATGGAATTTTTTTCCATTTTATCCACTTTATTTTTTTGAGAGCTGATTTCTTTTTCCTGCTCACTAATCCTGTTTTCCTTGGAGTTGTTTACCTTTTCCAGCTCACTAATCTTGTTTCTCAATGATTTGATTTCTTTATCCACTCTGTCTTTGAATGCATGGGATGACTTCTCCAGGCTCTCTTGCCAAGCTTCCCTTTCCTTTTCTCATTTCTCTTCCAGCTCTCTTGTGAGAGCCTTTTTGATTTCCTCTATGAGGTTCTTTTGCATTAAGGAGCAGCTTATATCCCTCCCAGGGGATTCCTCTGGGGACAGTCTGTTCCTAGTCTCCTCAGCATTTGAAGTCTGCTCCCTCTCCACACAGAAGCTGTCAATGGTTAGAGCCCTTTTGAATTTTTTGTTCATTTTGTCAGAGTAGGAATCAAAGAAAACAAACTGACAAGAGAAACAATTGGTCTGTTTTGCGGGGGATGGGGCTGGATGTTATTAATGGGCTTCCTCTACAGACTGGGGGTAGGGCAGCAGAGAGCCACTAACAGAACAGCAATGACTGTACTGAGTCTGCACTCTGAGGCTCCGAGAATGCACTGAGTCAGTCCAGGTGGGGGTTGGGGGTGGCCCGGCTCTGAGAGATGCTGGCTTTCTGGGGTTTCAATCTTCACCTCCGGTGTTTACACCCTCTCTGCTGCTCCTGGCTTGCTGCCAAGACGGAGCATCCACACTGGGGCAAAAGCCCTTTCACAGAAACGGCAGAGATCACACCCCTCCCCCTCCGGTCTGAGCTGTGTGAGCTGCCTGTCTTGCTCTGGCTGTCTGCCCTCAGTCTGCGCCAGTCTGATTGACCCTCCCCCAAGCAAACACAGACCTTTTCTGGCGACTTTCAAGGATGTCTTCTCTTGGTGATTATTTGTGGATTTCTTTCTGGGTCAAGCATTAAGTCAGAGGCTTGTCATGAAGTAAGTTCTGAGAGAAAACGAGGAGCTCAAGCAGCTGTCTGCCTCCACGCCGCCATCTTGGCCGGAAGTCTGAGGAACAATCTCAACATTAGTTCCAATTGATAAACTTCATTCAACTTGCTAAATTTCACCCTAAAAACCAGAATTTAGTTGAAACCATAAGGACTCCTCCCAGAATTCCCCATCTTGATTCTCACATCTTCTGGAGAAGACAGGATTCTCCTTAATGTCATAGGAAACTGCAAAAAGTTTCAGAAAATACTCAGAGGCATGGAATCCCAAAGGGCACGCCTTGTACAAAATCTATCCCACACCAGCTTTATTTCCCAGAATCTTAATTCCACAAATTTCACCATCTTAACATGGAAAACAGACCAACTCAACGGCTTTTAGACTGGAATTGTTTGATGAGCTTGACTCACTTGGGCTGACAGGAGGAAGCACAACCAGTGATTTGGGTCCCAACTCAGATACTTTAACACAAACAATCAGTCAACATTTATTAAGCACCCACTTTGTGCCAAGAACCCTGCTGAGCACTCAGAATACCCAAAGAATATCTCTGCCCTTGAGGAGCTACCTTCTAACTGAGGGGACAACCAGGTTCCAATAGTAATGTACCAACAAGCTCTAGAAAGAATAATGAGGAGATCATCTCAGAGGAAACCCATTAGGATTAGGGGGAAACAAGAAAGGATTTGAGGAGCAGCTAAAATTGAAAACTACATAGACACAATTAAACTTAAATTACTTTTTTGCCAACAGTTTTTATGGGATTTTAATGTGAAGAATATGAAAAGCATAGAACAGATGTTTGAGGATCAGCCTCCTATACCTCTGGAACATATCACTGAGAAATATCCATTTGAGGCCTGATGATCATGGCAGAATATGCTTTTAAGATGACAGTACAATAAAGCCTACATAATTTTATACCGACCATGCCAGTCATCTGAAGCAATCCCACCATCCAGATGGGTCCTCAGTCATATAGATAATAAAGTAATAGACAGCATTTCCTCAGCACTTTAAGATTTCCAAAAGACTTGACAAGCACTCTTCCATTTCTTTAATTATTTTTGTGTCAAGATTCTTTTTTAGTCATAGCTTTCAGATAGTACAATTATTCTTACATTTTCTTAATCTACTCTCCAGATCTCTTGTTTTTCTTATGCTTCTCATTCTCTTCTGGTTTTTCATTCTTTATATTTTGTTTTGTTATTTCTTGGTCGCTTATACCTCTACTGGCTTCCCCTTGCCCAATTCTAATTTTCAAAGAATCATTTTCTTCTTTAAGATGCAATCTCCTTTTCTAATTGGTTGATTTTCTTGTCATGACAATCTTGTGTTTCTTAGACTTTTTTTTGTTTTCCTCAATCTCTCTTATCTGATTTAAAAATCTTTTTTGAATTCTTCAAAAAATTATTTTTGAGCAGGTAACCATTTAACATCAATCTTTGAAGTAGGAGAGACTTTTTTTTTTTACTTCAATATCCTCCTCTGCAGATGAATCCCACTCTTTCCTATTCCCATAGTAATTTTCTATGACTGGGTTCGTTCTGATTAGCCTGCTTATTTTAAAATAAGAAAAATAAAATAAGAATTTATTAATGTAATCACCTCTAATCCTGGGGTGAGTGGAGATGATGCCTCTGGTTTCACTTCAGTTTTGCCCCTCTGCCATAGAACTAAAACCAAAGTTCCACCCTCCCTGCCTCACTGCTTTTGCACTCATGAGCATGCTCTGGTTCCTTCTCCCTCAGGGTTGCATCTCAGCAACACAGCTGAGCTTGGCATTCCTTATTGGCAGAGGTTCCTTCAATTCTTCGGGGACTGAGACCCCCCAAAATTACCTTGAAATGAATTCAGAGTTTCAAAAATAAAAGAGTAAAGCGGTTGTTCACCTAAGACAACCTAAGAGGACCTGAGAAAAGAGGCTAGAGAGTGGCTTGATCTGAGTGAAGTTCATATGCTGTGGTTCCTGCAGTTTGGTCTAAGGCTACCTCTGACTGCAGCTAGCTCCAAAGCTTCCCATTTGCTGTTTTGGTGGAGCTAGAATGGAGGTATTTACTCTTATACCAATGAAACCTTTATCCTCCGGTCTTCCAGTGTTCTTTAGTTGTCCCAGGAGGATCCTTATTTTCTTTCTTAAGATTAATTTTTAATCATAATTTTCTTGGATATTATTTTTTCCTTAATCTTCCTTATTTGTTGTTTTTTTTTTAATTCTTTTTTAGATTCCTCCAAGAACACATTTTGAGCTTATGACCCTTTGACATTATTCTTTGGGGTAGGAGTAACTTTTTTTAACCTCCAATATAAATAAAGATCTTCTTTTACAACAAAGTAGCTATGTATGGTTGAATTCTTTTTTTCTTTACTCATTCATTTTTAAAAAATGTTTTGTTTTGTTTTATTTAAGTTTTATCAACTTATTATCATGATCAAGTTTTAATTCCAAGTTGTAGATAATGTCACCTCAGGTCCTCATTTCTATTCTTTTCTGTCCAGAAGCTCAACCTCAAGGACTCTGCTTCTTCCCTAAGCCACAACTGGGGCCCCAGCCATGCTGCCCCACATTGTTCTTACTCCCTGTGATACATTCAGGCACAGGAGATATGTTTACTCCTCTCTCCATCCCAGGATCAGTTCTAGTTAATACCACTAGGCCTGTCCTTTAGAAACAATGGGGGAGGTCCTTCAATCATCCTCCACTCAACATTCTGCTTTCATTTGATGAATGTTTGTCAGGTGAAATTTTCTGTGGGATGAAAGTTCATAAGGTGAAATTTCTTCAGGCCATGAGTGAGATAAAAATTGAGGTGAACTTTCTTGAGGTGTGTCCACTTCCTGGTGGACTGATCCAAGGCCTGCTGTTGATTCAGTAGAGTTGGCCTGGAGGTGTCCATACTTCACTCAGATCAAGCCACTCTCTAGCCTCTTTTCTCAGGTCCTCTAAGGTTGTCTCAGGTGAACAACCGTTTTACTCTTTTATTTTTGCAACTCTGAATTCATTTCAAGGTAATTTTTGGTTTGCGGGAAAAAATCTGCAGAGCCTAGAAATTTGTTCTTCTCAGCTATATAGTAATCCAAAACAATTCCAATAGGCTTGGGATGAAAAATACCATCTGTATTTAGAGGGAGAACTATGCCAAAGCAAACTATTTTCAGCTTGGTTTGCTTTTTCTTTCTTGTGGTTTTTCCCTTTTGTTCTGATTTTTCTTTCACAATATGATTAATATGGAAATGTGTTTTAAACGACTGTGAATCTGTAACTTATATCAGACCACTTGCTTTCTTGAGGAGGAAGGAGAAAGAAAAAAATTGGAACTCAAATCTTACCAAAATGAGTGTTGAAAACTATATATGAAATAGGAAAAATAAAATACTATTGAGAAACAAAATAGCATGCTTCAGTTTGTATTCAAATAGTATCCATGCTTTCTTTGAAGGAAGATAGTATGTTTCATTATTGGCCCTTTAGGATTGCCTTTGTATCATTTTATCGCTGAGAATAGGTCATTCCCAGTTCTTCACTGAAATACATTGTTGTTACTTGTGTAGCATTCCCCTAGTTCTGCTCACTTCACTTTAGTTCAGTTCAGAATTTTTTCTGAAATTACCCTGCTTATAACATAATAATATTCAACCACAATCATATATCACAGCTTGTTTATCCATTCCTTAAGTAATGGGCAACCTCTTGATTTCCAATTCCTAACCACCACAAAAAGAGCTACTATGAATATTTTGTGCAAGTAGGTCCTTTTTCTCTTTCCTGATGTCTTTGGGATATATACCCAGCAGTGCTGTTTCTGAATGCCCTCTAGACATTTGGGCATAGTTCCAAATCCAGAAGGGTTCAATCAGTTCAGTTACACCAATAGTGTCCCAATTTTTCCCCACATCTCCTCCAACATTTCTCAATTTCCTTGTTCATTATGTTAGTCAATCTGATAGGTGTGAGGTGGTATCTCAGAGTTGTTCTGTTTTATATTTCTATGATCAATGGTGATTTAAAACAGTTTTTCATGACTACAGCTATCTTTGATTTCTTTTTCTGGAAATTACCTTTTCATATCCTTTGACCACTGAAGAATGAGTGTAATTTTATAAACTCGACTCAGTTTCCTATATAATTGAGAAATAAGGACTTCATCAGAGATACTTGTGCAAAAAAAAAAAAAAAAATGCCAAGTTTTCTGCTTTTCTATTAATTGATTGCATAAGGAGTTTGTGCAAAATGTTTTTATTTTACATAATATCCTAATACTCTCTGGCTCTTGTTTGGTCCTAAATCTTTCCATTATCCACAGATTCGACAAATAAACTATTCTATGCACTCTAGATTGTTTATAATTTATATATAAATCATATACCCATTTTTTGGGGGGGCTAGGCAATTGGGGTTAAGTGACTTGTCCAGGGTCACACATTTCCTAGCTGTGTCACAAGTCACACAGCTAGGAAGTGTTAAGTGTCTGAGTTCTGATTTGAAGTCATGTCCTCCTGACTTCAGGACTGGTGCTCTATCCACTGAGCCACCTAGCTGCCTCATCATGTACCCAATTTGACCATATCTTGGTGTGCAATGTAAGATGCCGATCTAAGTATAGTTTCTGCTATATTGTTTTCCAGTTTTCCCAGCAATTTTTGTCAAGTAATGCACTTTTATTCTAAAAGCTTGGATGTTGGGTTCTCATATACTAGATACTGTGTTTTGAGTATTTTTTTTTTTACTATAATGTAGTGTATAGCTAATCTTTTCCACTGATCTAACCTTCTGTTACTTAGCAAGAATTAGCAAGAATTGTTCCATCTGTCACAAGGTGACTGCCCCCACCCCTCCCTCACAGCACTGGGCCAGCAAGGAGGCAGTACCCACAGAGAGGAAGAGGAAGTGAAACTCCCCAGAGTTTGGGAACCTCAGAGCCAGCCCTGCTCACGTCCTGTGCCTCGGTCTGGGTCGGCCAGCAGCCCCCTCCCTCTGGGAGCACCATGAGCCCCACCCTCTCTGCCCTGCTGTGCCTCGGTGAGTCCTAAGAAGCCCCCAAAATGGAGGGGACCTTACAGAGCCCCAGGTTCAGACCGCCCCACCCCCATTTTGTAGGGGAGAAGGGACCTGACAAGTCGGAGATCAGCCAGCAAGATGGGAAAGGGGAAGGAGCTGGAACCCTGGGGGGGGGGGGGCTCCCTGAGCCAGTCTCTGCCTCCTTGCTCCGGGGGTGCTGGGAGGGGAGGATGTGGGCGCTGACCCACAGTAATCAGGCTCCTCTCTGCCAGGGCTGTGTCTGGGTAGACAACGGATAAAATGTTTTTTTTTTTCTTTTCATGCAATTAGCATTCCCCTATAACTTCTTGCAAAATATTCTCAATATCTTATTAAGTCAAATGGTATTCTCTATTTAATTTATAGAATAAAACAAGCATTTGCATAATAGTATCATAAAATAGACAATTGTACATTAAATTGAAAATCTACTATGTGCAACTTGCTATTCCTCTTAAATATATATCAAAGTTATTGTATAAATTTCTTTTCTTTTTTTCTTCCCTCACCCCCCCCGACCTAGAGATGGCTACCATCAGACAAATGGGTATTATATAGGTATGAAAGATTATTGTATATTTATTTGTATTTATTAGTTTTCCCTCTGGATGTACATAGCAGTTTTCTTCATATAGCCTTTATTTTTAATTTATGTATTTGTAGTCGTCCAAATGACTTATTTGTAAAGGGCTAGAACTGAGCAAATGCACTTGGATCATGGAGCACGTGAGACTAATTGCCAAATGGACAAGTCTCTATTAACATGTTTGGAGGATGACCCTCCCCAGCTATTCTGGCTGGATTGGAGGGTGTGGACTAAGAAGGGGAAGTGACTTGTGTGGTGGAGTAGGAGGTGTGGAGATTGCTAGATCTAATCCCCTGAGGAGACCTCAAAATACCAAGAATAAAGTCTTTTGATTATCCTGGCTCAGGCTGATTTCTGGGAAGACAGAATTCGAGCACTTAGTCACTTAAGTCTTTTTTAAAACAATATTGCTGTTACAATATTAACGTGATGTAGATTTCTCTCTTGATTGAATTTTTTTTAAAGTTTGACTTTGAGGTCAATGATTACTACCACTACTTTTTTTCTAATAAATTCTACTCCTAATCATTATTATTATATCTGTGTATAGTTCTTCTTATCCCTGCTACCACTTCTACTTTACTTCTGTGCTTAATTTGCCTTGCTATTACTTACCCTCCTCACTGCCCTTCCCCATGGATCACTCCCTTATCTTCTCCCCTCACCTTTTCCCTCTCTCTTTATTTTATTAATGCTAATTTACACACTTTATCCCATTCCCCTTTATCTACATACCCTTCTATATTCCACTTTATCCTGTCCCCTCTTTCCTTATTTCTTTATAGATTTTGGAGTGTGCTATGCCATTCTTTTTAAAAATTTATTTATTTAATACTTGCTCCAGTTACATTCAAAACACTTTTTTTTTTACATTTGTTTTTTTTAAAGATTTTTGAGTTCTAATTTCTCTCTTATCCCCACTCATATTTAAGAAATATCATGTGAAGTTATGTATAATATTTCCATAAAAGTTAAATTGTGAAAGAAAACATAGATCTCCCACCCTAATGAAAATTAAAACTCTCAAGAAAAAATTAAAATAAAAAGAGACAAATAGAAAATCCTTCAATTGATATTCAGACTCGATCAGTTCCTTCTTGGGGTATGGATAGTCCTTTAGAATAGTTGTAAGTGATTGTACTACTGAGAATAACAAAATCGTTTACAGCTAGTCATCCCAGAACATTGCTGCTACTTTGTATACAGTATATTTCACTTTATTCATGGAGCACTTTCCAGGTTTGCTTGTTTGTTTTCTGAGAGTATCCTGCTCTTCATGTCCTATAAAATGATAATATTCCAACAGAGAAATTTGCTTTGGATTTTTTTTTTACACTTACTATTGCTAAGTATATTCCCTTCCATTTTTCTCTCTCCTTTCACTCTCTTTTTCCTCACAAGTGTCTTGTTACTGATCACTCCTCCTCCAATATACCCTCTCTTTTATCACTGACCCCTGCTTCCCATATCCTATCCCCCTCCTATTTTCCTGCAGGGTAAGATAGATTTCTATACACTCATTGAATATGTGTGTTATTTCCTACTTGAACCAATTCTGATTAGTAAGGTTCCCTTACTTCCTTTCTCCTCCCTCTTTTTCTCAGCATTGTAAAAGCTTTTTTTTTTTTTTTTACTGTCTTTAAAGCAGATAATTTACACCATTCCATTTCTCCTAGTATGTTCCTCTCTCACCCCTTAATTTCATCATTTTTAAAAAGATATTATCCCTTCAGACTCAACTCATATCTGTATATACTCCTTTTAACTGCCATAATAATGAGAACATTCTAATGAGTTACAAGTATCACCATTTAGACTCATTTAGAGTCATTAATTAAAGCAGTGGTCCTCAAACTTTTAGAATAGGGGGCCAGTTCACTGTCCCTCAGACTGTTGGAGGGCCGGACTATAGTAAAAACAAAAACTATGAACAAATTCCTATGCACGCTGCATATATCTTATTTTGAAGTGAAGAACCAAAATGGGAACAAATAGAATATTTAAAGTGAAGTAAAGTTAAATCAACAAACTTACCAGTATTTCAATGGGAACTATGGGCCTGCTTTTGGCTAAGGAGATGGTCAATGTCTGGTTCCATATTTGTCACCGCTAGTCATAACAAGTGATGCAAGTCTGCATCCGTTAGTCTTGATCTGGTTGGAGATTTCAAATGTTTCATTCTAGAAAAAGTCTGTTCACAGACATAAGTGTTGCCAAAGATGGTTGCCATTTTGAGTGCATGATTCCTGAGATGAAGATAGGTCTCAGAGGGGAGAGATGCATAGAAATTATGAAGGCTACTTGACTTGAATGCGTCTTTCAGAGAGTCACAATTCTGCAGTTCAGCCAGTTCCATTTGGTAAATTGTATCCACATTTTCAATGTCAATAGAAAATGGGTTGCAGAAAAGCTGTATGTCCTGTTCATGGAGATGAAGCTCTTTAAATCTAAATTGGAACTCCTTTTGCAATTTTTCCAATGAATCCACACATGTTTTGTTTGGGAATGCAATCAGCGGTTTTTCTGTTAACAGATTTGGAGTTGTGGGGAGATGGCAGAAGTTTTCCTCCTTCACTTGTTTGATGAGGAGGCCTAACTTTACTTCAAATGTTTTGACATGTGATTGCTCACAGATGAGCTTCTCCTTTCCTTGAAGTTGCATATTGAAATTGTTGAGCAGCTCTGTTACATCTGTCAGAAAGGCAAGGTGCCATTTCCATTCTGCATCACTGAGCTCTGGTACTTCTTTGTTTTTTGAAAGCAGAAAAGTTGTAATCTGTGGAAGTAAGTCGTAGAAATGTTTCAAAACTCTCTCTCGACTCAGCCAACGGACTTCTGTGTGACATAGAACATCTTCATACCCAACATTTAGCTCAGACAGAAATTCCTGAAATTGTCTGTGATTTATTGCATTAGCTCTAATGAAGTTAACACAAGATACCAGAATTTTCATAACAGAGTCCCACTTCAGTGATTTACTACACAGTGCTTGTTGGTGGATGAGGCAGTGTATGGCTATTGGATGAGAATAGTTATGTTTGTCCATCTCTTGGTTAATTCGAGCAATTACTCCTTTCTTAGACCCCACCATGCTAGGGGCACCATCAGTTGTCTCACTGGCTAGTTTAGCCAAGGCCAGCTCCAAACCATTCATAGTTTGGCAAACCTTTTCATAGATATCTTCTCCTGTAGTTGTTCCTTTGATGCTTTGCAGTGCAGAGCAAGCTCTTCTATGACTTCAAAATAATCATTCATCCCACGAATAAAAATTAGAAGTTGTGCACAATCACGAACATCATTGCTTTCATCGAGTGCCAAGGAAAAATATGACATTTTTTTTGTGGAGTTCTGCAAAAGCTGATGCAGATTATTTCCCATTTCTCCAATCCTCCGAGTAATTGTAGGTCCTGGAAAACTCGCTGTACTAAATAAATCGGCCTTCTCTGGACACATCTCTTTGGCAACAGAAAGAAGGCATTCTTTAACAAATTCTCCCCCCACAAATGGTCTGACAGTGTGTGCTATTAGCTTGGCAACTTGAAAACTTGCTCGCAGTGATGAAATATTTAGCTGCTTCTGCTTCACAAAAATATTTTGCTGAGTCATCAGTGTTTTTTTCTGTTTTAATATTTTATCTTTTCTCACTTCAACCAATCATATTTATCCTTATGTTGAGTTTCATTATGTTGATGCAAATTATATTCTTTGAACACAGACACTATATTCTGGCATATCGGACATACAGCTCTTTCCTTGTACTGCATGAAAAAGTAATCATAAGTCCACTGTTCTTTGAATATCCTACATTCCAAGTCAATTTTTCTTTTTCTTGACATCATTATTTCTAAGGGATTCCAAATTGCTATTACACTGCAATGCCCAACTTCCTCCAAGCTGCCTCTGTGCTGGGATGCCTCCATTTCCCACACTCTCTCTCCTGCTTCAGACCTTCACTGCACACAAATCACCGCTCAAGCAGCTCTCCCAAATGCCTGGCTTCCTCTGAATCCTGGGATCAATTCTCATGATCCAGCGCTGCATGATCGAACATGCTGCACTTGTAATTTATCATAATCGCAGGCAACACTGTGCATATATGTATATAATTGTGCGATATATTGTATGTGCAGAATGAGCTTCAGTGACAAATCGTACATTGGGGCTTCCGGGGAAGGTCATCATGTGACTTGAAGTTGCACAAGTGTATGGGGACCTTAAGAATCTGGAGGGGGATGAAGCAATACATCAGCTCTGCACCGCTTCATACTCAGGATAAGTGGGGGGGCACTAAGGTCAGACCCCCAGTGATTATAAGGTGATGACATATGTTAGCAATATTCCATCTCTTTATGAAATTACAGAACATACACACAATGATAAAACTGATGACCACAACAGCCAGACATGAGGTCACTATGGATACAGGGCCACGGCCTGGTATGGTCTGGGCGACAATAGCAGTCAGTACCACAACATGCTCTAGAGAGGAAGCCGTTACATTGCCATTACAGCATAATGACAATGATAGCGTCAAGCTGGAACTTGTAGTACTAACTGTCACTATACCCTCGCACCAGACACAGCCCATATATTCCCCCTGCAGTGGCCGTGACATGCGCAGCATGCACTGTGCATCCCTCATGCCTGCCTGTTGTGGTGGCTTCCATTACTTTACAAGGCCACGGGCCGTCAGTTCTCCGTCTTCTGCATCTCTCTCCCTTCCCCACAACATACACCCGGGCCTGGGAACTCAGCTCCCCACAGTATGGCCTCATACTCTGTCTCTGCCGGCTCACCCCAGTGCTGGAAGTATGCGTTGCTAATGCGAGTTTAGGTCGAACATCACTTCCGGTCTGATTTTACCATAACCCGGTGGGCTGCATAAAAGTGCTTAGCAGGTGGGCCATAGTTTGAGGGTCCCTGATTTAAAGGAATATGGAGCAGTTTGGGAAAGATTGGGCAAGTTCTTGCCTTTACTCCACCATCTTGGCTCCACCTTTCTGTACTCTTCTTTATGTGTATGTGTGTGTGTGTGTGTGTGTGTGTGTGTGTGTGTGTGTGTGTGTGTAAAAAGAGTGAGAGAAAGAGAGAGATTCTTCTTTAACCCATTCCTGATGTGAATAGGTTAATAGAATTAACAGCCCTCTTCTCCCATCTAATTCTTCTGTGTTGCTTCTTGCTCTCACACCATATATATATATAGCATATTTGTTATTTTTAGTTATTTCTAGATAGTTTTGCTTTTTAGAGTCACATCATACTCAACTCTATCTCAATTTTTCTTTTCTGCTACAAATTACTGTCAATCTTAGACATATGTTTTACATTTTCACAAGTAAAACATAAACAGTTTGTCCTTAATGAGTCCCTTAAAATTGATCTTTGATGTTGGCTCTTATATACTAAATCTTCTATTGAGCTCAGGTTTGTTTGAGACAAAATCCTGAAAAGGTTTCAGATAGTCCAATTATTCTTATATTTTCTCTTTTTAATCTATTCCCAGATCTCTTGTTTTTCTTATGCTTCTCATTCTCTTCTGATCTTTCATTTTTTTATATTTTGTTTTGTTATTTCTTGGTCTCTTATACCTCCACTGGCTTCCCCTTGCCCAGTTCTAATTTTCAAAAAATCATTTTCTTCTTTAAGATGCAATCTCCTTTTCTAATTGGTTGATTTTCTTGTCATGACAATCTTGTGTTTCTTAGATTTTTTTCCCCTCAATCTCTCTTATTTGATTTTAAAGTCTTTTTTGAGTTCTTTGAAAAATTCTTTTTGGGCAGGTAACCACTTAACATCAATCTTTGGGGTAAGAGAGACTTTTTTTTACTTCAGTATCCTCCTCTGCAGATGAATCCCACTCTTTCCTATTTCCAAAGTAACGTTTTAATGGTTGGGTTCTTTCTGTTTTGCCTGCTTATTTTAAAATAAGATAATTTAAAATAAAATAAGAATTTGTTAGTGTAATCACCTCTAATCCTGGGGTGAGTGGAGATGATGCCTCTGGTTTCACTTCAGTTTTGCCCCTCTGTCATAGAACCAAAACCAAAAGTTCCACCCTCCCTGCCTCACTGCTTTTGCACTCATGAGCATGCTCTGGTTCCTTCTCCCCCAGGGCTGCATCTCAGCAGCACAGCTGAGCCTGGCATTCCTTATTGGCAGAGGGTTCCTTCATTCTTCCCAGACTCAGACCAAGTTCATATTCTGTGATTCCTGCAGTTTGGTCTGAGGCGACCTCAAAGCTTCCCCTTTACTGTTTTGGTGGAGCTAGCCTAGAGGTGTTTACCCTTCATACCAGCGAAACCTTTAGGCTTGGGATGAAAAAATGCCATCTGTATCTAGAGGAAGAACTATGAAGTCTGAAAGCGCATGAAAGCATACTATTTTTAGCTTTTTTTTTTTTTTGCTTTTTCTTTCTTGTGGTTTTTCCTTTTGTTCTAATTTTTTTTTTTCACACTATGACTAATATGGAAATGTTTAAAAAGACTGTTTATCTGTAACCTATATCAGATCGCTTGCTTTCTTGGGGAGGAAGGAGAAAGAGAAAAAAATTGGAATTCAAATCTTACCAAAATGAGTGTTGAAAACTATATATGAAATGGGAAAAATAAAATACTATTGAGAAAAAAATAGCATGCTTTAGTTTGTATTCAGATAGTATCCATAATTTCTTTAGAGGAAGATAGTATGTTTCATCATTGTCCTTTAGGATTGTCTTGTATCATTTTCTTCTTGAGAATGCAGTCATTCCCAGTTCTTCACTGAAATACATTGCTGTTGCTTTGTATAACACTCCCCTAGTTCTGCTCACTTCACTTTAGTTCAGTTCATGTAAATCTTTTAATAATTTTTCTGAAATTACCTTGCTTATAACATAATAATATTCAATTACAATCATATATCATAGCTTGTTTATCCATTCCTTAAGTAATGGGCAACCTCTTCATTTTCAATTCCTAACCACCACAAAAAGAGCTACTATGAATATTTTGTGCAAATAGGTCCTTTTTCCCTTTCTTGATGTCTTTGGGATATATACTCAGCAGTGCTATTTCTGAATTAAGGGCTATGCACAACTTTATAGACATTTGGGCATAGCTCCAAATCGCTCTCCAGAAGGGTTCAATTAGTTCAGTTACACCAGTAGTGTATTCATGTCCCATTTTTTCCCACATCTCCTCCAACACTTCGCAATTTCTTTGTTCATGATGTTAGTCAATCTGATAGGTGTGAGGTGGTATCTTGGAGTTGTTCTGATTTTTATTTCTATGATCAATGATGATTTAAAACATTTTTTCATGACTATAGATATCTTGGATTTATTTTTCTGAAAATTACCTTTTCATATCCTTTAACCACAGAATAATGACTGTAATTTTTTTACAAATTTGACTCAGTTTCCTATATACTTTGAGAAATGAGGAGTTCATCAGAGATACTTGTGCAAAAAAAATCACCCAGTTTTCTGCTTTTCTATAGTTGAGTGCATGAGGAGTTTGTGCAAAATGTTCTTATTTTACATAATATCTTAATATTCTCTGGCTCTTGTTTGGTCCTAAATCTTTCCCTTATCCACCTATTTGACAAATAAACTATTCTATGCACTCTGAATCATTTATATTATGACCACTTATGTGGAAATCATGTACCTTTTTTTCCCCTCTGAGGCAATTGGGTTAAGTGACTTGCCCAGGGTCACACAGCCAGGAAGTAAGTGTCTAAGGCCAAATTTGAATTCAGGTCCTCCTGACTTCAGGACTGGTGCTCTATCCACTGCACCACCTAGCTGCCCCATCATGTATCTATTTTGACCATATCTTGGTGTGCAATGTAAGATGCCGATCTAAATATAGTTTCTGCTATATTGTTTTCCAGTTTTCCCAGCAATTTTTATCAAGTAATGCACTTTTGTTCTAAAAGCTTGGATGTTGGGTTCTCATATACTAGATACTGTGTTTTGGTTTTTTACTATAATGTATGTACCTAATCTTTTCCACTGATCTATCCCTCTGTTGCTTAATAAGTACACAGATTGTTTTGATAAATATCATTTTATAATCCAGTTTGGCATCTAGATGACTGGCGATGACACAGGATGCAGTGGGTGACCTCGACATCTTCCATGACGGCGCCTGCTTCAGCCACCCCCATGACTGTTGAAACAAATTGTTCTTATCCACCAAAACCACAAGGGAAAGTCTTTAAACGCTTGGGGAGACACACCCCTAATTCACCAACAGGTGAGGCTTGTAGGTTCCCCTCAATCTGCTTTAGCCCCCCTAACAAGAAGGCTTTACTGCACATGCTACCGTTACAGCTGCTTGGAGTCACAAGTGATAGGATTGAGCTTCAAGAGTGGAGAAGACCTTATTTGTTGAACATCTTTTGGTCCATGCTAAAGTGGATTTAAGTGAGGCAGAGTTGCATGAAGTCATCAGCATCACTCTCTCTTCCAGAGCCATCACTGTCCAATAGCAGGACAGAGTCAAGAGGACTGCTGATGATTTGAGAACTGTCCCTGTCATAGATTTGGCAAAGAGGGTCCCAGGTGCAGGGGTCCCCAGGGGAGCACAGGGCTCAGGGTCAGAGGCCAGCTTCTGCTGATTGGCTGGCTTTGAGGCCTGTGCCCCGCCCTCCCCTCAGATCCTCTGACCCCCAGCCATGGGGACATGTGTGTGGGGAGACACCCTCAGGGGCCAACAAGGGAGGGTCCTGTAAAGGGCTGAAACTGAGTTCATGCACAAAGGTTGGATAACAGAGCACTTAAGGCTAATTACTGATTGGCCAATACTCTATTAGAATATGCTTGGGAAATGGCCCTTCCCACTATCCTGTGCTGGCCCAATCGTTTGGTGTATGCAGAGAATTGTGGGAGGGACTAGGGGGTGAAATAAGACCAGCCAGAGACTTCTGGGTGGGAGATGAAGAGGAGAGGTTGTGGAGATCCTGCGTCCATCCATTCTCTCCTACCCCTAAAGACCAAGAATAAAGACCAAGCACTTTTGCTTATCCTGACTCGGCTGATTCTAAGCTATCCAGGGTGCAAACGCGGTCCTCACAGCGTTCAGCCAGAAGCCTCCTCCGGAAGGGGGGAAGGGGAGGGGGGACTCTCAGGGAGGCCCCCCAAGGGCCTGCCACCTTTTCCATGGGATCGCCTGTGGCCAGACACACACTCCCAGGTGCATGAGCACACACGTGCACTCAGATATGCTCCCACACTCACATACACACTCCTCTCCATGCCTTCACATACACACCTACACATGTGCTCCTCCCCATGCTCTAGTAAACATACATATACACACATAGGTGTATACACTAATAAATATATACACATATACACCCACTTCACACACACACTCATACGCCTCAGTTCTTACTTCCCAAGGGGTCTGCAGCAGGGAACATGGCAGCTGGTGGCGGGATGGCATTGGCTGGTGGCCCTTGGGGCTCAGGAGGATTTAGGTATCAGAGTAGGGTCAAAAGTTGGGGCCCGGGCCCCTGGGGGGAACCTGACAACCCACTGCCCGAAGGCCCCGTGGGGGGCAGGGGGTAGACGCCCCCTCTCCCCCCGGCTTTGTCCCTGCTACTTGCAGAGCCTTCGCCTTGAATTTCCTTCTGGAACAGTTGGAGAAACGCTGCTGGAATCCCGGGAGCTGACTGATGCCATTTGGTTCGGTGACACTGGGGAGGCAGCAGCTGGCTAATGTTTTCCAGGAACACGCCCGGTGGCGGCTCAGAAACAATGGGACACAGAGTAAGAAGCCTGTCCTGGGACCTGACCGTCCTGTCTGGGCAAGCTGGGAGTCCCAGAACCTCCCATCCACAGAAGGCAGAGGCCCAGGCAGGCCTGAGGATGGGCTGGAGCCAACAGGTTCTTGGGAAAACTCCAGAACAGACGCCCCGCCCTGCCCCCGGCCTATGGCAGCAGCTCCCCAAGCAGCCCCCCCATCAGCGGCTTATTTGGAGGTTTAGCTTTAACCCCTTAGTGCCCAGCACCCAGGAAGGCTCTGCTGGGCTGGAGATGGAACCCAGTCCCAAAGAGCCAGGGCTGGGGGCAGGATCTGGTCCCCAGAGTCAGATTCACAGAGCCCTGGGGAGCCCAACACCTGCCAATTGGGAGGGGGGGGTCTGAGAGGCTGTCACGTCCCATTTCCCTGGGGATCTTTCCCAGGTTCTGGGGCCAGAATTAGCAAGAATTGTTCCATCTGTCACAAGGTGACTGCGCCCCCCCCTGCCCCCAGCACAGGCCAGCAAGGAGGCAGCACCCACAGAGAGGAAGCGGAAGTGAAACTCCCCAGAGTCTGGGAGCCTCAGAGCCAGCCCTGCTCACCTCCTGTGCCTCGGTCTGGGCCAGCGGCCCCCCTGCCCCCAGAACCACCATGCGCCCCCTCCTCTCTGCCCTGCTGTGCCTCGGTGAGTCCTAAGAAGCCCCACAATGGAGGGGACCTTACAGAGCCCCAGGTTCGGCCCGCCCCACCCCCATTTCATGGGGGAGAACCGGCCTGACAAGTTGGAGATCAACCAGCAAGATGGGGGAGGGGGGAGCTGGAGGCCCCGGGGGGTCCCTGAGCCGGCTCTGTCTCCTTGCTCCGGGGGTGCTGGGTGGGGAGGGTGCGGGCGCTGACCCACAGTAATCAGGCTCCTCTCTGCCAGGGCTGTGTCTGAACCATGGGATGAGGGCGCAGGAAGGTGAGTCCTTCCCCCCAGAGCAGACAGCTCCCCCGGGGAGGGAGGTGGGGGCGGTCTGGGCTGCACTGCAGGGCTTGAAGGGGGGACCCGGTTTGGGGGGGCCCAGAGCAGAGGGATCCCCTGGAGCTGACAGCTCTCATTCCCTTCCAGATGAGCTCCCCAGACCCTTCCTCAGGGCAGAGAATGGCTCACTGGGGCCCCGAGGGAGCAGGGTGACCTTCAGGTGCCGGGGGTCACGGGGGGCTGCTGAATACGTTCTGGAGAAAGAGCTGGGACGTGAATTAAAAGTTCTTGACTCTGTGCAATCAGAGGAAGCTGAGGTTGAGTTTTCCATCCCCCGGATGACACTGAATGACGCAGGGAACTACTCCTGCCGCTACAGAACAGCATCCCGCTGGTCAGAGCGCAGTGACCCCCTGGAGCTGGTGGTCACAGGTGAGGAAGCCCAGGTCCCTCTGCCTCAGGCAGGGCCGGTGCAGGGTCCCGGCAGCCCCTGAGCTCCTCCCCAGCCCAGCCGGGTCCCAAGCTGCCCTCTGACCCTGCCCTTCTGTCCTTTCCCTTCCCCTGCCTCTGCTCTGCCCTGGGGCTAGAAGTGGGGGAAGGGAATCAGCATTTATGCAGCACCTACTGTGTGCCAAACATTTTACATTATTTTGCCATGAGAGCCTCACAATAACTCTGCCAGCTGAATGCTATCCCATCTTACAAGTGGGGAAACTGAGGCGAACAGTGAGTAAATGACTAGCCTAGGATCACCTTGCTGGAAAGTGTCTGAGGCTGGATTTGAATTCAGGATCTTCCTGATTCCAGGCCAGGGCTTTGGCCTCTGCACCTCCAGCTGCCTCAGTCAGGCCCCATCTTGGGGCAGGAGGCTCCACTTGGGGCCCAGGAGCCCAGACAGAGCTGGTGGTTCCCTGGGGAGGGAACACGGGCTGGTGAGTCATCTCCCCCTCCCAGCTCTGACCCTCCCAAAGGCAGAGGGGAGTAGAGGGGCCTGCTGCTACTCTGTGCCCTCCCCCCGCTCAGACCTGGGCACAGGGAGGGGGGGTGTCTCCTCTGGGTAGCCCCAGGGTCTCTGTGGGACATGGGAGGACGTCAGGGAGGAAGCCTCCCTGACCATGGCTTCTTTCCTGGAACTGACCCAAATTTGTCTCTCAATTCTCTCTCTGTCTTTCTTTGTCTCTGTCTCTGTCTCTGTCTCTCTGTCTCTGTCTCTTTGTCTCTATCTCTCTGTCTCTCTCCCTCTCTCTGTCTCTGTCTCTTTGTCTCTCTCTGTCTCTCTTTGTCTCAGTCTGTCTCTGTCTCTCTCTTTGTCTCTGTGTGCCTCTCTCTGTCTCTCTCTGTCTCTGCCTCTTTGTCTGTCTCTGTTTCTGTCTCTCTGTCTCTCTCTGACTGTCTCTCGGTGTCTCTGTATCTCTGTCTCGGTCTCTCTTTGTCTCTGTCTCTGTCTCTCTCTGTTTCTGTCTCTCTTTGTCTCTTCCTCTCTCTCTGTCTTTCTTTGTCTCTGTCTCTCTCTTTCTCTCTTGTCTCTGTCTCTTTGTCTCTCTTTGTCTCAGTCTATCTCTGTTTCTCTCTCTGTCTCTATGTGTCTCTCTGTCTCTCTCGGTGTCTCTGTATCTCTATCTGTGTCTCTTTGTCTCTGTCTCTGTCTCTGCCTCTTTCTCTGTCTCTGTCTCTCTCTTTGTCTCTGTCTCTGTCTCTCTGTCTCTCTCTGTCTCTCTTGGTGTCTGTGTCTCTGTCTCTGTGTCTCTGTCTCTGTCTCTCTCTCTCTCTCTCTCTCTCTCTCTCTTTCTCTCTCTCTCTCTCTCTGTCTCTCTCTCTCTCTCTCTCTCTCTCTGTCTGTCTCTCTCTCTCTGTCTCTCTCTGTCTCTGTCTCTCTCTGTCTGTCTCTGTGTCTCTGTCTCTGTGTCTCTGTCTCTTTCTCTCTCTCTCTCTCTCTCTCTCTCTCTCTCTCTCTCTCTCTCTCTCTCTCTCTCTCTCTCTCTCTCTCTCTGAGATGTCCTTTCTTCCAGAGATGATCTAAATCTCCAGCTCCATCCTGGCTCTAACCAGATCTGCTCCACCCTGATTGAGAAGCCTTAGAGCCCTAACCTCTGCCTCTGTTTCCCCCAGACGTATATTATCCACCCTCTCTGTCAGCCTGGCCCAACTCCACGGTGGCCCCGGGACACAATGTGACCCTCCAGTGCCATTCCCAGCTGCTCCATGACTGGTTTGTCCTGTACCAGGACGGAGCACAGGTCACCCAGGCCACGGCCCAGCCCCATGGACGGGGCTCTCAGGCCAATTTCCCCATCCCTGCTGTGACTTCTGCCCATGGAGGGACATACCGATGCTACAGCTTTCAGAGTGACTCCCCACATTGGTGGTCATTCCCCACTGACCCCCTGGAGCTCAGGGTCACAGGTGAGAGACCCCTCCCCCTTCCTCCCAGCCCTCCTAAGCTCTCTCCCTGGTCCTGGGGTATCACACTGCCTGCTCAGAGCCCTGCCCAGGGGCCAGGAGGGCTGGGGGGGAGGAGGCTCAGAGAGGGGGAGGAGGGCCTGACAATGGGTGGGGCTCAGAGAAGGCAGACCCCGGGCCTCTGCTCCCTGGCCCTCTTACTCCTCCCCATCTCCCACTGCCCATTGTGCCGGTCTCCCACATGACAATATGTCTCCTGGGCCCAGGGCTGAGGAGGGCAAAGCACACCTGGGGAGTAGACCCGGGAAGGGGGGAGGGAGCATCGCCACAAGCCCGGCCCCCAGTGCTCAGGCAGCAGCTAGGAGAGGGCTCTCAGGCACCACGGGAGCACCAAACCTCACAACTGGCCAGACAGCAGAAGTCATGAGCCCACGGGCCCATTTCCCAGACGGAAAAGTGAGAACCAGAGAAGGGAGGCTCTTGTCCCACTCCCACAGGCAGCAAGTCCGGGCAGCGTTGGGGCTCCCGCCAGGGGCTCCCTCCGGGCCTCTCTGGGCTCCCCCGCCCAGGCCCTGACCCTGCCCCTTCCTCATCCACAGAGACTAACACTGAGAACCCTGAAGGCCAGAACTGGCTGTTCGGTGAGTGACTGGGGGATTCCCAACAGCCCTGTCAGGCCTGCTCACCCCCCCATGGCCCCCCATCTCTGACTCTGACTGAGTGATTCTCCTCCCACCTCTGGGCCTTTGCCCACAGCCCCCTCCCCCATCTTGCACGCTCTCCCTCCCCACCTCCTCCTCTGACAAGGCAAAGGTCCCCCACCCTTAGCTCAGGAGCCCCCCAGGGAAACTTTCCTGCCCTCCCCCACCTCAGACACTAGGAGTCCCGCCCCCAGGGATGGGTGTGTTTGTGGACAAGACACCCAAATGTAGCCGGAGAATGTAACTCCCCCAACCCCCACCCCCCCGAGGGCAGGGGCTGCTCTGTCTTGTCTTGTGTGCTCTGGCTGGGGGGGGGGGGGGCGGGGGAGGCTTAATAAAGTCTGGAGGCCTGGATTCCTAAGAAGCCTGGGGCCTCCCTGAGGACGGGGTTCTGTCCCCCTCCCTTGGGCCGAGGCTCTGGGAAGAAAAGAGTCCTTCAAACCCCCCCCCCTTAGTCTTCATCCTGGACTTCCCAGGTCTCTCCAAGAAACATGCAAGTATCTTGCTGGCCACCTCAGCTCTGCTCTTCCTCCTCATCCTCTTCCTCCTCCTCCTCTTCCTCCTCCACCATCGGGCCAGAATCAGTGAGTTCTTGGGGCTGGGGGCAGCCGGGCGGAGGGCCTGAGCCCCAGGGAAGGCTGACCCCGACTCTCCCCACAGGCAATGGGTGCAGAGGGACAGAGATCAAGAAGACCTCCAGGAGGTAAGAGCCCCAGATAGACCCTCCCCCAGTGCACCCACCCCCTTCCCAGACCCTCCCCCTCACTCTGTGCCTTCTTGTTCCCCAGCTCAGACCCAGATGTGATCCTCATGGAGCAGAGCCTGTGTGAGTGAGGGGCAGCTCAGAGAACTGAGTAGAGAACCGGCAGGCAAAGTGAGCAGAAGCAAGAGAACAACTTATGTCAACTTTATAAAGAAAAGTAACAGTGAAAGAGCAAAGAATTCTGACCAGGCTAAGCAGGACTCCGGAGGAGGCCAGGTGAAGGGATCCACAAGCTGGTAGAGAGGTGGTGGACACCGGGTACTGAAAAGTACAGACGTTCTCGATCTGGGGGTTGGCTTTGTCCCACTTGACTTCCTTGTTACAAAGTTGTTGTTTCACAGTTTTATAAAGAATCCTCTTCTTAGCTAATCCAATTCCAATGGATCAATAATGGACAGAATCAGCTACATCCAGAAAAGGAACACTGGGAAATGAGTGTAAACTGTGAGCATTGTTTTTTTTTGTTTGTTTTGTTTTTCTTTCCAGATTATTTTTAGCTTCCGAATACAATCCTTCCTTTGCAACAACAACAACAAAATTCGGTTCTGCACATATATATTGTACCTAGGATATACTATAAGATATTTGTATGGGAAAGCCTGCCATCTAGGGGAGGGGGTGGAGGGAAGGAGGGAAAAAACTTGGAACAGAAGGGAATACAAGAGATAATGTTGTTAAAAAAAAAAAATTACCTATGCATATGTATTGTCAAAGAAAATGTTATAATTATAAAAATTAATTAAAAAAAAAA
Organism: Sminthopsis crassicaudata; assembly: GCF_048593235.1. Taxonomy (NCBI): domain Eukaryota; kingdom Metazoa; phylum Chordata; class Mammalia; order Dasyuromorphia; family Dasyuridae; genus Sminthopsis; species Sminthopsis crassicaudata. Next base: position 651,000,687 of record NC_133619.1, read on the forward strand.
AAAAGAATCCTCTTCTTTGGTTCTGCCCTGAGAATACAAATGCTCACCTTTTGGTCTTTAAGTTCAAAATAAAATTTTTTTTTAAAAAACTGAAGGTGTTAAAAATATATATATATCCATCTGGACAGCTAGGTGATGCAGTGGGTAGAGCATCAGCCCTGAAGTCAGATCTGGCCTCTGACACTTAACACTTCCTAGCTGTGTGGCCCTGGGCAAGTCACTTAACCCCAGCCTCAGGAACAACAACAAACTATCTATTTATATCTATATATAGAGGGCTGGAACTCTGAAAAGGTGCACTTGAATCCAGAGCAGCAGAGCACTTAAGGCTAATTACCCACTCAGTGGGAGATCATGGCTCTATATGATGTGGTGATGTGATGGCTCTCCTCATGATGGCAATTGCTGAATGTGTGATGAGGTAATTGTAGGCAAGGATTGGAAGACAGAGGGAGACGGTCAGAGTCTCTCTGCCACAGGGTGCTCGGCAGGGAAAAAACTTCAGGCTCCAGACTCCTGAGTCCAGGTTCCACATTTGACAAGCCATGTGGCAGTTTGCTGCCTTCTTCACTTCTCCTAAAGACCAAGGACTTTGACTGATCCTGATTCTGATCCTGAGGCCCTCCAGGGAACTAGCCCATACATTACATCTACATTTAGATAGATAGAAAGATAGATAGATAGATAGATAGATAGATAGATAGATAGATAGATAGATAGATTCAAGCCTTATTATCTGGGATCCTTGTTTCCTGACTATCCCAGCTAAATTGTGGTCCTAAAAGCAAAACTCCCTGTCATATAAATAAATCTCCAATATCTTACTCTCCTGTCTCACACTAGAACTGTCAAGTTGGATACCCAGAGGGAGGGACTGTTATCTCTGATTCAATGAATGACCCTGAGAGTAGCTATCTCCCCATCATTAAAAAGTTAAACGCCCCATCAGTGTGCTTCTCCTTTATAATCAGAAAAAAAAATTTTTTTCTAACTTTTGGGGAGAAATATTTATTCAAATGCATATCATGATCAATCTTTATTATTACTATTATTATTATAGCTTTTTATTGACCCAGAGTCCAGGAGGGTTTGAGAGTCAGGAGCACCCTTCCCCCAAAAGTTCCTTTCCAACCCTTCCCCCAAACATTACAGGGTACACCATTTACATTATACATATATAATATATGCATATTAAGCTTAAAAGTTTCTTTGTACTAACTATGCTAGACCCTTACTCAGAACCAGAGTAAAAAGTAAGTCAAGGAAGCCAATATAGTTGTACCGTCATGGGCAATTTTCCATTTCAACACTGACCCTTGTAAACACTTTTGTTCCAACTTTTCCCCTCCTTCCCCCCACACTATCCCCCAGATGGCAGATAGTCCAATATATGTTAAATCTGTTAAAGTATACATTAAATACAATATATGTATATATATTTATACAGTTGTCTTGCTACACAAGAAAAATCAGATTTAGAAAGAAAGTAAAAATAACCTGGGAAGAAAAATCAGATTTAGAAAGAAAGTAAAAATAACCTGGGAAGAAAAACAGAAATGCAAGCAAACAATAACAGAGAGAGTTAAAGTGCTATGTTGTGGTCTACATTCATTTCCCAGTGTTCTTTCGCTGGGTGTAGCTGGTTCTGTTCATCACTGATCAATTGGAACTGATTTGAATCCTCTCATTGCCAAAGATAGCCACATCCATCAGAATTGATCCTCATACAGATACATATATGATCTCCTGGTTTTGCTCATTTCACTCAGCATCAGTTCATGGAAGTCTCTCCAGGTCTTTCTGAAATCATCCTGCTGGTTATTTCTTATAGAACAATAGTATTCCATAACATTCATATACCATAATTTATTCAGCCATTCTCCAATTGATGGACATCCACTCAGTTTCCAGTTTCTTACCACTATATAAAAAGGGCTGCCACAAACATCTTGCCACATGCAGGTCCCTTTCCCTTCTTTAATGTCTCTTTGAGATATAAGCCTAGTAGTAACACTGCTGGATCAAAGGGTAGGCACTGTTTGATAACTTTTTGAGCATAGTTCCAAATTGCTCTCCAGAATGGTTAGATCAGTTCACAACTCCACCAACAATGCTTCAGTGTCCTAGTTTTCCAACATCCCCTCCAACATTTGTCATTATCTTTTCCTGTCATCTTAGCCAATATGATAGGTATATTGTAGTATCTCAGAATTGTCTTAATTTGCATTTCTCTGATTAATAATGATTTGCATCAATCTTTATGGAATATTTCTCAAAATAGTTTGGGATTTACTCTCCAACAAATACACAAAAAGTCCCTGGAGGCGATGAGAGGTAAAAAAGTGGGAATAAACTTAAAGACACAATGATAGTGAATCACATGCATAGAGAACACAGTGCTAAGACAACTTCTGTCTCTGCTGCAGCAGAGCCTCAAATTCTCAATTATGCAGGAAGTTTCCTCATGGAAAAAAATATATGTGTGTACATGATGAGGTGTCAGAAATGAGGGTCGAGAGACCCCCTAACAGCAATGGAATCCCCTTGGCCAGTGGCAGGCTTGTCAAAGATACGCAAACCCCAATAAATACAAGCATAAGGTTTGTGGCAAAGAATGGGTTTATTTACAAGAAGAGAACAGAACACTAAGAAGACAGCTTTCTTAGTGGGCAAAATCCTGTTAGGACTTCTGCTAAGATGCGTTTACACTGACAAAGACCCAGTGGGCTAAGTCCAGAAGGACATTAGCAAAGATTGGGGGTTCAGAGTCATCTGTTATTAGCCTTGTGAGATTTGAGGCTGAGGAGATTAAGGACTAATTTTTCCATTCCATTTCCATTATGCCCCTGGCCAAGGTCTCCAATTGAATGAGATTACTTATCTGGGAGTTTCATGAATGGGTGGGCCCCTTCCAGAGGCCAGGAGGATTTGAGAGTCAGGAGCACATTTCCCCAAAGGTTCTTTCCAACCCTTCCCCCAAAGGTTCCTTTCTTATCATTCTCCCAAAGATTAAAGGGGACACCATGTACATTATACACATATAATATATGCATATTAAGCTTAAAAGTTTCTTTGTACTAATTATGCTAGACCTTACTCAGAACCAAAATAAAAAGTAAGTCAAGGAAGCCAGTATAGTGCCCTCTTTAATCTTCCTTTCCTTTGATCATAGATACCCTGTACTTGCTTTTTCTCTAGAAAGTAAGAGAAATGATTATTAATAACCAATTATTCAGATCAAGGAGAACCAGGGATTTTTTTCTCCTATTTCCTGTTTCAAATCACAGACCTTATGAAAAACAAAGCTGACAAAGTCTCATTCTTGGGTTAGACCCCACCCAATTGGGAGAGCTTATTTCTCATCAAAGGGTAAAGAGAAGCTAATCTAGGTGAACTCTGAGTCATTGTTACCTATACTTATGTCAATGGTTTCTTTTGAAGATACAATGAGATAATATTTGTAAAAGTCACTTAGCACCCTGTCCCACACAAAGGAGGCACTAAAATTTATTTTTATTTTTATTTTTTTTTTTTTATAATTATAACTTTTTTTTTGATAGTACATTTGCATGGGTAATTTTTTACAACATTATCCCTTGCACTTACTTCTGTTCAGTTTTTTTCCCTTCCTCTCCCAACCCCCTCCCCCAGATGGCAGGCATTCTTATACATGTTAAATATATTATAATATTTAATATATTCTAGATACAATATATGTGTGTAGAACCGAATTTCTTGTTGCACAGGAAGAATCAGAAGGTAAAAATAACAGTTTACACTCATTTCCCAGTGTTCCTTTTCTGGGTGTAGCTGATTCTGTCCATCATTGATCAATTGGAATTGGATTAGCTCTTCTCTATGTTGAAGATATCCACTTTCATCAGAATACATCCTCATACAGTATTGTTGTTGAAGTGTATAATGATCTTCTGGTTCTGCTCTTTTCACTTAGCATCAGTTGATATAAGTCTCTCCAAGCCTCTCTGTATTCCTCCTGTTGGTAATTTCTTACAGAACAATAATATTCCATAACATTCATATACCATAATTTACCCAACCATTCTCCAATTGATGGACATCCATTCATCTTCCAGCTTCTAGCCACTATGAAAAGGGCTGCCACAAACATTTTGGGACATACAGGTCCCTTTCCCTTCTTTAGTATTTCCTTGGGGTATAAGGCCAGTAGTAGTATGGCTGGGTCAAAGGGCATGCACATTTTGATAACTTTTTGGGCAAAATTCCAGATTTCTCTCTAGAATGGTTGGATTCTTTCACAACTCCACCAACAATGCATCAGTGTCCCAGTTTTCCCACAGCCCCTCCAACATTCATTGTTATTTGTTCCTGTCATCTTAGCCAATCTGACAGGTGTGTAATGATATCTCAGAGTTGTCTTAATTTGCATTTCTCTGATCAGTAGTGATTTGGAACACTCTTTCATATGAGTGGAAATAGTTTTAATTTCATCATCTGAAAATTGTCTGTTCATATCCTTTGACCATTTATCAATTGGAGAATGGCTTGATTTCTTATAAATTAAAGTCAATTCTCTGTATATTTTGGAGATGAGGCCTTTATCAGAACCTTTAACTGTAAAAATGTTTTCCCAATTTGTTATTTCCCTTCTAATCTTGTTTGCATTAGTTTTGTTTGTGCAGAAGCTTTTTAATTTGGTGTAATCAAAATTTTCTATTTTGTGATCAATAATGGTCTCTATTTCTCCCTTGGACACAAACTCCTTCCTCCTCCACAAGTCTGAGAGGTAAACCATCCCATGTTCTTCCAATTTATTTATGATTTTGTTCTTTATGCCTAAATCTTGGACCCATTTTGATCTAATCTTAGTATGTGGCTTTAAATGTGGGTCCAAGAGGCACTAAAATTTAAATGCTAATTTCTCCTCCCTCCCTACTGTATAAGTATAAATAAATTTCTCTATAAAATTTATTCTTTGAAGGTGATAAAGTCTAGTCTGAATTTCATTTTCAATTTCTCCCAGTATATTGCAGTAAAAGTTTGTTGTTGATCACAATTCATAGTGTGGAGGGGCAGCTAGGTGGCGCAGTGGATAGAGCACCAGCTGTGAATTCAGGAGGATCCAAGTTCCAATCTGGTCTCAGACACTTAACACTTCCTAGCTGTGTGACCCTGGGCAAGTCTAGCCTCAGGGGGAAAGAAAAACTCCTAGTGTGGAGTATATTATTTTCTTAAACTATATAATGTATTCTTTTGATCTGACAATCAATCAATGAATGTTTATTAAGTGCCTACTATGGACCAGACACTACATTAAACACTGACATGGATTCTCATTTCTATTTCTCTGCCTTCTGCCCCTTCTATCAGCTTTGCTGACATCCAAATGGATAATCCCTTATATACAAATTGTATATAAAAGAAATCCAGATTTCTTTCATAGGGAGGTATTAACAACTGGTAGATCAGGAAAGAGCATTCATGAGGAATAATGTCTGTGATAAGCTTTGATGGAAATGAGTAATCCCAGGGTAGGGGAGGAGTGGAAGAAGAAGATGAGGAACAGAGTAAGGAAATTAAAATTATTCACTATTATTTAATAATAAATTATATTCTGAAATTAATATTCTGCATTACTGTCCCAATTGTTCCAGCCACATTTTTCTGTCTTTTAGTTATGTTCAAGAATAATCATACCCACTTTCCCCCAGTTATTTTTTTAAGTTATCATCTATACCATTAGCCTCTGGGCCATCTGAATGTTATCTATAAGCCCAAGCACCTTGACCTGGCACAGTCCCCAAAAGACAAGTCTATCCTTACCTGTCCTTGTGCAACTGGGAGAGATTTCATCCCTTCCTTCCATAGGGATAGGGAGTCTGATAGTTATGTCCCCTTAGCAAAGATCACAAGTGACAAACATGTCTCATATTCACTAAGTGTCAGAAAGAAGCATGATTAGCCACATAGGCATCCCAACCCATTTTTCTTAGTACAGCCAATTTTTATATTCCACAAGACACACTTCTTGCCTGTATTTCAATGTAGTCCTGGCTTCTCACTGAGGTTCCTGAGCAATATGACCAGCTTTATTAAAAGTTATGTGGGAGGCTACCAGATAGTACATTGGAGAGAGCAGACATAAGAGACAGAGGATGAAGAAAGCTAGGAGAAACCCAGAAATTTGCATCAAACCCCAACATCCAAACACAATTCCAAATGACTCATGAGGAATTAAGCTATCCCTTTCCAGAGAGAGTGAGTAGACTCAGAAAATAGGTCAAAAGAGATTTTCTTTTGAACAGGCCAAATGGGGGATTTATTTTACATGATTACACATATTATAATAAGGTTTGTTTTTCCTGCTTTCTCACTGGGTAGTGGATGGAGAGAAGGGAGGGAAAATTTAGAAGCTAGAAACAAAATAAAATTGAATTTAAAAATAATATTCTAAACCTGGCAGGGGGGGTGGCATGAAGAATGCCTGGGCTAAAGGAATGCCATTTTAAACACTGTGTAGAGTGGTTTGGAGAGAGGATGATGTACCTGTGGCAGGGAGGCCATTTAGGAGTCTACTATAGTTATCCAGGGGAGAGATGATTAGGACATGAACTAACTATGAATTGTAACTGGGTGAATGATAGGATGGGGATGGATGAGAGAGATGTAATGGGATGAGAACTGAACAAAATAGGTAACTGACTGACATAGGGGATCATGTGGAGAAATGTAAGGGTTAAAAAGCCTCTAGAAGCAAGGAAGCCAGTTCAAGGAATGTGGGAGGACCTGAGGGATGAGAGGTTCGGAGGCTCAGGCAAGTCCTACGTGGAAGTGGGGCACAGCCCCATGAGGCGGTGTCTGAGTCCAGGTACTGTAAGGGCCCTTTAAATGGGCGGACACAGTGCATCGGGATTGAGGCCCAGAAGTAATTTCTGTGGATATTAGGACTGCCCTTGGGCGGGATCCTGGCCATATTGAGATAGTTTTGTAATGGGTGACTCTCTCGCTGATTGGCTGTGTGTGTGACCTCACAGGCCCTATATAAGCCCACTGCAGGCAGCAACCGCCCTCTTTAACCTCCTGCTGTTCACCCTGGCTCCTAGCCTGGGTGGCCAAGCCAAGATGGGTAGCCGAAAGAGGTAAGGGTTTTGGTAGTGAACACATGGGTCTTCTGACCAGGTGTTCACCAGGGAACCAACAAGTCAGGGCATCAGTTAGGGCATTATGTGAGTAGGTATAATAAAGGCTTTTAAGATTACATGTGGTTGTTCTTGAGTGCGCTACCGGTTACTAAGCTATAGATTCAAGAGATTGTGGCCAGAGACCTTAGAAGGCCTCAGAGGAGGCGAGCCAGGTAGAGCTCACACTGCAAAGGACAGTGGTCAAAGGTACTCTGGTGGGTCTAGGACAGACTAGTAATTGTAACTGCCAGGAGAGCACGTTACAAGGTACCACGCCTCCCTCCTTAGCTCTTTCGAAGCCTAGCATGCCTTCCTCCTTCTTCTCAGGCCAATCCCATTATGCCAGGTTCCTAGAGGACTTCCCTCTTCCCTCATATCCTCAGTGGGGTATAAATATGTGCTATCTCAGAATAAAGTTCTCTTTTGCTTCACCCCTACCTAATGGTTGTCTGTCTCTATGGGATCCTGGTTGGTGCCCGAAGACGGGTAAGTGTGGCCTAGCCGTGCCGTCGACGGACGGGCATTAAGAGTAGCTCAAAGGGGAGCTACCAAGTTAGCGTAGTCCATAGGGGTGTGACAAGTGGCGCCCAACATGGGACAATTTTGGCTAGGACCTCACCTTGTAGCAGGTCTACAGGTGGGAAGAGAGACAGAACTCTGCTCTAAAGTGAGTAGAAAGTTAGGAAAATGGGACAGGTTATTATGATGGTCCCAGACCAGAAGGTACCAGGAAAAGAAGCTTCTAGAATAGTAAAGCAAGTAGAAATGGAAATGGATTTTTAAAAGTGGGAGGTAGTAGGTAGTTAGATGGCTTTCTATGATAAGGAAACTCTGGGAGCCATCCCGGAATGGCATCAAGTGATTGGGGGCACTTTAAGAGGTGCAAGCCCCAATCCATTAAAAGTAGATAATGTAGTGCAAACGGAGGAGAGTCATAAAACAAATGAGGGTCATAAACCGGCACTCACCGGGATCCCACCGTGCCCATAAAATGGAGCTGGCAGAAGTTAACTATGGAAAAGAATCAGAAAATAAACAGGAAGATGAAGGAGGTGGATGTGACGTGAAAGAAGGAAGAGGTAGTAAGGAAGAAGCAGGAAGTGGATATGATGGAACAGGAGGGGGCAGGGATAAGATGAGTAATGAGAAAATAAGCAGAGAGACATATGACCTTGAAGTAAAGGAGGGTGATAAGACGAGGGAGGAGAAAGCAAACAGAGGGAAGGTCGCCTCTGTCTCTCAGGCATGGCCTTCCTCCTTGTCCCCCACCCTCCCTGAAGAGACATGTCTCCCCTCTGCTCCCACCTGTGAAGGCTTTGCAGATTCCCAGACAAGTTCAGGACAAATAATACAGAAAGCTGGAAAATATAAAAGAAATGAGGATCAAATGCAATATGATGCAGCAGTATATGCAGCTGTGTCTCAATGTGCCCAAAAAGCATTTAGCAAAATTCAAGGTTCTGGAAAGGAGAAGGCCTCAATGACTAGGATTAAACAGGGCCCAGAAGAAACTTTTCATGATTTTGTGGCACACCTACAGGTGGCTGTTGAGAGGTCTGTGGGTAGAGGAGAAGCCTCCCACCTCCTTATGCAGAAATTGACAGGGGAGAATGCTAATACTAACTGCCAGAGGGCCATGCCTACTATTGATGGGGAGGCTGGCCTGGAAGAGATGATAAAGAGATATGAGAATGTAATCTCCAGTGCCTTTCAAATGGATGCCCTTGCAGCTGCTATATCTAAAGAGATTGTAGCAAAAGACCTGCCCTGGCAGTTTGCAGGCAAACAGGGGATATTCCAACCTCTGGTGGTTGCAAGTTTCAGATACAATCTATGGGGCAGGGACATATTGAAGGCTTGTGGAGCCTCAATTTATATACAACCTCCACAGGATTTTTAATCGGGGTCATTGAGTGTTTGGTGTTGTTTCATATCACACCCACACCATTAACATGGAAATCTAACACCCTGGTTTGGGTACCTCAATGGCCTTTCTCAGTTTATAAAACCTGAACCTTATGTGAATTTATAAAACAGTGGGAGGCTGGACACATAGGATCAATGTCCAGCGCATGTAATAGTCTTGTATTTATTAAAAAGAGAAAATGTGGAAAATTCATAATGCTAGTGGACCTTAGGGCCGTTAATGCTACTATTGAACCTAAGGGAGCCCTACAGACTGGCATGCCATCTCCTAATCTAGTACTCATTGGCTGGCTAGTTACAGTAATAGACATATAAGATAGTTTCTTCTCCATCCCTCTGGACCCAGAGGATAAGAAAATATTTACTTTTACCATTGCCTCTATAAACAATGTAGAACTTGATTTGCACCACCAATGGGAAGTTCTCCCCCAAGAGATTTGTTGTAGCTCCAATTTGTGTCAGGTGTACATAGTGCAAGGGCTAGAGCCAATTAGGAAGGTGTGGCTTCATGCCATGATACTGCCTTATATGGATGATATACTGTTATCAATGAGCAGCCAGAAAGATCTCTCTGCCCTGCTTAAAGAGACCATGAGCATTCTTGCTCCACATGGACTGATGGTAGCCCCAGGAAAGATCCCACATAAGTATCCCATCATTTACCTGGGACTCTGCATGGGGACTTCTACAGTTACTAATCAGATACCTAACTTACAATTAGACAAGATGAATACTCTGAACCTATTTCAGAAAATAGTTGGACAAATTCAATGGTTAAGGGCTCATGTCCTTATTCCTATTTCTTTAATGCAGCCTTTATATCACATCTTAAAAGGATGTAAAAGATACTCAGAGCCCCTTAATATCATATTAAATAGCTTAAATGCTGTCCAAGTGCTCAGAGGCATTGAGGATGCTGTCCTACAACCTCAGAATTCTTCAATTGCTGACCTTCTTGATGAAATGCAGCTGATTTTACAGACTAGGAAACATCCCATTTACATCCTGCATGTATATTCTCACCAGTGTTGTGCAGGAGACATATTTGTTGGCAATGAAGTGATGGACCGTGCTTTACAATGCTCCCTTCTCACAGTCACCACACCCTCTGAATGTGCCCATGAATTTCTCCACTTACCTGCTAATTCTCTACATAGCCTTTATGGCTTCACCTGGGAACAAGACCAACAGATAGGGAAGCAGTGTGTTCAGTTTCTCCCTCCTCCACCTAGTAAAGGAGTTAATCCCAGGAGTTTATTCCCCAATGATTTGTGGCAAATGGATGTGACACATGTGGATTGTGTGACCATCCACGTCTGTATTGATGCTTACTCTAGATTCCTTGGGGCCACAGTGGCCTTCTGTGAGAACACTCCTTCAGTCATTAAACATTTGTATAGTTGTTCCTCCTCTCATAGAGTTCCTAATACCATAAAGACCAACAATGAGCCAGTTTATACCTCTAAGCATATGGCCACCATTCTCACCACATTCACCATTAAGCATTTTACAGGGATTCCCTATAATCCACAGGCTCAGGCCCTGGTGGAACAGGCCCATCATACTCTGAAGGCCAACCTTGTTAAACAGAAAGGGGGAGTAAATAGACAGAACCCACGATGGCCCACACAGGTGGACATGGATAAGACTTTATATAATTACAATTTTTTGTGCCTGGATAGAGATATCAGCCTCTCTCTAGGAATGATACATTTGGCACAATCTTATAGACAGGACAGAAAACTAAGCTCCATAAAAACTGCACTTCAAGTGCTAGAGAATATTCAAAATGTCCTTTGGAAGGATGAAGAAGGACATTGGCAAGGTCCATCCTTATTACTTTGGAAAGGGCCGGGATATTTATGTCTTGCAGATTCTGATGGGGAAGGCCGCTGGATTCCAGAAAGAAGGACAAGGAGAGTTGCCCCTATTAAAACAGGGGCTGAAGAAGAGAAGGAGATGACCCAGGAGACGCCCAAAACAGCACCATAGCAGAGAGATGACTACTCTTGCTGGACCAACTTAGTGATTGGATCCAACATACTTACTTTCCCAACCCCTTCTATTATATTCCATGGGCTCTATGTAGCCATTTTTGTATTGTTGCTTCTTTTGTTTTTGTCTACTTTGCTAGGATGCTTTGTATATATTCTTTTAAAAATTCTTTAGAGGTGCTTATATGGAAGAGCTTCTCATTTGTCAACATGAGAACACTCTGTCTTATTAATAAAAAAGGGGGATATGTAAGGGTTAAAAAGCCTCTAGAAGCAAGGAAGGCAGTTCAAGGCATGTGGGAGGACCTGAGGGATGAGAGGTTCTGAGGTGCAGGCGAGTCCTACATGGAGGTGGGGCATAGCCCCATGAGGCAGTGTCTGAGTCCAGGTACCATGCCTCCCTCCTTAGTGCTTTTAAAGCCTAGCACGCCTCCCTCCTTCTTCTCAGGCCAATCCCATTATGCCAGGTTCCTAGAGGACTTCCCTCTTCCCTCATATCCTCAGTGGGGTATAAATATGTGCTATCTCAGAATAAAGTTCTCTTTTGCTTCACCCCTACCTAATGGTGGTCTGTCTCTGTGGGATCTGGGTTGGTGCCCGAAGACGGGTAAGTGTGGCTTAGCTGTGCCATCGACAGATGGGCATTAAGAGTAGCTCAAAGGGGAGCTACCAAGTTAGAGTAGTCCATAGGGGTGTAACAGAGAAAGACCCTGAGATGCTGAATCTAGGTGCCTGGGGTGCCTTCCAAAGAAATAATAAGACACATTATTGTGACATGAGACAATAAGTCTATTTTGTCTAACATGACTCGGAGATGGCCACAAACATGCAAATAGAACTGTCAAACTAATGGTTAGTGGTGGGGCTCTAGGGCTCAGCAAAGAGATTGAAGTTGGTTACATAGACTTGGGAGTCATGTGCATGGAGAAGCTAAATGAACACTTAATGAGATCACTAAGAGTTTAAAAAGAGAAAAGAAGGCACCACAGATAGTCTTAGGCAGCAAACAGGTCAAGAATGTGATATAGATGACTATCCTGCAAAAATGACTTAAGAGATGGTTGGGAAGAAGGCCAAGAGGCAACAGAATCATAGAAACCCAGAGAAGAGAGACCAACTGGGAGGAGGAATTGGTCAATAGCATTCAGGGCAGGAGAAAGAACTCAAAAAGGATAGAGATTAAAAAAAGAGATTTCACTGAGAAGAAAAGAGATAACTGATAATTTTGGAGAAAACAGTTTCAATGGAGTGAGGATGTCAGGAGCCAGAGAGAAAGGAGAGGGGAAATGAGTGAAAAGTAGAGAAAGTCATAAACACAAATGGTCCTGTCCAGGAGATTGCCTATAAACAGAGGACAGCTGAAGGGAAGAGTAGGGTCAGGGCCAATTTAGATTTGTTTTTCAGAACTGAATGTGGAGGGTGTGTTTGTAGGCAGCTAGGAAGCAACCAGGAGATATAGAGGAATTAATGGGTGGAGGGAATGACTAGGGAGAAATTGCCCAGAGAAGATGGAAGGAGGTGAGATCTAAGACACATGCAGGGCATTGGCCTTGACAAGAGAAAAGTCCATTCTTTCATGGGACACCTTAGTAAAGAAAATGAGCAATCACTTATTGGTTTCTAGTGAGGAAACTGTTGGAGGCTGTTGTCAAGAGGGAACTCGGGAACCAGCTTTTATGACACATGTACAAGAGAAGAAGAGTCTAATTTCAGCTCTCTGAGCATCCCTTCTCTGTTCAGAAGACAAGGCAGAGGAGAACAGAGTGAAGTTCTCCTTTTGGTTTAGGGAGCCAGCGAGAAAATGGAAGCCTGTACCTGTGGGCCATCTCCTTCTCTTGGGAGCTGTCCATGGTTGCCTTGGGGAAGCCTGAACCTGTTGGCCATCTCCTTCTCTTGGGAGCTGTCCATGGTTGCCTCGGGGAAGTAAGTCTGTTCCTGTGAGCCATTTCTTCCTCACAGAAACTGTTCAGGATTGCTTAAAGTGGGAACGTGTTCCTGAGAGTGAAATGTCCTTGCCTGTACTTTTCTGAGCCCAAATAGGACTTAGTAGATCCTACTCCATCACCCTAAGAAATACTCTTTTCAAAAAGTTACTAAAATAAAACTAGTTGCTTAATGGATTCTACAGACCTTAAGTTACATTTCTAACCTAAATCTTCCCATGTTTGTTCTCTAGCAGAATGTGGCTTCATCCTAGAGCAAAATTGTAAACATGGACTTCTGGATACACTGCAATGTTATATCCTAGACTGTGGAGTGGAGAAGCACCAATAGTCAGGACATCAAGAAGCAGTTATTAAGTACCTACTGTATTGTGCTGTTGTTTGGGATGCAAAGAAAAGCAACAAACTGGTATCTCCTCCCCAGGAAGGTGATAGTCTAATGGGGAAGGCAACATGCAAATGGTTATATACATACCGGATATAGACAGGATTAATGTGGAGCAATCTTCAGGGAAGGCATTAAAGAAGGTTGAGAAAGGTTTCCTGCAGAAGGTGTGGTTTCAGCTTGGACTTGAAGGTAGCAGGAAAGGCCTTTTGTTATTGAAAAATCCTTTTCTTCCTAGTTAATTCCAAGAATATGTCCCTCTGTTCTTGACTGAAACCTCTAGGAAACATTTTGCATTTAGACCCTAATTCCAGAAATCCCTTATGTAATTAAGAAGATCATCATTGATCATTAATCAAGAATTAAGAATTCAGCTAAGTGGTGCAGTGTATAGAATACCACCCCTGAAGTCAGGAGGACCTGAGTTCAAATCTGGCCTCAGACACTTAGCACTTCCTAGCTATATGACCCTGAGCAAGTCACTTAGCCCCAGTTGCCTCAGCAAAAAAAGACAAAAAGAATTCATCATTGGCTTGCATTCAGTTAATTTGTAGAAAACACACAAGTTTTTTATTTTTACTTTCATACATTTCACATTTCCCTGCATTTTCATGAAAAATAAGTGTGATCGGCATCATTTTTGTCTTTAAGTGATCAGTTTCATAAGACATGATTTGTTTTTGCACATGGATTGGCTTTTGCATGCATCTTTTCTCTTTTATAAATGCATGTCCGGCTATGGACTGCAAGGTTCATTTTCTGTAAGCTTTACTTATGTAAGAATTGCTCTTGTAGTTAGTTTTGTGTGGTTGAAACCAGTTGAAATGAGCAGTTTAATGGCATGCTCATTTAGAATTGTGAAATGTTTGCTCTTGTAATCTAAGTGAATTGCTAGCTCAGTGTGGGTTATTTGTATTTGTGTTTTATATTGTCTTATTCCTTTAAGCTGTTCTTGTGTTTGTGTACAATGTTGACTTGTTAATTAAATATTATTATTTTCTTTGAGTGTTTACCTTTAAAATGAGACAGATGTGTGGTAAAGACAAAAGGGAAGTTCGGGGCACTTCTCAGAACAAACGTGTGCCTTTCAAATGTATAAGAAACACCATTCTGACTGTCCCTTCTGCTGCTAACATTGGGTTGATTTGACTAGGGATGACCCAAACTTTGATGGCTTTGTTGGAGCAGTTTTGATCAAATCAAATTAGAGTATTTAAGGCAGGAGCTAGGGAATAAGGAACTCACCCAATTAATCAGTGATGAACAGAACCAGCTACACACATTGAAAATGAGTGTGGAGCACAACATAGCATTTCCACTCTTTCTGTTATTGTTTGCTTGCATTTTTGTTTTTCTTTCTAGGCTATTTTTACCTTTTTTCTAAATCCAATATTTCTTGTGCAACAAGAGAACTATATAGATATGTACACATACGTTATATTTAAGACATGTTTAACTTGTATGGGACTGTCTGCTATCTAGGGGACGGGGTGGAGGGAAGGAAGGGGCAAGTTGAATCAGAATTGTGTGCAAGGGTCAGTGTTGAAAAATTACCCATGCATATGTTCTGTCAATAAAAAGGTATAATAATTTAAAAAAGAATAAGGAATTCAATCTCTTGAATGGGACAGCTATAATAAATAGTATTCAGAGGCAAAGGAAAGGCCCATATTAAAGTCATGAAAGAGCAGTTAATGCTATTGCAATATGCAGAGTACCTGCAGCCCCCAACCCTCATTCTCTGCTTAAACTTGTACCACCTTGAGCCACTCATTTCATGGTGGCTGACCTCTGACCTTGTTCTCAATCCCATTGCCCCTGAAAGCCTAATCATATTTGCTTTTATCTGGAAAGATAAAATCATATTTACTTTTGCCTGGACTGTCCTGACACAGGAGTTCACTGAGTCACTGACTTATTTCTCACAGATATTAAAACAAGACTTGTCCCCATGAGATTTTAACTATTTTCTCCCCAACTATTTTCTCCCATTTGATTTATGTGTCTCTGAGAAAGGAGGGGATGTGGTTAGAGTACTAATACAGAAACATGGTGAAAACTTTTGTCCAGTGGGATACTATGGTAAAACTTTAACAATATTGTTAAAGGCCTCTCTTAAGGCATCAATGGTCCCAACAGGCCTTGTCTCTGCTACTGAGGACATTGGAGTAAGCAAAAATCCTCTTAGGAAGAAAATCATCCCAATATAGGGAGTTTCTAAAGAAATACATAGGTTGGCTTACAAACTATGGGAGACTTACCAACTTGTCTCACAGTCCCATTCTTTAGGGGAGTGGTCTCCTGGAAATGTCATCTCTGAAAGCCCTCTTTGGAGCCATGGTGGAAAGGTGTTTTTGAAATCCTCCCCATCATTCCCACTGCAGCCAAACTCTGCTTGTTGGGGTGGGAAGGGACCCCAAAGGGTCCCCAGGTGTCTCAAAAGAATTTGCAGACTTGAACCCATATCCAAGTCAAAGGCAAAGTTTATTGTAATTGTAACACCAATTGAAGTGGACCAAAGTTCATTTAGCCAAGAAACACATTTATCCAGTTGTTCACGTCATTGATGTGCTGATTTTATGGCTAGAGGTAGAACCAAGGAGAGGTCTCAAGAATTTGGTTATGACTGACCAATAGACAGTAATGCTTATAAGACTGTTCTAAGGCCAGAAGACTTCAAATCACTGGTAGACAGATTGTTAGAACAATCCCAGGCTCACTGATACAGCTTCCCTAAAGTCTAAGGGAAAAAATATTATTCAATTACTAGTCCCTACAGAACCTATAGGTGACCTGACCTTGGAAAGCAAATGGGGTCTAAAGCAGCCCACCCCTGAGGCAGACAGCTGTTCCTAAGAAACTGGATGTGGGCTTAAGGTTCACAGTCACTCTATAAACTAAGCCTCTCCCTCCTTGCTACTAGAGTGGTCTTTGGTCTTGCATTTTCCAAAATGATTATTTTACTCCTAATCCCTTTACTCTGGTCAACAGTCATATATGCCTCACCCCCAGGGACCCACATCTGGCTTCCTTTCCTAATGTCTCACTCTATTCCTCTGGCCAGCTCCTCCAGCCACAGATTTCCCTGAATAGAACTGGGATATCTCATAAGAAAACAAAAGCCCCTCATAACATGAGGATACTAGAGCCTGGCCCAACAAATCAGTCACCCTACCTCTGACCTTGACCCACAATAAAGGCAATTGTAAAGGCATGTGTTTAATTTCTGGGTTGCCTTGGGAATCCCAAAAAGACTTCTTTTTGCATAACAGTATAGAGCTAAACACCCAGGCCTGGAGACACTGCATCATGAGTTTCACTCACTCTGTTCAGGATTTACCCTCTAAAACCCTTTGCTGTTGAATTGTCTCCTTCCATAAGACTGTTTTCATGTGTTTCTACACTACATCATAGGTTCCTTCCTTCTGGGAAGGCCTTTCTCCTTTTGTCTAAGCCAAAGTTGTCACTTTTTCTAGGGAATCACTCCACTGAAGTTCCTCTCCAGTTAAAGGTGTACCTCCATCAACAATGAAAGCTTGCTTTCCTGTCCACTGTAGCCCTGACTGACGGATTCCTGACTGCTATCCTAGTCACCTTTGGCACTGTGCAGCCATGATGGAGTACAGCTTCTAGGAAAACATGGCAGTGAGGAGATCCCCTGATCTTAGAGTGCTAATAATGGCATCAATGATTTCTATCTGTGTGTAAAATAATTTGGAAGCAAATTCAACTAAATTAAGGCTATAGATTAGAAGGATAGTACAGAAAGGAAAGAGAGTCTTTTTCTCTTTCTTCCCCCTCCCCTCTTCCCTGACTGAAGGAGAGATACACAGATGAAGGGGTAAGAGGCAGAGAAATAAAATATATTCAGTTCAGTGAAATTTGTTATTTGAGATATGATAATAAAAGCAGTTTTAAAAGAGCTCAAATCAAAGCCCAGTAAAGGGATATGTAAAATGTAATTTACTTGCATTGCCTGTGTTAATAGAAGATTTAAAAGTTTGGGAACTTTAGGAAACCCGAAAAGCAGTTTGCTCCTGCATTAGACTGCCAACAAACAGTCTGCTTTTCAGCTATTGATAATCAGACTTCTGAGGGCCCCAGTCTGAAAAAGAAAAGAAAAAAAGAAAAAAGACAATTTAACCCTTTTCTGGCTCACACAAGAAAAATGGTTCATGTGAATTGGAAAATAACCAAATGGCAATTCAATTTGTCTAGACTATTTAATTACATTTTAGGGAATCTCATTATGTAATGTTAAGTCAATTTTCAAATCTGTCCTATCTCAATTTTTAGAATTGTCTTGTTTTCTCCCTAAAATAAAAAGGGAAACTTATTTAAAGGAATAGAAATCGTCCCTGAGAACTTCCAAAGTTGCAACAGGTTGGGGACAAAATAAACTGTCAATAAACAATTAAAAGAAGGTGGAAAGTTCATTTAGCCTTGCTAACCCCGTTTTACAATGTTTTTGTGAATGCAAATAAGGAATTTTGGTATTTTCACCTTTGCTAAAAAATTGAGAGGAAATTACAACTAAAACTCTAATGTTCTCTTTCGGTTCTCCTGGGGTCTCTGGAGTCAGCCTTTGTTTCAGTTCAGTAATCACCACAAGTGCAGCCAGGTGTAAAGTCCAGATCCTTTATTGTCTATTTCAAAGTCTTATCTCCTTCACTTGGGCCTCCACTAGTTTTGTGGAGGCCTTCCGGAGTCTTGATTTCAGTGGAGAAGCGAAGGAGGAGAGCCTGCCACCAAGGTGGTGTGAGATGGGATGAATCTGTCTGAGTCCAAGGGTTTGTGCTCCAGCATTCTGCCCCCTTGTCTCTGAATCTCTGAATCTCCCTGGCTGAGGCTTCTAGCTTACATGCCCCATACTGAGTATGCACCAATCATTCTATCACTAGGAAACCATTATTTGTTGTAGGATTAAATCAAAGCTAAACTAGATTTAATCACTGTCTCCTCAATTCCACTTAGTACCTTGTTTCAAGTTCTGGCCCATAACATAAAACTATTACTTAGGAACTGTTAACTAAGTTACTGTCATCATGTTAAACCTAAAATTGGTCATTGCTGTGTACGGAACAAGAGGAATAAGGTGAAAGCCTTAGCAGTTCATCTTCAAGTATAAGATGTGTAATACCTTTTTCCTCCTTCGCAGAGTAGCAGGAGATATCAAATAGCTATATAATATTGTAAAATACTAAGAATAGTTGGGGTGGACAACAGCAAGCTCAGCCCCTTCTCTGGGGTTATTCACTGGAGGTGGATTCCAACAGATGGCTCCTTGAACAAGGGGTGAGCTCTGTGATTAATATAAGCAAGAGGAAAAATAAAGTATCACCAGGCTGACACAAGAAATAAGATATAAAATATCACATGTAAAATATGTTATAAGATATTAGATTTCATATAAATTATAAGATAAAAATTGTAAATATGATATCAAATATAAGAAAATCTGTAAGACTGATCCTTATTCAGCTGATATCAATCTAGTAATCATACTGATTCAGAATAAGGCAAAATCAATCAGGTAGCAGGGACAGAGAATATTATCTGAAAATATTCTCCTGAACTTCTTTGGTAGAGGAACATCTTATACAAAAATCAGACAAGGACCTAAGGAGACTTTTGCTGACTGTTTAATGCTGGCAATCCAGTCTTCAGTCAGCATGGGAGGCAACTTAAATTTTACTGAAGCAATTTACCTTTGAAAATGCTAATGCTGATTATAAGAAAGCATTAACTGGGGGAAAACTGAAAATGACTGTAGTAGAAATGATTCAAAGGTATCCAAATAGTGAGACTGCTACTTTTCAAGAGGCTGCACGAAATTTGCTCTCTAAAGATATTTCAGATTCTCGTAGATGCTTTAATTATGGACAATTGGGCTCCATGAAAAAAAAATTGCATTACTCCAGAGGTTGCACTTCATCATAATTCAGCAGATAAATCTCTGACTTTAAGTCCAAAATGCAGGAAGGATCAACATTGGGCTTCTGAATGTCACTCAGAATGATAGGGAAAGTAGTTTGATATTGGGAAACCATTCCCAGGACTACCCCCAATCAAATAATGGGCACTTTCACTTATTTCTCCTCAAGCTGGGTGTGCAAACAAAATACCTTAAATCCTACTTATTGACAGGACAGATTTAATGCATGTTGCCACGAAGAGTGCCAGCCTTGATTTGTCCCCTCTGAAGTCACACCGAATTAGAGATAATATAGAATATATTCTCCCCCCACTAGAAATGCACTCAAGTCCACTTCCCGCTGGTATACTATGTCTCATATTTAGATATAGTTCACAGGCATTGCTAGGGTTGAAGGGTATGCCTGGGGAAGTAGATTTTTGGGAAAATATATTCTGCCACTTCTCACCATGATTTTTTTTAAAAGGTGAGAGAATAGTGCAGTTATTAATAACATCTTACAAAAATATGAAAATCATAAATATATATATATATATGTATAATTAAAAAAAACTAAAAGTCAAGGTGGTGACAATTTTGGAGGACAGGAACAAAGGCATTCTGGATGCAATCTATCACTGATTCTAGGCCAATTTTAAAATAGAAATTAGAAAGGATAATTTAATTACACTAAATGATTATCAAAAATTGCTGAGGAATATGAATGAGATAAAACTGTACTTGAAATTGGAAATACATAAATCAGCAAAATTATTCAAAATTTTAAGAGGAGATTGTAACCCTGATTCAAAAAGAAGTTTGAAGAATAGCTGATTTACAAATGTTGATAATAAACAACCAGCTTCTTTAAATATATTCCACCTACTACTAAATGTTTCTAACACCCTGTTTGAATATACACACAGAATGAGTTATATGCAATTATTACTGCATTGGGTACTGTTCAAGAATTTCTTCTCATTTTTTTTCAGATAGCAAATTTGCTATTTATGAAACAGCCCCAGGCCTGGACATCCTATTACTTAAAATAAGATTCCTTTGATATTATTTCCATTGTTTACCAGAATGGTTTATGTTTACAAAATATTAATAATTAAGTTTTTTTTTCAAGTTTATGGCTTTCAGCAAAGCTGGAACAGTCTTCTTCCTTGTCATTTTTGGCTGTGTCTGTGTCTATGTTTCTGTGCAGAATGTCTGTGTCATGTTTGTTTTATGAGCTAGATTATATTACCCGGAAAGATTTAAAATACAACCAGGAAAAAAACCCTGCTGTAGTGAAAATGTTGGGAAAATTTCTGTAAAAGCCCTAACTTTTTTCTGTGGACTTCAGCTCTGGCCAAGCTGAGGGCTACAAAAAAGTTAGCTAATTTAAATTAAAATAACACCTTTACAGATACTCAAAAGTTTTGAGAGCAAAACATCTTAGTAAATTCTCAACATTTTGAAAGCAATGATCAAGAATTCTGGCAATTAGTCATTTTAAGATTGCAAGAAAACTTCCTAAAATATTGGGGATAATTCCAGTAATTTACCCCATTCTGAAAGAAAAGGAAAAGAAAAAAACAGGTAAATAGCAACTTTTGGTAATATTTCTTTTATTTTCATCGTGTCTGGAATGACCTTTTAATCCATTGGGATGAAGGGTGGACTCTGGTAAGGATTGCTTACAAGATCTATTTGCTAACTTCTTTCATCTCAGATTTGATTAAGAAAAGAGAATGCAAAAGTACTGAAGGGAAAGCAGCAACAGCCAAGGGCTTCTTCAACCCTGCTTGGGAAAACGGGGATGAAGTCAGGGTCAGGCTCCATGGTCAGCATTCCCTGAGTCCTGGCCCCTGATCCTACCATCAAAGGGATATCCTGGCACCAGTCACCCCAGCCTTGAGCAGGTTCTGTCCAACAACTGCTTGGGAAGAATCCGGGCGCCCCTGGCAGTGCCCAGCCTGGCAGCATAAAGTAAAAAAGCCACTCAGCCTCTGTTTTCAGTAAAGCCACATTCTCTGATCCTGTTACAGAAGTGTATTAGCTAAGTAAGTTATGGCAAATTATTCTCTCTCTGCCCAGTTTTCTGATGTGTAAAGATAACTAATAATGACTGTTGTGAAGATCGGAACATGCTATATGAATGTTAACTGCTTTGTTGGATAAAGGTGCTTCATATTTGACAACTTTATAGGATTTTAGATGTAACCAACATGCAAGGCCAGTGTTGAGATAAATAACTTCTGAGTGTGTAAATTAAATTAAACAAATTCAGCTAAATTAAGGCCTCATTGGGCCAAGGAAGATAAGGCAGAGAATCTCTTTCTCTTCCCTCCTCCCACCCTTCTTCCCTAATTGGAAGAAGGGGTAATGTAATGTTCTTTTCTCTAAATTGTAATGTTCTCTGGGAGAAGGTTTCTTGGGGAGCTTCTGGAGTTAGCCTTAGTTTCAGTTCAGTTCAATAATCCCAAATGCAGCCAGGAGGTAAAGTTCAGATCCTTTATTTTCTCCTTCAAAATCTGGTCTCTTTTCCTGGGCCTGGTTAACTTTAATAGAGGCCTATCTCTCTCCTTGGTTCCAAGATCTTCACCAAATGTCTCCATCCAGCACAAAAGTGGAAGTTAGAATGAATCGTGACTCCTCATCCCAGAGAGGGGGCTTGTGGGTTTCTGTGGGCTTCTCCCTGAGAGCTTCTTGCCTATATTTCTGCCCAACTTGTGAATCTCCTCAAAGTAGTCTTGTCCTTTAGTGGGCTTGTCCTTAGATGTGTTCTCTAAAGGTGTGAATGTGTGAACTAATGTGTGAACTTCTTTAAAGGTGTGAACTAAGTACATTAACACCTTGTTTCAAGTTCTGGCCCATAACAGGGTAAGAGGGAGAGAAAGAAAATATACATAATTTAGTGAAATTTATTATTTGAGATTTAATAAAAGCAGTTTAAAGGAGCTTTAATCAAAGCCCATTAAATGGATATATAAATTGCAATCTATTTGCACTTAATTTAGGAAAACAGAAAAGCAGTTCATGGCTACTTAAAAACTGCCAAAAACAACAACAACAACAATCCAGCCTACTTTTGTGTTATCTTCACAGATAACACAGAGAAGTCCGGCTTCTCAGGGCCCAGCCACAAAACAATTCACATCTTAACCCTTTCCTGGCTTACAAAAGAGATAAATGATTTGTGTGAATTGGGAGATAACCAAAATGCAATTCAGTTTGTCTAGAACATTTTAATTGAAATTTAGAAAATCTCACGAACTTAAGTTAATTAAATTTTACAATCTACTTTATTTTGAAAAAAAATAATTTTTATCTTGTTTTCTCCTTACAACAAAAAGAAAAATTATTTACTGGAATGGAAAGCCTCCCTGAGAATTTCCCAGCTCTACACTTTGGAGACATAATAGATTTGTTAACTAAATGAAGTGGAAAGTTTATTTAGCCTTGCTAATCCTATTTTGTATTATTTTGAAAATGTAATTTAGGGAACTAGATCTTTTCACTGTCGCTAGACAATTAAGAAGTTACAATTAAAACTATTTGGTTATTACTTGGGAAAAGTCCAGAATTGTTCACTAAGTTACTTGGAGTTATTATCATCGTGTTAAATCTAAATCTGAGAATTACTGTATATAGCACAAGCCATAAAAACACTAAGAATGGTGGGGGTTGGGCTACAAAAACTCAGCTCCTTCCCTTGGGCCTCTGTCAACTAGCCTTATTTTTTTTTTAATTAATTTTATGATTATACATTTTTGACAGTATATATTTATGAGTAATTTTCTTTATAACATTATCCCTTGTATTCATTTTTCCAAATTTTCCCCTCCCTCCCTCCATTCCGTCTCCTGGATGACAGGCAATCCCATACATTTTACATGTGTTACAGTATAACCTAGATTCAATATATGTGTGTAAATCCCATTTTCTTGTTGCACGTTAAGTATTGGATTCCGAAGGTGTAAGTAACTTGGGTAGATAGACAGTAGTGAACTAGCCTTAATTTGTAAACTTGCCAGGTTTCTTAACTTTCAGGATAAGTAATCTGTTAGCCCTGGGAGATGAGTCTGTTCAGGAGATATAGTAATATATATCAAGAAAAGGATCCACCAAAAATCCTTTAAGGATTCATCCTTTGCACCAGGATGAGTTTTAACATACAAAACAAGCTAAACAATGAACTATGTGTCTAAGTTTTGGTAAACTTTTAAAAAATTCTTTATCTAAACTGCAATTAGTAGAATTTGCTATTAGTGATAAAATCTCTTGGGAGTATAACTGATATTCCTTTGAGTTTTGAATTTAATTGTTTAATCATTAAGTCAATAACCCACCACTTGAGAGAATGATCATATGTGAGAGAAATCTGACCCTGAACAGGTAGAGGTATGTATCTGGACAAGAGTTGGGAGTTTCTGCTTGAGGTAGGATCCTTCAGACTCAGTTCCCCAATTTTGTCTCCTTGAATAAGAATCCACCTGATTATTCCTGAGTCTGATAAGGTAAAACTGTTAAAATTGGACAAAACTGAATATTATCAAACTGAAATAAGGATGGTTTCTTGTGTCATTGTAATGCCAGAGAAACTGAGGTAAGATAGAAATGAGAGAGGTTTTAATATTTTATTTGGATTTATTTGGAGAGCTTTTCTGGGACGAAAGGATCCATTTTGGTCCCAGCAGCAGCAGCAGCTTTGAATGTGAGATTCTAAGAGTTTTTATAGGTGGCTCTAAGATCAGGGTAGACAAAGGCAGGTGTGGAGTCTGAGCATTGGTGAGCTCAGGGATTTCCAGACAAGGACCATCAATTTGGTTCTGCACCTTGCAGACCTAGCCCTAAGCCCCAGTAAGTTTGGGGGTCCAATCACACACCCCAATAGCCACAGCGGATGCCGGAGCTTCCTGGAGACACAGGTAAGAATTGGATGGCTTGTGAACCCCAAGGGGACATGAGCAGCCCTCACCCTGGAGGAGGAGATTCTCCCTCAGCACCCCATACACCCCAAAAGAAGGAATCCTGTCCTGGGACATGACCGTCCTGTCTGGGCAAGCTGGGAGTCCCGGAGCTCCCATCCACAGAAGGCAGAGGCCCAGGCAGGCCTGAGGATGGGCTGGAGCCAACAGGTTCTTGGGGAAACTCCCAAACAGATGCCCCGCCTTGCCCCCGGCCTATGGCAGCAGCTCCCCAAGCAGCCCCCCCATCAGCCCTTTATTTGGAGGTTCACCTTTAACCCCTTAGTGACCAGCACCCAGGAAAACTCTGCTGGGCTGGGGATTGGGGGGAGTCTCAAGGAGCCGTGGCTGGGGACAGGATCCGGTCTGGGGACCAGGGTCAGATTCATAGACCTCAGCACCTGCCATTTGGGAGGGGGGGGTCTGTGAGGCTGACACGTCCCGCTTCCCTGGGGATCTTTCCCAGGTTCTGGGGCCAGAATTAGCAAGAATTGTTCCATCTGTCACAAGGTGACTGCCCACCCCTCCCCCACAGCACGGGGCCAGCAAGGAGGCAGCACCCACAGAGAGGAAGGGGAAGTGAAGCTCCCCAGAGTCTGGGAGCCTCAGAGCCAGCCCTGCTCATGTCCTGTGCCTCGGTCTGGGCCAGCGGCCCCCCTGCCCCCAGGACCACCATGCGCCCCCTCCTCTCTGCCCTGCTGTGCCTCGGTGAGTCCTAAGAAGCCCCACAATGGAGGGGACCTTATGGAGCCCCAGGTCCAACCCTCCCCCAACTCCATTTCGTGGGGGAGAAGGGGCCTGCAAGTCAGAGGGGGGAGCTGGAGGCCCGGGGGGTCCCTAAGCCGGCTCTGTCTCCTTGCTCCGGGGGTGCTGGGCGGGGAGGGTGCGGGCGCTGACCCACAGTAATCAGGCTCCTCTCTGCCAGGGCTGTGTCTGGGCCACAGGATGAGGGCGCAGGCGGGTGAGTCCTCCCCCCCAGAGCAGACAGCTCCCCCGGGGAGGGAGGTGGGGGCGGTCTGGGCTGCCCTGGCAGCGCTTGAAGGGGGGACCCGGTTTGGGGGGGCCCAGAGCAGGGGGATCCCCTGGAGCTGACAGCTCTCATTCCCTTCCAGGCCCGCTCCCCAGACCCTCCCTCAGGGCAGAGAATGGCTCACTGGGGCCCCTAGGGAGCACGGTGACCTTCAGGTGCCGGGGGTCACCGGGGGCTGCTGAATACCTTCTGGAGAAAGACCTGGGACACGAATTAAAATCTATCCACTACTTGCTGTCAGAGGAAGCTGAGGTCGAGTTTTCCATCTCAATTATGACACTGAATGATGCAGGGAACTACTCCTGCAGCTACAGAACAGCATCCCGCTGGTCAGAGCACAGTGACCCCCTGGAGCTGGTGGTCACAGGTGAGGAAGCCCAGGTCCCTCTGCCTCAGGCAGGGCCGGTGCAGGGTCCCGGCAGCCCCTGAGCTCCTCCCCAGCCCAGCCGGGTCCCAAGCTGCCCTCTGACCCTGCCCTTCCCTCCTCCACCCTGTCCCTGCCTCTGCTCTCCCTTGGGGCTAGAAGTGGGGGAAGGGAATCAGCATTTATACAGCACCTACTGTGAGCCAAACATTTTACATTATTTTGCCATGAGAGCCTCACAATAACTCTGCCAGCTGAATGCTATCCCATGTTACAGGTGGGGAAACTGAGGCGAACAGTGAGTAAATGACTAGCCTAGAATCACCTTGCTGGAAAGTGTCTGAGGCTGGTTTGAATTCAGGATCTTCCTGATTCCAGGCCAGGGCTTTGGCCTCTGCACCTCCAGCTGCCTCAGTCAGGCCCCATCTTGGGGCAGGAGGCTCCACTTGGGGCCCAGGAGCCCAGACAGAGCTGGTGGTTCCCCAGGGAGGGGGCACGGGCTAGTGAGTCATCTCCCCCTCCCAGCTCTGACCCTCCCAAAGGCAGAGGGGAGTAGAGGGGCCTGCTGCTGCTCTGTGCCCTCCCCCCGCTCAGACCTGGGCACAGGGAGGGGGGGTCTCCTCTGGATAGCCCCAGGGTCTCTGTGGGATGGCAGGATAGAAGGGAACCAGGAATCCCAGCCAAGCCTCTTATTGTCCGTCCCAGGCACCTGTCCAGGGTCCACAGTGAGAGCAGCCTCTGCTTTGGGGGCGATGGCCAGCCCACACGGGTCATAACCAGCCATAACTCTGCCCCCCCGGGGACACCCAGCCCCTCAGTGGAGAGATTCTGTGAGAGAGGCCAGCCCCCTGCCAGGGAGGAAGCCTCCCGGACCATGGCTCCTTCCCCAGAACTGACCCAAATTTGTGTCTGTCTCTGAATGTCTCTCTTCCCTGCCCCTGTCTTTCTCTCAGTGTCTTTTTCTTCAATCACTCTCTGCACCTCACCCCCCTCCCTGTCTGTCTCTCCCCCCTCCTCCCTCCCTGTCTGTCTCTCCCCCCTCCTTCCTCCCTCTCTGTCTCTCCCCCCTCCTCTCTCTCTACTTGTCTCTCCCCCCTCCTCCCTCTCTCTCTGTCTCTCCCCCCTCCTCCCTCTCTGTCTCTCCCCCTCCTCCCTCTCTGTCTCTCCCCCCTCCTCCCTCTCTCTCTCTCTCCCCCCTCCTCCCTCTCTCTCTGTCACTCCCCCCTCCTCCCTCTCTCTCTGTCACTCCCCCCTCCTCCCTCTCTCTCTGTCACTCCCCCCTCCTCCCTCTCTCTGTCACTCCCCCCTCCTCCCTCTCTCTCTGTCACTCCCCCCTCCTCCCTCTCTCTCTGTCACTCCCCCCTCCTCCCTCTCTCTCTGTCACTCCCCCCTCCTCCCTCTCTCTCTGTCACTCCCCCCTCCTCTCTCTCTCTCTGTCTCTCCCCCACTCTCTTTCCTTCTCTCTCTTCCTGCCCTCTGGCTTTTTCCCTCCCCCTACTCAAGCCCCCACTTCCCTTTCTTTCCCCAGAGGTTTCCAAGGCCCTTTTTAAATCAAAACCCTACAATATTTGTAAAATTCTGGACCTGAGTTGAATCTCCAGCCCATCCTGGGGTCCAGGCAGGCCCAGGCCACCCCCCAGCAGTAAGATCTGCCCCCCCAAAAAATAGAAGCCTTACAGCCCTAACTCCAGCCCCTCCCCCCCAGAGCTGTACCACCCGCCCTCCCTCTCAGCCTGGCCCGGCTCCACGGTGGCCGAAGGACAGAACGTGAGCCTCCAGTGCCGGGCCGAGAAGGGATATGACCGCTCTGCCCTGTACAAGGACGGAGAACAAGTCACCAAAACCACGGCCCAGCTCCTAGGACGGGGCTCTCAGGCCAGTTTCCTCATCCCTGCTGTGACTTCTGCCCACGGAGGGACTTACCGATGCTACAGCTTTCAGAGTCGCTCCCCCCATGAGTGGTCATTCCCCAGTGACCCCCTGGAGCTCAGGGTCACAGGTGAGAGACCCCGCCCCCTTCCTCCCAGCCCTCCTAAGCTCCCTCCCTGGTCCTGGGACACCATGCTGCCTCTCAGGGCCCTGTGGCAGAGGCCAGGAGGGGCCAGCAGGGCTGGGGGGGGGGGGAACGCACAGAGAGAGGGCAGGGAGGGTCTGGGCAATGGTTGGGGCTCAGAGAAGGCAGGCCCTGGGGCCTCTGCTCCATGGCCCCTCTGGACTCCTCCTCCTTAGCGGCCAATCCAGTTGCCCACACACAGACAAGCTCTCTCCAGGTCCCAGGAAAGGGGTTGAGGAAGGCAGAGAAGGGGTGAGTCAGTGGGGGAGAGTAATACCCACAAGCCCCTCACCCTTCTCCCTTCTTTGTTTCAGGAAACTCAAAGGATCCTCCCCTCCCCCACAGCCCTGGAGACACCCAAGCTCTGACAGCCTCCCCACCCAGTGAGTAACCAGGCATCCTCAGCACAGGGGGGGAGTCCCTCTCCCCTCTTCCTCTCCTGCTGTTGCTGCCTAAGCCAAGGCTCCCCCCTGTCTCTGAGAATGAGGAGGGATGGAGGGCTGGGACACAGCCAGGAGGAACTTCAATTGGGGAAGGAGGAAGATCCCGGCCAGCCAGGAAGGGGGCTGGGGAGGGCGGAGCAGAGATGGGGGAGGCAGCCCCAAGTCTGCTCTCTTCTTTATCCTTTTCTGGAGCCCCTGTGCCCCCCCCATGCAGCCACAGCAGGGACGACAGGGAGGGGCTCTGCTTCTGCCATCCCTACTTTCCCACTGATGAGGGAGAGGTTACTCAGATGCCCTCAGCCCAATTCCTCTAAGCTGGAAGTGATAGGGCGCAGCTTCTGGGAGGAATGTAGCAGTAATCCTGAGGCCCCAGAGCTTCAGAGGGCTACTGTTCTGACAAGCTGTCATTGTCCCTAAAGCTTCCTAACTTCAGGAATGCTATGATAATCTCCTGCAAACTTTCCTGACTGCCAGACAACAATCTCTGGGGCTGTGATATTAGGGTTTCTGAGACAACCGATGAGGTGCACACCAGACCCCTCCTCAGTTCTGCTCCTGGGACATAAAATTAGCAGATCCACCGGTGACATGAAGAACCAGATCTGTCTTTTCCTGTAAAATTCTCTTCTTGCTCCTGGTTCTTTGCTAAATCCCTCTGAAACTTATCCTACTTCAATTAGCTTACAAGTATGTGAATGTTGGCCTTTGACTTGGAGATAGGGTCAAACCTGCAAATTCTTTTGGGTCACCTTGAGACCCCAGTCTGTAATGGGCCAGAACTCTGGAGAAGTATCCTGAAGGCTCAGTATGATTGATTTAGTCTTACAATAAGGGGTTAACTCAGTGCAATTGATGAGACAATGGTTACCTAGTCTTACATGTACTTGGTACTTCATATAGTATCCGTCCCAAGATATCATCCATATAATGTAACAATATTACTTTTGGAAAGGCTTTTCTTACTGGAGCATGAGCAGCAGCAAAATACATTTGGCACATAGTAGGGCTGTTTTTCATTCCCTGTGGCAAAACTGTCCATTCATATCTTTTATAAGGCTCAGCCAAATTAACACTAGGCACTGAAAAAGCAAATCTTTTCATATCCTCCTTATCTAGAGGGATAGAATAGAAACAATCCTTAATGTCTATAACCCATAGAGGCCATTCTCTTGGCAACTGAGTAGGAGATGGAAGTCCAGGCTGAAGAGTGCCCATAGTTTCCATCTGTTCATTTACTCTTCTTAGATCAGTTAACATCCTCCTTTTCCCAGATTTCTTTTTCACCACAAATACTGGGGAATTCCAAGGACTTAGAGAAGGCCGCAAGTGTCCTTGGTCAAGTTCCTCCTGTCCTATATCTAATAAGGCCTGAACTTTTTCACTTTGAAAGGGCCACTGTTCTAGCCACACTGGTGTATCAGTTTTCCTTTGAATGGGAACAGGTGAGAGTGTGGGCAGTCCTTCACCTGCAGCCCTGCCTAAAAAACGGAAGTACTCAGGAATAGGGGCTGGAGATGAGAAGCCTGGAGGAAGCTGAGGAATCCTGCCCCCACTGATGGGGGCCTGAGATCTGGGGGTCTTGTCCCTCTCCCAGTGACTTCTCTCCTCCTCCCAGATCCTGCAGCCCAAGATTACACGGTGGGCAACGTCATCCGCCTCAGCCTGGCCGGGCTGGTGCTCATCCTCCTGGGGGTCCTGCTGGCTGAAGTCTGGAATAGCTGCAGGGGACACCTAGGGGGAGCTCCTGCATCTTCTGACACAAGGGAAGGCAGAGCTGGGGGGCACTGAAGGTGCAGATCCCAGACTCTGGGAGTTCTGCCCACACCCAGACAGAGGAAGAATCCAGCATTTGGGGGGTCTGCACCAATCTCATCATTTGGTGGCGAATGTCCACACCATCCCCATCAAGGGTATGGCAGGAGCAATCCACCTGAGCCTCCTCCTGCATGCCTTTGGCCATCCTGGCTCTGGGCGCCCTAAGCCCACCCTGACCAGCAGCAGGACCCCTGCTTCCCCCCACAACCTCTCCCAAATCACATTCCCCACGCCCAGGACAAGCCTTCCCTCAGCTGGCCCAGCCCACAAACCTTCTCTGCCTCGAGCTCTCCTCACGTCTGCTGCCTGCAGTTGCAGACCCGGCTTCCTGAGGTGCACAAGAAGGCATTTGCACCCCTGGGTTCCTGAGGAGACCAGAGTCAACCTTCCTGTGGGAATCTGAGGGAGCTGCCCTTGCTTCCACCTGTAGCTGGCCTTCATCACAGCTTGAGGCTCTTGTCATAAATGCTAAATATGCCCCTTGCCCATGACTACCAATCCCCCCAGAGGGCGCTCTCCACCTAAAGGGTCAGAGGTCCCAATTCTCTCCTCAAAGGTCCAGATTTTGCTCCATGGCCCTGGTGGGGGAGATGTGAATGGAGTCTGCTCTTCTAGCATCCAGCTGCTGGAGAAAGGCCCCATTGCAGCCCCTCCCAGGAAGAAGCACCCAGGACAGGAGCTGCCCATCTCCACTGGCTCCCTGGGGGAATTTCCCCTCGGCTGAGACCCAGCGCTCCTTCTGGCTGAGCTGAGCCACCTCCTCCTCAGGGGGAGAAAGACCTTTACCCATTTACCTGCCCCATGTGCTCCCATGAATCCCTTTTCTGAGTTCTGTGGTGCTGTACCCCTGGATTAATGGTTCTTTGCTATTGGCTGAGAGTATTCACTGTGGAATTGGCATCTGGAGGGAAGAGAGCCCAGCCTTCCACAGGTAGCTTGGGGCTCTCTTTGCCCACTGAGGGATAGAGACCAGGAGTGCTTAAAGCTAAAAGGCATTTGTGAGCCACCTATAGAATTGTGTTTCCATAAAGGGACAAAGACAAAGGTCACATCCGCTGAACAAGTTAGTTGTACAAAAGAAGCTTTCGAGCCTCTAAACTCATAGACTGACCAAAAATCACCCCAAAACAAGAAGAGGGAAAGGCAACTGCAAGCACTGAGTAGGCATGCTTAATGAGTCAATCGGCAATCCCAAAGGAGGAGCTTCTGCCATTTTGAACATGGATTGCCTGATGAGGGAGGGCTAACCTGTCAAAGAGGAACATGCAATGGGAAGACCAGGAAGGCTATTAACTTTGTCCTCCCCAGCCAGTTGGGGTGATGAGGGAGAGACTCTGCTTCTGGATAAGAAATAAAAGGCTCAGTCCCGCATCTATAAGTATGGAACCCCCACTATTTTTTGCAAGAACCATAAATAAAGCAATGCACTTGTGCAAAAAATGTTGGTAGCAGCCTTTTTTTGTGGTAACAAAGAATTGGAAAATAAATAGATGCCCAGCAGTTGGGGAATGGCAGGACAAGCTGTAGTACTTGAAGGGCATGGAATAGTATTGCTCTATAAAAACTGAAAAACCAGCCAATTTTAGAAAGTCCTGAAAGATTTACACAAATTGATGCTGAGCCAAACAAGAGAAACCAGGACTACATTGTACACAATACCAGCAAGATGTGACATGATCAACTCTGAAAGACTTGGTTCTTCTTGGCGGTTCAGTGATCCAAAGAAATCCCACTAGATTTTGGACAGAAAAGGCCATCTGCACCCAGAAAAAATCTGAGACTGAATGTAAATCAACAAGTGCTATATTTACCTCCTTTTTTCCATTATTTTATCTCTCCTATGTTTTTTTGTTTCTTCCCTTTTGCTCTGATCCTTCTCTTCCAACATGATTCATAAAGCAATGGGTGTTCAAAATAAGAAAGAAAAAAAAAAAAAAAGAAAGTATGGTCCCATGAGTGTGTGTGGCTTTGGGTGAGGGAAAATGAGTGCTTACTGTTAAATCTGGCAGAGTTGAGGGAGATCAGGAGATCTAGCTTGAGAGCTGAGAAAACTGTGATGACCCCATCCTCAACCAGGTTCTCTGACCACTTTGAGCTTCAAACCCAAGATTTTTGGGAGAAATCTGAAAAATGTGTTGAACATCAGGAAGCCGGGTCTACAACTCCAGGCAGCAAATGACTTGGCCTGAAAAAAGTAGTTCTGTGTGTGGGACAGCAACTTTCATACAAATTAAAGTCAGAGACTCTCAAGGTAAAAAGAAAAAATAAGGATTTATTACCATTTTGGGAGGAAGGGCAACTCCCAATAGACAAGGTTTCAGTAGAGGAATGCAAAGCTCAAACTGCAAAACTCAAAATTTATAGACCCTATATGTGGCACTCCCCCAACTTTTCTTCCACTTTCTAGGGGAGTCCAGGCTTACACCCTAAATGAAGAAAAGCTATCCAGAAACAACAGAAATAACAAACTCTTTAACCATTAGATGCTTCGAGGCTAATTAAGCGGTTGGGCAAAAGGGAGAGAAATGTTCATCTAAAACACTTGAACACCTGCAGCTTCTAGCTATATCTCAACCTGTTATTGCAGTCCCAAGTCACAATTAAGACATAGGTGAAGGCCACATTCCCATGAAATGCCTTCCCTCAGTTTATCCCATTCACCAGTAAAAAATATAAAAGGAATAAATTCTCTCTTCATTCCTGAGTGGAATTAGGATCTGAGATGGGAAAATCTTAGAGTTAAATGGCCAGAGCCCCTTTCTACCAATGTGGCATGGCTTCAAATAAGGAACAGAATAAATGAAGTCATATATAATTCCAACTTTAATTCAACCTCCACCTGAATTAGCTGCCTTGGCAGGAAACATAGCAAAAAGCAATGGTGCTGAATTGATACCGATAGCACAACAAACCAAATATTTGAGTGATTAAAAAAGATAAGTCTAGTAAAGAATCTGACTTTTGCCTTTTGGTCCTCTTGCATGTGTTATTCTTATACTCATTGGCTTAGTCCCTTGTGCTTTTGGGTGTGTCTTAAAAAGGGGGGAGTTGTAGAGGGCCAGTAAGTCCATGAACTACAGGAGACTGGTCCAGGTATTCCTTGAGACCCACTCTCTATTGCATCAAGTCCATACTGGCTCACCATCTCTTCTAACAATCTTTGAAAGACATATTCTGGGCCAACTTAGGAGATCCATGCCACAGGAACAAGGCATTTTGATTATACTATTTGCTCCTTAACAATGAATTAAAGGCATACTTGAGGCAAATATATGAGCAGGGTAATTTCTGCTATTTACTACTCAGTTTGCACAAGTACTTTGGCATTGATAAAACATCACAACTATATACAATTTTGTTGATGTTAATAAGCATCACAACTGGGCTATTTACAATTCTGTGTTCATAAGTGTCTGGGTATAGATAGTTAAGGTGATATTGAAATGTCCCAGAATGGATTGTGCATTAATCCTGGGAGGTATATGATCTCTCCTGAAGATAGCTAGAATATTGGAACACTAGCCTAAAAGTAGAATGAGCCTGACCCTCAGATGAATAAACAGAGATGGCAAAGCACATCTTCCAGCTGCCCTTGGATATTCATTCACACTCTCACTTATTCACTGGAGTTGGACTCCAACACTCCTCTGTGTGTAAGTCTGGTAAACTTTTTAAAATAATGGATCTGGCCCTAAACTGTGATTAGAATTTGCTACGGAGCTAAAATCTCTTGGGACTGTAACTGATATTCTTTTGAGTTCTGAATTTGATTGGCTGATGATTAAGTCAGTAACCCAGCAATGGCGAGAAACGCCTTCCTGAACTGTTGCAGGTGGACTCTGATGATTGAATTTCCAAGTTCATTTATTGATCTGAGAGCCAGGGTTTAAATCCTCTTTGTGCTAGTGTTGCAGTAACACCGGGTGTTTCCAAGTTACATACAAGATATCCCGCTGTTACATTGTAGCCAGACATTAATATTAACCAGTAACTCCGTACAGGATAATCCCAAATTGTCTACTTTCTGGGGGCTTGTTGCTGTTCCAGGCATTCGTTATCGCCAAAGTTATACTGAATTTCTGTCAAACACGCTTTCCTGATGCTTCTGTGGTCACACAGGCGACCCCCAGATCTGTTCCATCCATGTGCTAGCAGCACTTGCTTGGTCTACAAGGTCAAGGCGTCCCATCCTCTGCCTTAATTGCAGAGAAGTAGTGAGCCTGCTGCACATCAATCCTCAGCTGCACAGAGTGTGTCACACCTGCAGGGCTTATTAGGAGTTCTGCTAACCCGCTGCCTAATTTAGGGAGTTAATTATTTTCACCTTTACTAGAAAATTAAGAGGAGGGGGCAGCTAGGTGGCACAGTGGATAGAATACCAGCCTTGAATTCAGGAGGACCCAAGTTCAAATTTGGTCTCAGACACTTAACACTTCCTAGCTGTGTGACCCTGGGCAAGTCACTTAACCCCAGCCTCAGGGAAAAAAAAATTAAGAGGAAACTATAATTATCTGGCTATTACTTGGAACATTCTAAAGCCGTTAACTAAGATTAGTGGAGTTATTGTCACTGTAAACCTAAAACTGGTCATTATTGTGTGTGGAGCAGGAGGGAGGAGGTGAAAGAAGCCTCATCAACTAACCTTCAAGAATGAGAGTGCACCAGGCTTTTTTTTTTCTCCCTTCACAGAGGTGAGGGGCGCTATCAAACAGCACAGCCCACCAAATTGCTAAGAACAATTGGGGTGGGCAACAGCAAGCTCAGCCCCCTGCCGGGTCTCTGTTGACTCCCCTTCATTTGTGAGCTTGCCAGTTTTCTAGGAACCATCAGGGTAATAAGCAGGGTCATCAGCCCCAAGAACTGGGCCTGTTTAGGGTTTATAGTTTCTAAACAAGGAACATGTTCACTAAGAATCCCTAAGCTGGTTTAATGATGGATCCTTTGCACCAGGGTGACTTTAAACATAAAAGACATTAAAGGAAATCTCCAATGTGAGTGAGTCCTGAGAGGCTTAAGAATAACTCAGTGGAGGCCCGTGGCACCTTCCGGGTCTGAGCCAGCTCTAAGCTCCCACTGAGCCAGCTCCTGCCTCCTTCAGGGCCTTGGGAACAAGTTGTGCTCAGCCTCCCATTCTGCCATGGAAAGTTGGCTTCTTATCTGCCAGCTATCCTCCTCCCGCACCAGTGGACTTTGGCCTGGCTTAGGCCGTCTGCCAGAAAGGTTTTGCCAGATGTGGCCATGAGGGGGTGAGAGGGACCCCAGCAAAGGGAGGCCAGGTGTTTGGTAGCTGGGGAGCTCCTAGGGAGAGGCCTGAATTGCCGTCCAAGACACTGCCTGAGGCAAGCAAGGAGAAGCACTGACTCCTGAAATGGACCTTTGCTTCTTGAGTGGGCCTTTGGGGCCTTCTCCACTTCCTTGCATTGACAAAATTATCCTGGACCCAGACCCTGTAGCCAGTCAGATGGCCAGGTTATGATGGCAATCTCTGAGCTTGCTTTTCCCCATAAAAGAACCTACTTGTTCCCACTTCTCTGAGGGCTCATCAGAAAGTACCCCTGTAAGGGCCCTTTAAATGGGCGGACACAGTGCATTGGGAGATGGAGGCCCGGAAGTAATTTCTGTAGATATTAGGACTGCCCTTGGGCGGGATCCTGGCCATATTGAGATAGCTTCATAATGGGTGACTCTCGCGCTGATTGGCTGTGTGTGTGACCTCACAGGCCCTATGTAAGCCCACTGCAGGCAGCGGGCGGTCCTCTTTAATCTGGCGTTCTTCACCCTGGCTCCCTAGCCTGGGTGGCCAAGCCAAGATGGGTAGCCAAAAGAGGTAAGGGTTTTGGTAGTGAACACATGGGTCTTCTGACCAGGTGTTCACTCGGGAACCAACAAGTCAGGGCATTATGTGAGTAGGTATAATAAAGGCTTTTAAGATTACACGTGGTTGTTCTTGAGTGCGCTACCGGTTATTAAGCTATAGATTCAAGAGATTGTGGCCAGAGACCTTAGAAGGCCTCAGAGGAGGCGAGCCAGGTAGAGCTCACACTGCAAAGGACAGTGGTCAAAGGTACTCTGGTGGGTCTAGGACAGACTAGTAATTGTAACTGCCAGGAGAGCACGTTACATACCCCCATTATGTATGGCACAAACCCTCTCTGTGCCCTTCTTAACAGCCAGTTCCTCTAAGGAACTTAACCTTTGTCTTCCTCCTTGTCACTGGCTAAAAGTCCATTTGGGAAATGAGTCTCCTCCCAGCAGTGTCACAAAGTCTTTGCCTCTTGATTTGAAAAAGGTCTAAGGCTACAATTCTTTTGAGGTACCTTGCAGACCTAGCCCTAACCCCAGTAAGTTTAGGGGTCCACTCACACACCCCAACAGCCACAGCGGGTTGTAGCGAGCTGTCGTCTCCAGAAGCTGCTGGATCTCTCTCTGGGAAGAGATCTGCTGTGTCTTCTACTCAAATCTCTCCGACAGATTCTTCTTCCTGTAACGAACCGTTGTCTCCAGGCAGTTGCTGTTAACTCTTGTCCAAAGAAGTGACTTCCCTTCCTGCAGAGAGCCCCGTCAAGCCTGATGCAATTCAGAGAGTCTTCTTCTTTCTCTGAGAGTCCTCTCTTTTATTCTCCCAGAGAATGGGCGTGGGATAATGCAAGGGCTTCTGGGAAGAACCACCCCAGCCAATGAGCTTGCCCCCTCTATCAAGTCAACCTGAGTTCTCACCTTGTAATTGTCCAGAAAACCTGAATTCTCACCTTGTCACTGTCCAGACAACCTCAGTTCTCACTTAGTAATCCTAACATCTCCCCCTTTCTTTTGATTTAGAACATAGGACAGTCATGACCTTGAAACATAAATCCATCAATATGGGAAGTATTACAGATAATTACATAAATGACCTTGAAACATAAATCCATCAATATGGGAAGTATTACAGATAATTACATAAATTACATAAGCATATAGTAACATAGTAACATAACACATGCTAGAAGTATATAACATAATCATAAATTGAAAATTTATAAATGTCCATAAGTCCATTGTCCATTAGTCTCATCTTGTGTGAGGAAGTCCAATGATTCCTGCTGGTTTTAAAGTTCTTTAACAGTCTTCTTATTATCCATGCTCTTTCAGTGTCAGATGTTTCTTAGATCTTCTCTTTTATTTTGAGGTCTTTCTCTTTTTCTGTCTCTCTCTGATGGACAAGGCGAATATGACTCGTTGGCACCCATCTGATTCCTTCTCCTGCTGAAGAAATACAAGCAAACCCTCTCTCCCAGGCAGTTAACCTATCTAATTACCTTCTATTTACCACTTTCTAAATCTCTTCTCATCATCTGGCAATTACATTGGAATTGTTTGCACTGGATACAGCCATGTTGGTTTAAAAGGCCTGTATTCTCCCCAAGTGTAATCCATTTTTGCAATCTGATTGCCTTTTGACTCACTTATCAGGTAATCCCTTTCTGCCATGTGATTGCTTTTCTGCTGGTTGATTAAATCAGAGTCCTGGCCTTCTAAAGGTTCTTTGGGTGTAACATCAGCTGCCATCATGCCCCAAGTCTTTTTTGCCTGGGGCCCTGGATCTGGGCCCCTCATCCTATTTCCCTGAATTAGTTTACACTCTGATGCCCAATGGAGTCCTCTGTTGCATTTTGGACATGGGGTTTTAGGTCTTCTCTCACCCTGTCTTCTCACTGTATCTCCATATCTACACTGAGCTCTTAGATGCCCAATTTTTCCACATTGAAAACATCGCCAAGTTTCTCTAGAAGGTCCTTGCCAGGAGGGACCCTGTCTTTCCACATTCATCATTGTCCGGGTGTAAAAAGCATTTGTTCCCACTGTAGCACAGCGTCTTATGATCTCCTCTAAAGGAGCATCTTTGTCTAATCCCCATATAATTCTTTTGCAAATCTCATTGGCATTTTCCTTAGCCAGATGTCTGGTCATTATTTCTGTAGCTGAATTTTCTCCAATAGTTCTTTTGACAGCAGTTTGCAAACGTCCCACAAAATCTGCAAAAGGTTCATTGGGACCTTGCTGTATTTTAGTGAAAGCCTCTCCACGATCTTTCTGTCCAGGAAGGACACCCCAAGCTTTTATTGCAGCCTTAGCAATTTGTTCATATATTGTCATGGTATAATTAATCTGTTCCGAATTCTCTCCATATTGACCTTCACCAGCTAAGTGCTCAAAAGTGAATTGTGTGTTAACTCCTATTTCCAAATTGCATCTGACTTGAATTTTACATAATTCATGAAATTCCGCAAGCCATAATAAATTTTCTCCAGGTTCCAGACATGTCCTTGCTATGGATTTCCAATCATTCGGGGTTAGGACTTCATAAGACAAACCATCTAGTAACATTTTGACATAAGCTGATGTAGCCCCATAAAGGGTACAACCTTTTTTCAAATCCTTAATTTTATTCAAATCTAAAGGTGCATATCTTCTCCTTTTTTTACCTACAGAGTCAGTATTTTCAATCACAGGATATGCATGTATAAAATCACTTATATCCTGTCCTTCTCTCTTAGCTTTAACCAATGCTTTTTCTAATCTTGTCATAGGCTTAGGCTTCTTCACAGGCAATTCTGTTTGTGTTTCTGCCTCTTCCCCTCTTTCTTCCTCCATCTCTGAAGGTGGGGTTGATGTGGGCCTGTCAATAATCTGTTCTCTAGGCAGGGTTGAAGCTTCTTCAAGAGAATCATACCATAATTCCTCATTTAAATCCTCTTGCTCTAGGGAAAGATCTTGATCTTTCCTTTTTTCCTCACACTTCCTCCTCTGTTCATTTTTAGAACTTTTCCTTCTCCTACAACTTGCTTGATAGTTTAAGGCTAATTGAACTATGTTGTAGATATAAAATACTTCTGCAGAAATTGAACGAGGCCCATTTTTTGCTTGAAATTCTTTCATTTCATATCCCACAAGCTTCCATTTATCTACATCTATCTTTTCTTCCTCTAAGAACCAAGGGGATGTGCGTCTTAATGCAGCCAAGAGTTTAGCAATCTGTACCCAGGTTACAAGTAAACTCTGCTCCTCAATTATCTTGATTATACTCTCTATAGTACCATTCCTGAATGGAGCTGAGGTTGCTTCTGGGGCTGGGGTTGAGTCGGCTGAGGTCCAGGGATTGAATATAGCTAACATCTGCCCCATTTCAGCTATAAGAGATTCCTGGTTTAGCCCTTAACAAATTAAGTTCCTTATTTATCTATTAGCACGCTCACTTAATCTTTAACAAAGTTTCCTCGTTACTCACGGTTCTGGGTCAGAGAGACTGAGATCTAGATCGGAAGCTTTTCCACTGGAATCAGGACTGTGTCTGTCCCTGTTTGGGCGCCAAATTGCGAAGGTCTGGTCTAGCTCCTCTTGTCAGGATAAGCAAAAGTCCTTGCCCCACGTTGGGCGCCAAATGTAGCGAGCTGTCGTCTCCAGAAGCTGCTGGATCTCTCTCTGGGAAGAGATCTGCTGTGTCTTCTACTCAAATCTCTCCGACAGATTCTTCTTCCTGTAACGAACCGTTGTCTCCAGGCAGTTGCTGTTAACTCTTGTCCAAAGAAGTGACTTCCCTTCCTGCAGAGAGCCCCGTCAAGCCTGATGCAATTCAGAGAGTCTTCTTCTTTCTCTGAGAGTCCTCTCTTTTATTCTCCCAGAGAATGGGCGTGGGATAATGCAAGGGCTTCTGGGAAGAACCACCCCAGCCAATGAGCTTGCCCCCTCTATCAAGTCAACCTGAGTTCTCACCTTGTAATTGTCCAGAAAACCTGAATTCTCACCTTGTCACTGTCCAGACAACCTCAGTTCTCACTTAGTAATCCTAACAGCGGGTGCCAGAGCTTCCTGGAGCCACAGGTAAGAATTGACTGGCTTGTGAACTCCAAGGGGAGAAGAGCAGCCTGGAGGAGGGGGTTCTCCCTCAGCACCCCAAACACCTGAAAGGAAGGAATCCTGTCCTGGGACCTGACCCTCCAGTCTGGGACAAGCTGGAAGAGGTATCAAGGTCCAGCCTAGCTCCTCTGAAGGGCTCAGAATAAGTCCTTGCCCCACATTGGGCGCCAAATTGTAATGTCCTGTTGTCTCAATTATAATCCTTCTCTGGGAGGAGGATTCTTTTCTCTTTGAATCTTTTCCTCTGTGAGCAGGTTTCTTCACAGGGTTCTGGAGCCTCCAACCAGGGCAAAGGTAGAATCTTGACTCCTCTTCTTCCTGAATCTTGTCTCTGAATCTCCTCCAGTTTCCCTGAAGTTCTCCTGGTTAGTCTTGCCCTTGACCCTAATCCAGACTGCTTCTCCAGGCCCAATGTTGTCTTCTTTTATCCTCCCAGAGAATGAAATTGTGAGAACTCCCAGGCCCTTGTGGGAAGTCCTTCAACCAATAAACTTGCTCATTTAAAGGTTGTGTAAACTCCTTTTCCGAACTCCTGTTAAAGGTATAAACTCCTTTAAATGTGTAAACTCCTTTTCAGAAGTCTAAAAGTGTGAACTCTGAGCTACAGAATTGTTTAGACAACTTGAATTATCACCTTGTAATCCTAACAGAGAGAGAATCCCAGACCTCCCATGTACAGAAGGCAGAGGCCCAGGCAGTCCTGAGGATGGGCTGGAGCCAACAAGTTCTTGGGGAAACTCCAGAACAGACCCTCCCCCCACCCCTGGGCCCTAAGGCAGCAGCTCCCCAAGCAACCCCCTCATCAGCCCCTTATTTGAAGGTTTAGTTTTAACTCCTTAGTGACCAGCACACAGGAAAGCTCTGCTGAGCTGGGGATGGAGCCCAGGCCCAAAGAGCCAGGGCTGGGGGGCAGGATCTGGTCCTCAGGGTCAGATTCACAGACCTCTAGGGAGCCCAACAACTGCCAATTGGGAGGGGTGGGGGTCTGTGAGACTGACCCCTCCTACTTCCCTGGGGATCTTTCCCAAGTTCTGGGGCCAGAATTAGCACCAAAAAAGCAAGAATTGTTCCATCTGTTACAAGGTGACTGCCCCACCCCTCGCCCACAGCATGGGGGCAGCACCCACAGAGTGGAAGGGGAAGTGAAACTCCCCAGAATTTGGGAACCTCAGAGCAGAGCCAGTCCTGCTGCCATCCTGTGTCCCTGTCTGGGTCAGCTAGCAGCCCACTCCCACAGGGAACATCATGAGCCCTGCCCTCTCTATCCTGCTATGCCTTGGTGAGTCGTAAGAACCCCACAATGGAGGGGACCTTACAAAGCCCCAATTTCAGCCCGCCCAACCCCATTTTGTGGGGAGAAGTGGCCTGACAAGTCAGAGATCAGCCAACAAGATGGGGGAGGGGGGAGCTGGAAGCCCGGGGGGTCCCTGAGCCAGCTCTGGCTCCTGTCTCCTTGCTCCGGGGGTGCTGGGCGGGGAGGGTGCGGGCGCTGACCCACAGTAATCAGGCTCCTCTCTGCCAGGGCTGTGTCTGGGCCACAGGATGAGGGTGCAGGCGGGTGAGTCCTTCCCCCCAGAGCAGACAGCTCCCCCGGGGAGGGAGGTGGGGGCGGTCTGGGCTGCACTGGCAGGGCTTGAAGGGGGGACCCGGTTTGGGGGGGCCCAGAGCAGGGGGATCCCCTGGAGCTGACAGCTCTCATTCCCTTCCAGGCCCGCTTCCCAGACCCTCCCTCAGGGCAGAGAATGGGCCACTAGGGCCCCTAGGGAGAAGGGTGAGCTTCAGGTGCCGGGGGTCACCGGGGATTGCTGAATACCTTCTAGAGAAAAAGCTGGGACGTGAATTAAAAGTTATAGACTACATGCTGTCAGAGGAAGCTGAGGTCAACTTTTCCATCCCAAAGATGACACTGAAAGATGCAGGAATCTACTTCTGCCACTATAGAACAGCTTCGCACTGGTCAGAGCGCAGTAACTTCCTAGAGCTGGTGGTCACAGGTGAGGAAGTCCAGGTCCCTCTGCCCCTCAGGCAGGGCCGGCGCAGGGTCCCAGAGGCCCCTGAACTTCTCCCCAGCCCAGCCTGGTCCCAAGCTGCCGTCTGACCCTGCCCTTCTGCCCTTTCCCTTGTTCCTGCCTCTGCTCTGCCTCTGGGCTAGAAGTGGGGGAAGGGAATCAGCATTTATGGCAGCACCTACTGTGTGCCAAACATTTTGCATTATTATGCCATGAGAGCCTCATAATAACTCTGCCAGCTGAATGCTATCCCATCTTACAGGTGGGGAAACTGAGGTGAACAGAGAGGAAGTGACTAGTTTAGGATCATCTTGCTGGAAAATGTCTGAGGCTGGATTTGAACTCAGGATCTTCATGACTCCAGGCCAGGGCTTTAGCCTCTGGGTCTCCAGCTCCCTCAATCAGCTCCTATTTGGGGGCATTGTGGAGGCAGGAGGCTCAGCTTGGGGCTCAGGAGCCCAAATAGAGCTGTTGGTTGCCTGGGGAGGAGGCACGGGGCTGATGGGTCCTTTCCCCCTCTCAGCCCTGACCCTCTCAAGCCAGAGGAGGGGCCTGGTGCTGCTCTGTGCCCTCCCACAGCTCAGACCTGGGCACAGGGAGGGGAGGGGGTGTCACCTCTGGGTAGCTCCAGGGTCTCTTTGGGACTTCAGGTAGGAGGGAACTGGGAATCCCAGCCAAGCCTCTTAT
This sequence comes from Sminthopsis crassicaudata, assembly GCF_048593235.1. Lineage (NCBI taxonomy): Eukaryota > Metazoa > Chordata > Mammalia > Dasyuromorphia > Dasyuridae > Sminthopsis > Sminthopsis crassicaudata. The sequence continues at coordinate 651,043,265 of NC_133619.1, forward strand.
TGTCCATCCCAGGCACCTGCCCAGGGTCCACAGTGAGAGCAGCCTCTGCTTGGGGGTCATAGCCCAGCCCCCTTCCAGGGAGGAAGCCTCCCGGACCATGGTTCCTTCCCCAGAACTGACCCAAATTTGTGTCTGTCTCTGAATGTCCCTGTCCCTTGTCTTTCTCTTGGTGTCTTTTTCCGTCTGTCTTTCTTTGCTCCTCCCTCTCCCCCATCTCTTCCTCTCTTCCTCCCTCACTCTCTCTGTCTCTCCCCCTCCTCTCTCTCTCTCTGTCTCTCCCCCACTCTCTTTCCTTCTCTCTCTTCCTGCCCTCAGGCTTTTTCCCTCCCCCTACTCAAGCACCCACTTTCCTCTCTTCCCCCAGAGGTTTCCAAGGCACTTTTTTTACCCAAAACCCTACAATATTTGTATTATTCTGGATGTGAGTTGAATCTCCAACCCATCCTGGGGTCCAGGCAGGCCTAGGCCACCTCCTAGCAGTAAGGATCTGCCCCCCCCAAAAAATAGAAGCCTTACAGCCCTAACTCCAGCCCCTCCCCCCAGAGCGGTACCACCCGCCCTCCCTCTCAGCCTGGCCCGGCTCCACGGTGGCCGAAGGACAGAACGTGAGCCTCCAGTGCCGGGCCGAGAAGGGATATGACCGCTCTGCCCTGTACAAGGACGGAGAACAAGTCACCAAAACCACGGCCCAGCTCCAAGGACGGGGCTCTCAGGCCAGTTTCCTCATCCCTGCTGTAACTTCTGCCCACGGAGGGACTTACCGATGCTTCAGCTTTCAGAGTCGCTCCCCCCATGAGTGGTCATTCCCCAGTGACCCCCTGGAGCTCAGGGTCACAGGTGAGAGACCCCGGCCCTCCCCCTTCCTCCCAGCCCTTGTAAGCTTCCTCCCTGGTCCTGGGGCACCAGGCTGCCTGCTCAGAGCACTGCCCTAGGGGCCCCCAGGGGCCAGCAGGGCTGGGGGGGGGTGAAGCACAGAAGGAGGGCACAAAGGATCTGGGCAATGGTTGGGGCTCAGAGAAGGCAGGCCCTGGGGCCTCTGCTCCATGGCCCGTCTGGACTCCTCCCCCTTAGCGGCCAGTCCAGTTACCCACACACAGATAAGCTCTCTCCAGGTCCCAGGAAAGGGGTTGAGGAGGGCAGAGAAGGGGTGAGTCAGTGGGGGAGAGTAATACCCACAAGCCCTTCTTTGTTTCAGGAAACTCAAAGGATCCTCCCCTCCCCCACAGCCCTGGAGACACCCAAGCTCTGACAGCCTCCCCACCCAGTGAGTAACCAGGCATCCTCAGCACAGGGGGGGAGTCCCTCTCCCCTCTTCCTCTCCTGCTGTTGCTGCCTAAGCCAAGGCTCCCTCCTGTCTCTGAGAATGAGGAGGGATGGAGGGCTGGGACACAGCCAGGAGGAACTTCAATTGGGGAAGGAGGAAGATCCCGGCCAGCCAGGAAGGGGGCTGGGGAGGGCGGAGCAGAGATGGGGGAGGCAGCCCCAAGTCTGCTCCCTTCTCTATCCTTTTCTGGAGCCCCTGTCCCCCCCCCCATGCAGCCACAGCAGGGACGACGGGGAGGGGCTCTGCTTCTGCCATCCCTGCTTCCCCACTGATGAGGGAGGGGTTACTCAGATGCCCTCAGCCCAATTCCTCTAAGCTGGAAGTGATAGGGCCCAGCTTCTGGGAGGAATGTAGCAGTAATCCTGAGGCCCCAGAGCTTCAGAGGGCTACTGTTCTGACAAGCTGTCATTGTCCCTAAAGCTTCCTAACTTCAGGAATGCTGTGATAATCTCCTGCAAACTTTCCTGACTGCCAGACAACAATCTCTGGGGCTGTGACATTAGGGTTTCTGAGACAACTGGTGAGGTGCATACCAGACCCCTCCCCAGTTCTGCTCCTGGGCCATAAAATTAGCAGATCCACCGGTGACATGAAGAACCAGATCTGTCTTTTCCTGTAAAATTATCTTCTTGCTCCTGGTTCTTTGCTAAATCCCTCTGAAACTTATCCCACTTCAATTAGCTTACAAGTATGTGAATGTTGGCCTTTGACTTGGAGATGGGGTCAAACCTGCAAATTCTTTTGGGACACCTTGAGACCCCAGTCTGTCATGGGCCAGAACTCTGGAGAAGTATCCTGAAGGCTCAGTATGATTGATTTAGTGTTACAATAAGGGGTTAACTCAGTGCAATTGATGAGACAATGGTTATCTAGTCTTACATGTACTTGGTACTTCATATAGTATCCGTCCCAAGATATCATCCATATAATGTAACAATATTACTTTTGGAAAGGCTTTTCTTACTGGAGCATGAGCAGCAGCAACATACATTTGGCACGTAGTAGGGCTGTTTTTTCATTCCCTGTGGCAAAACTGTCCATTCATATCTTTTCTAAGGCTCAGCTAGTTAACTAAGTTAACGCTGGGCACTGAGAAGGCAAAACTTTTCATATCCTCCTTATATTGAGGAATAGAATAGAAACAATCCTTAACGTCTATAACCCAAGGAGGCCATTCTCTAGGCAACTGAGTAGGAGATGGAAGTCCAGGCTGAAGAGTTCCCATAGTTTCCATCTGTTCATTTACTCTTCTTAGATCAGTTAACATCCTCCCTTTTCCAGATTTCTTTCTTACAACAAATACTGGGGAATTCTAAGGACTTAGAGAAGGTTGTAAGTGTCCTTGGTCAAGTTCCTCCTGTCCTATATCTAATAAGGCCTGAACTTTTTCACTTTGAAAGGGCCACTGTTCTAGCCACACTGGTGTATCAGTTTTCCTTTGAATGGGAACAGGTGAGAGTGTGGGCAGTCCTTCACCTGCAGCCCTGCCTAAAAAATGGAGGAAGCTGAGGAATCCTGCCCCCACTGATGGGGGCCTGAGATCTGGGGGTCTTGTGCCTCTCCCAGTGACTTCTCTCCTCCTCCCAGATCCTGCACCCCAAGATTACACGGTGGGCAACGTCATCCGCCTCAGCCTGGCCGGGCTGGTGCTCATCCTCCTGGGGGTCCTGCTGGCTGAAGCCTGGAATAGCTCCAAGGGACACCCAGGGGGAGCTCCTGCACCTTCTGATACAAGGGAAGGTAGAGCTGGGGGGCACTGAAGGTGCAGATTCCAAAGACTCTGGGAGTTCTGCCCACACCCAGACAGGAAGGATCCAGCATTTGGGGGGTCTGCACCAATCTCATCATTTGGTGGCGAGTGTCCACACCATCCCCATCAAGGGTATGGCAGGAGCAATCCACCTGAGCCTCCTCTTGCATGCCTTTGGCCATCCTGGCTCTGGGGCCCTAAGCCCACCCTGACCAGCAGCAGGACCTCTGCTTCCCCCCACAACCTCTCCCAAATCAGATTCCCCACGCCCAGGACAAGCCTTCCCTCAGCTGGCCCGGCCCACAAACCCTCTCTGCCCCGAGCTCTCCTCACGTCTGCTGCCTGCAGTTGCAGACCCGGCTTCCTGAGGTGCACAAGAAGGCATCTGCACCCCTGGGTTCCTGAGGAGACCAGAGTCAACCTTCCTGTGGGAATCTGAAGGAGCTGCCCTTGCTTCCACCTGTAGCTGGCCTTCATCACAGCTTGAGGCTCTTGTCTCAGATGCTAAACATGCCCCTTGCCCATGACCACCAGTGTCCCCAGAGGGCGCCCTTCACCCAAGGGGCGGAAGTCCCAATTCTCTCCTCAAAGGTCCAGATTTTGCTCCATGGCCCTGCCTGGGGGAGTCAGTGAAGGGGGAGAGATGAGACATGCACTCCTCTAGCATCCAGCTGCTGAAGAACAGCACCATTCCAGTCCCTGCCAGGAAGAAGCACCCAGGACAGGAGCTGCCCATCTCCACTGGCTCCCTGGGGGAATTTCCCCTTGGCTGAGACCTAGTGCTCCTTCTTCTGGCTGAGCTGAGCCACCTCCTTCTCAGGGGGAAAAAGACCTTTACCCATTTACCTGCCCCATGTGCTCCCATGGATCCCTTCTTTCACTTCTGTGGTGCTGTACCCCTGGATAAATGGTTCTTTGCTATTGGCTGAGAGTATTCACTGTGGAATAGGCATCTGGAGGGAAGAGAGCCCAGCCTTCCACAGGTAGCTTGGGGCTCTCTTTGCCCACTGAGGGATAGAGACCAGGAGTGCTTAAAGCTAAAAGGCATTTGTGAGCCACCTATAGAATTGTGTTTCCATAAATGGACAAAGACAAAGGTCACATCCGCTGAACAAGTTAGTTGTACAAAAGAAGCTTTCGAGCTTCTAAACTCATAGACTGACCAAAAATCACCCCAAAACAAGAAGAGGGAAAGGCAACTGCAAGCACTGAGTGGGCATGCTTAATGAGTCAATCGGCAATCCCAAAGGAGGAGCTTCTGCCATTTTGAACATGGATTGCCTGATGAGGGAGAGTTAACATGTCAAAGAAGAACATGCAATGGGAAGACCAGGAAGGCTGTTAACTTTGTCCTCCCCAGCCAGTTGGGGTGATGAGGGAGAGACTCTGCTTCTGGATAAGAAATAAAAGGCTCAGTCCTGCATCTATAAGTATGGAACCCCCACTATTTTTTACAAGAACCATAAATAAAGCAATGCACTTGTGCAAAAATGTTATTGCAGTCCTAAGTCACAATTAAGACATAGGTGAAGGCCACATTCCCATGAAATGCCTTCCCTCAGTTTATCCCATTCACCAGTAAAAAACATAAAAGGAATAAATTCTCTCTTCATTCCTGAGTGGAATTAGGATCTGAGATGGGAAAATCTTAGAGTTAAATGGCCAGAGCCCCTTTCTACCAATGTGGCATGGCTTCAAATAAGGAACAGAATAAATGAAGTCATATATAATTCCAACTTTAATTCAACCTCCACCTGAATTAGCTGCCTTGGCAGAAAACATAGCAAAAAGCAATGGTGCTGAATTGATACCGATAGCACAACAAACCAAATATTTGAGTGATTAAAAAAGATAAATCTAGTAAAGAATCTGACTTTTGCCTTTTGTTCCTCTTGCAAGTGTTATTCTTATACTCATTGGCTTAGTCCCTTGTGCTTTTGGGTGTGTCTTAAAAAGGGGGAAGTTGTAGAGGGCCAGTAAGTCCATGAACTACCTGTTCCATCCATGTGCTAGCAGCACTTGCCTGGTCTACAAGGTCAAGGTGTCCTATCCTCTGCCTTGGTTGCAAAGAAGTAGTGAGCCTGCCACACATCAATCCTCAACTGCACAGAGTGTGTCACACCTGCAGGGCTTATTATCTGCTTTCTGCTAACCCACTGCATAATTTAGGGAGTTAATTATTTTCACCTTTACTAGAAAATTAAGAGGAAACTACAACTATCTGGCTATTACTTGGGAACATTCTAAAGCTGTTAACTAAGATTTGTGGAGTTATTATCATGTTAAACCTAAAACTGGTCATTATTGTGTGTGGAGCAGGAGGGAAGAGGTGAAAGAAGCCTCATCAACTAACCTTCAAGAATGAGAGTGCAGCAGGCTTTTCTCCCTTCACGGAGGTGGGCGGCGCTATCAAACAGCACAGCCCACCAAAGCTTTAAGAAGAATGGGGGGTGGCCAAAGACTCTGCTAAAAAGCTATTAGAAATAATTCAGAACTTTAGCAAAGTTGCAGGATACAAAATAAATCCACATAAATGCTCAGCATTTTTATACATCACCAACACAATCCAACAGCAAGAAATACAAAGAGAAATTCCATTCAAAATAACTGGCGATAATATAAAATATTTGGGAATGTATCTACCAAAGGAAAGTCAGCAATTATATAAGCAAAATTACAAAACACTTGCCACAAAAATAAAGTCAGATTTAAATAATTGGAAAGACATTAAGTGCTCTTGGATAGGCCGAGCAAATATAATAAAGATGACAATACTCCCTAAACTAATCTATTTATTTAGTGCTATACCAATCAGACTCCCAAGAAACTAGTTTAATGACCTAGAAAAAATAATAACAAAATTCATATGGAAGAACAAAAGGTGGAGAATTTCAAGGGAAGTAATGAAAAAAAATTAAATGAAGGTGGTCTAGCTGTACCTGATCTAGAACTGTATTATAAAGCAACAGTCGCCAAAACCATTTGGTATTGGCTAAGAAATAGACTAGTTGATCAGTGGACTATGTTAGGTTCAAGATAGTGAATAAAAATAGCAATCTAGTGTTTGACTAACCCAAAGATCCCAACTTTTGGGATAAGAATTCATTATTTGACAAAAAGTGCTGGGAAAACTGGAAATTAGTATGGCAGAAACAAGGCATGGACTCACACTTACCACCACATACTAAGATAAGATCAAAATGGGTCCATGATTTAGGCATAAAGAACGAGATCATAAATAAATTAGAGGAACAGAGGATAGTCTACCTCTCAGACCTGTGGAGGAGGAAGGAGTTTGTGCCCAAAGGAGAACCAGAGATCATTATTGATCACAAAATAGAAAATTTTGATTACATCAAATTAAAAAGCTTTTGTACAAACAAAACTAATGCAAACAAAATTAGAAGGGAAGTAACAAATTGGGAAAACATTTTTACAGTTAAAGGTTCTGATAAAGGCCTCATCTCCAAAATATACAGAGAATTGACTCTAATTTATAAGAAATCAAGCCATTCTCCAATTGATAAATGGTCAAAGGATATGAATAGACAATTTTCAGATGATGAAATTGAAACTATTTCTAGCCATGTGAAAAGATGCTCCAAATCACTATTAATCAGAGAAATGCAAATTAAGACAACTCTGAGATACCACTACACACCTGTCAGATTGGCTAAGATGACAGGAACAAATAATAATGAATGTTGGAGGGGCTGTGGGAAAACTGGGACACTAATACATTGTTGGAGTTGTGAAAGAATCCAGCCATTCTGGAGAGCAATCTGGAATTATGCCCAAAAAGTTATCAAACTATGCATACCCTTTGACCCAGCCATACTACTACTGGGCTTATATCCCAAGGAAATACTAAAGAAGGGAAAGGGACCTGTATGTGCCAAAATATTTGTGGCAGCCCTTTGTGTAGTGGCTAGAAACTGGAAAGTGAATGGATGTCCATCAATTGGAGAATGGCTGAATAAATTGTGGTATATGAATGTTATGGAATCTTATTGTTCTGTAAGAAATGACCAGCAGGATGAATACAGAGAGGCTTGGAGAGACTTAAATCAACTGATGCTGAGTGAAACGAGCAGAACCAGAAGATCATTATACACTTCAACAACAATACTGTATGAGGATGTATTCTGATGGAAGTGGAAATCTTCAACATAGAGAAGAGCTAATCCAATTCCAATTGATTAATGATGGACAGAATCAGCTACACCCAGAGAAGGAACATTGGGAAATGAGTGTAAACTGTGAGCATTTTTTGTTTTTCTCCGCAGGTTATTTTTACCTTCCGAATCCAATTCTTCCTTTGCAACAACAACAACAACAACAACAAAATTCGATTCTGCACATATATCTTGTACCTAGGATATAGTATAACATATTTAATATTATGGGAATGCCTGCCATGTAGGGGAGGGGATGGAGGGAAGAAGGGGAAAAATTCAGAACAGAAGGGAGTACAAGGGATAATGTTGTCAAAAATTACCTATGCATATGTACTGTCAAAAAATGTTATAACTATAAAATTAATTTTAAAAAATTAAAAATAAAATAAATTAACACTGAAAAAAAAAGAAGAGTGGAGGTGGGCAACAGCAAGGTCAGTCCCCTGCCTGGGTCTCTGTTGACTCCCCTTCATTTGTGAACTTGCCAGTTTTCTAGGAACCATCAGGGTAATAAGCAGGGTCATCAGCCCCAAGAACTGGGCCTGTTTAGGGTTTATAGTTTCTAAACAAGGAACATGTTCACTAAGAATCCCTAAGCTGGTTTAATGATGGATCCTTTGCACCAGGGTGACTTTAAACATAAAAGACATTAAAGGAAATCTCCAATGTGAGTGAGTCCTGAGAGGCTTAAGAATAACTCAGTGGAGGCCCGTGGCACCTTCCGGGTCTGAGCCAGCTCTAAGCTCCCACTGAGCCAGCTCCTGCCTCCTTCAGGGCCTTGGGAACAAGTTGTGCTCAGCCTCCCATTCTGCCATGGAAAGTTGGCTTCTTATCTGCCAGCTATCCTCCTCCCGCACCAGTGGACTTTGGCCTGGCTTAGGCCGTCTGCCAGAAAGGTTTTGCCAGATGTGGCCATGAGGGGGTGAGAGGGACCCCAGCAAAGGGAGGCCAGGTGTTTGGTAGCTGGGGAGCTCCTAGGGAGAGGCCTGAATTGCCGTCCAAGACACTGCCTGAGGCAAGCAGGGAGAAGCACTGACTCCTGAAATGGACCTTTGCTTCTTGAGTGGGCCTTTGGGGCCTTCTCCACTTCCTTGCATTGACAAAATTATCCTGGACCCAGACCCTGTAGCCAGTCAGATGGCCAGGTTATGATGGCAACCTCTGAGCTTGTTTTTCCCCCATAAAAGAACCTACTTGTTCCCACTTCTCTGAGGGCTCATCAAAAAGTGCCCCCATTATGAATGGCACAAACCCTCTAGGCCCCTTGCCTACCTTAGGCATCTATGCCCTTCTTAACAGCCAGTTCCTCTAAGGAACTTAACCTTTGTCTTCCTCCCTGTTAATGGCTAAAAGTCTCTTTGGGAAATGAGTCTCCTCCCAGCAGGGTCACAAAGTCTTTGCCTCTTGATTTGAAAAAGGTCTAAGGCTACAATTATTTTGAAGTGCCTTGCAGACCTAGCCCTAAGCCCTAATAAATTTAGGGGTCCAATCACATACCCCAACAGCCACAGTGGGTGCCAGAGCTTCCTGGAGCCACGGGTAAGAATTGGCTGACTTGTGAACCCCAAGGAGAGATGAGCAGCCCTCACACTGGAGGAGGAGTTTCTCCCTCAGCACCCCATACACCCCAACAGAGGGAATCCTGTCCTGGGACCTGACCCTCCAGTCTGGGACAAGCTGGGAGAGGGAATCCCAGACCTCCCATGTACAGAAGGCAGAGGCCCAGGCAGTCCTGAGGATGGGCTGGAGCCAACAAGTTCTTGGGGAAACTCCAGAACAGACCCTCCCCCCACTCCTGGGCCCTAAGGCAGCAGCTCCCCAAGCAACCCCCCCATCAGCCCCTTATTTGAAGGTTTAGTTTTAACTCCTTAGTGACCAGCACCCAGGAAGGCTCTGCTGGGCTGGGGACTGAGCCCAGTCTCAACGAGCCATGGCTGGGAGTAGGGTTCATGCTGATGACAGAATCTGGGTCCAGGGTCAGATTCATAGACCCTTGGGGAGCTCAACACTGCCATTTGGGAGAGGCAGGGGTCTGTGAGGCTGACACACAGGCTTCCCTGTGTATTTCCTATTGATCTGTGACTCCTTTCAGATTCCCAGCCCCTCCTGGCTGAGGCATATCCTCCCCAGACAAGTTGTCTTTCTGGGATGCCAGAGCCTTTGGTTCACAAATCCTGGTCAAAAGCCTCCCTTTGAATTCCAATAGGAGATCTGGGCTTGTCCCAGCCCCCACTGATTCTGATCTGCTCAGGCTTCCCAACCCCCACAGAGACAAGCAACTAAGGCCTTTGCAGATGGAGCTCAGCATCTTCCTTTGCTGCCAGGACCTTCTGCCCACTGAGAACTGCATTCTCAGTGCAAAACTCCATTTTCCATAGATCTGCCTGCTGGAATAATATTCTCTTCCAGTACCATCCTCTCCTTATCCTCATCTTTTTCCCTAACCAAACTTTATGCCTCTCTATCAGGATTTCTAACCTTAATTCCAATCCCGTAATAAGCCTCTTTTATCAATCTAGGTTTTCGGATTTGGAAATTCCTTTACAGAGAAACTCCGCCAGAAGGGAGTCCCCAAAATTCCAAGGTATCTAGGGGAGCTAAACCTCTCTATTTGGTTCCCTGAACCCCAAACCTGCCACTAGACCTTTTCATTTAACTCCCTGACCACCAGAAACCCTAATCTCATTTTGGTTCCCTAAATCTAAACCTCATCATTTAGTTTCCTGACGGGATCCCCCAAAACTAGACATCATTTGGTTCCCTAACTAGAACCCCAAAACTCTGGACATTCAGAACCAATTCGGGTTTTGAGCTGTTGGTGCAGTATTCTTCCAGAAAGAATACCTGCGTTCCTTCTTTTGTCTCTATTTCTAAAGGTAGTGGGCACCCAGATCAGATCTGGGCTGTGGGCAATATTCTCCCAGGGAGAATATTTGCATTTTCTGGCAAAAAGGCCTCTTTTTGTCACACTATTTTTAAAGATAGTGGCACCAGGAAATCTGGAACTCTGGACAAGGTAAAAGAACTTTTTTTCTTTCCCTATCCTGCAATGGACACCTAAGCCACCCAGGTCAGGCTTGGGTCATTGTTAGAGCTCTACATTCGGGCAAATTATTTACAAATTGCTGTGGATTGACAGAAGGCCTCCTTTTGTCTCACTCTGTCTCTAGAGATATGAGAGAAACTGCAAGAATTTGGGAAAACTAAAAGCTTTTATCTGTCCACAATCTAGACACACCTCTGCCTCTAAAATCCTTCCTTGAGCAGATGCTTGGCTTGAGGAAACTCCTTCTGTCCAACCCCTCCAGACCAAAGGAGGGTCCTTTGCATCTCAAGGCACTCCTAAATTCCTTTTTCTCTCACTAGAAAGCCCTGCTCTCAGGCAAGAACTCCAAGACAAGAGAGGAAGTGTCTCTTTAACCCTCCCCCCAGACCAAGGAGATACATGGCAGTTCTGGGGCCCCCTCTCGGGGGTCCTAGCCCAGCACTCTCTTTGATCTGGAGAGATAACTGGAGAAACTTAAGAGGAGTCGAGTTTGAGCCCTTCTCCCACTCCACTGTTAAATACAATGGAGTCTTTAATGGTCAGGCTGTAGCCACGAGGAGAAAGGTCACTGAATTGAGGTGAGCCTGGAGACATGTCTCTACCCACGGCTGCTACTCCCTGGATAGGAGTAAACAGTCTCTCCTTCAGATCTTGCTCTCCTGGCAAGATTTGGGAGTTCAGACGAGCTTCCCCACTCTCAAGTTCCAACGTGAAATTGCCAGAGGAACCCTCGCTATTTGGGAAGCACCGGGTAAGACTGCATTTCTTTCTCCCCCACCCTCACTCTGGCCTTTCCTCCCCCTCCCCCATGGAGTGGGGATCACAGAACTCAAGGCCTTTTTCAGACCTCTCCCATATGGCTTGGCAACCTGCCATTTAAATGTTTCTGTCCTGTCCCCTTATTGGGGTACTGTACAGTGGGGAGATTGGGCACTCAGTCTTATCTTCTCAAGTCTCCAGAAAAGTTTTCCACCAATTTTTAAAACAGAACTTTCCTGGCATTCTGGACAAGCGGGCCACGCCCCTCCCAGACCTTTTAGCTGGCCCTTAAATGAGCCGCAGCTTCCAGCCCTCAGGAAGCAAGTTTGTCCCATACATTTTAAAACGGGACTTGGTTTCCTCAGATCAGGGCCTCCCATCACAGCCTTTTAACTGCAGAAGCCTCAAAACTATGTTTTTGCATGCTCATGTTTACAAAGACGGGGGATTCCAAAGTGCTCTCGGGTTTTTTTTCCTAGTCTCAGGGCACTTGCTCCTAATTTTCTCGGCCCCAAGACCTTTTGTTCTTAGCACACTCTCCTATTTTTCTGGATTGGCATTCTATGCCCCTGCCAACAATTAAAGCTTTCTATCCTAAGCTCCAACCCTGGCCAGATTGTGGCTTCAAGAAAGACATTTGGAATGCTTGATGTCTGGGGAATAAAAGTTCAAATCAAAGCAAATTCAATTGTTTAGAGAGTGAAGAGAGTTTCTTTCTTTCTTTTCTCATTCTCTGACTGTAGCAGGAAATGGGGAGTTAGAGAGAGAGATTGAAACTGTTTGAAAACTCCTTAACCATTTTCAATTCGGTGAACACTTTTAAGGAAAGAGGTCTTTCCTGTTGCCTTTTCTCTAGCTTGCAGAATTCCCTTGTGGGAATTCCTGTAGTGTCTCTCTCTAGACTTGTTCTCTATTCTACAGCTGGTCCCTGACAAATTCTCCCTTGCTCTGTTGTTCCTCAGTTTCTCTGGCATTACAGCTCAAGGAGCATTTTGTTGCTCTCCTTCTCTAGAGAAGGACGAGGGACTATAGAATCTGGACACTGTCTAGAGTCAGGCAAGGAGCTATTGATTGGAGAACACTAAAGCTTTTTTCCTAGAAGTCAAGGATTTCAGTCTTCTGATTTCATCATTTGGTGGCCCTTCTACCAGGCTTTGCCCATGAGGGTTTTTTTTTCCACTGAGGTAAGCCCACCACATCACCCTCTATAGCGGGGTCAGCTCAAATTCCCCAAGGGTCACAGGCGGAGCTGTCCAGAGCTTGACCTCGGTTCGGATTTGGGTCAAGATCGCTTGAACAAATTTCTGCAGATTAACAAATAGCCCTCTTACTGAAGAGTCACACCTTCCTAGGGATGCCTGGAGAAGGACAGAGCTATGGAAGTGGAAAGTTTGGGGCTTGTGGCAGGATGGGTCAGCTTTCTTCCTCCATTCCTAGAGATTCTCTTTTAAGCTGTCTCTTAATGCAGAGACACACTCAGCTTGAAAAAAATACCTCAATCCCAAAACTTAAACTCTGACTAGATTAGCTGAATTCCAGTCTCCCTCCACCCACCAACTCTCAGGAGCCCTAGAAAGGAGACTTCTTTGCACTTTAAAAGGGACGCTTTTTTCTTTCAAATCCTGGAACTAACATTTCTGCCCTCAGGCAAAAAACGGCTAGCCCACAAGCCCAGCAGAATTGTCTCTTTCAAAGCTAAAAAAATCTCCCAGCCTAAGAAGAAACCTGGGACCCACCCCCAACTTTTTCAGGGGTACAAGGCCAGTATACTAAGGCCAAAACTAGAGGAGCCCATTCTGAGCCCTCGATGCTACACTCTGCTGCTACAAACAGCTGTTGGTTTTCTTTTACCTCTCTCACCTGAACTAAAAAAAAACCTGAGACTCCCAGCTCTTTTCTTCTCAGGACAACTTCTGCCTCCTGAAAAGACACTCAGAATGGAGGTACCTTTTTAATGCAAATCTCTCCCATTCTTAGGTCGGGAACCCCAAAGTTTGTGCTGTAGGTGCCAAGGAAACTGTCCAAGGAGACCCCAGTCCCTGCCCTGAGTTTGAGCAGGAGGAGCACTGGAGGAACTGCCTTTCTACCACAACAGCGAACACCACAGAGGTTGAACTGCCCCACCCCCAGCATCCTGCTCTTGGGTAGGAATTTGGGATCTGTCCCTGTTTCCCCTTTTATCCATCGGGACAGCCCAAACACCTCAGGGGTCGGTAAGCTGGGTAGGCAGTGCTGCTACTTTGCACTTCTTCTGTCCCCTTCTACCCCTCCCCCATAAAGAGTGGGGATAGTGGGGGGGAAGGCTCAGGATCTTTATTTAACCATTTTGGTGATTTTTCTGGTGAGATTGAGGAACCAACTCTATTTTTTTTTTAAACTGCACAGACAGTTAAGGGATTTCTAAAAGCTTAAACTGCATTCTTATCTTGATCTGTGGCCATGACAAGTGGGGACACACCCATCCCTGGACCATGCCTCACAAAAAGATGAGTGGCTGTTTTTAATCAAAAGACTCTTAATCAAAGAGGTCTAAAAATTAACTCTGGGATAGCCATTAACCCCAGGGATTCGGAGCATTAAAAAAAAAAAAAGGCCTATGGACATCAGTGGCTTATTAAACCTAATAGATATCAAGGCCTCCTGCCTAGCCTGACTCTCTGATTCACACCCTTGATCCCTGCCACCCTGACCCAACCCCGAAAAAAATTAGCTTTCCTGGAACTTGGAGCGAAAGGGCTAACCTCTGCTCCTAGCATTTTCTCTCATACTTTTCTCTGGCATTTGATATTGATAGATGGGCCATCATCATTCTTTTTTTTTTTTTTTAATTTTTTATTTTATTTTATAATTATAACATTTCTTGACAGTACATATGCATGGGTAATTTTTTACAACATTATCCCTTGCACTTACCTCTATTCAGATTATTTTCCTTCCTCCCCCAACCCCCTCCCCCAGATGGCAAGCAGTCCCACACATGTTAAATATATTACAGTATAATCTAGATACAATATATGTGTGTAGAACCGAATTTTTTGTTGCACAGGAAGAATTGGATTCAGAAGGTAAAAATAACAGTTTACATTCATTTCCCAGTGTTCCTTTTCCGGATGTAGCTGGTTCTGTCCATCATTAATCAATTGGAATTGGATTAGTTCTTCTCTATGTTGAAGAAATCCACTTCCATCAGCATACATCCTCGTACAGTATCATTGTTGAAGTGTATAATGATCTTCTGGTTCTGCTCGTTTCACTCAGCATCAGTTGATGTAAGTCTCTCCAAGCCTCTCTGTATTTCTCCTGTTGGTCATTTCTTATAGAACAATAATATTCCATAACATTCATATACCATAGTTTACCCAACCATTCTCCAATTGATGGACATCCATTCATCTTCCAGCTTCTAGCCACTATGAAAAGGGCTGCCACAAACATTTTGGCACATACAGGACCCTTTCCCTTCTCTAGTAGTTCCTTGGGGTATAAGCCCAGTAGTAGTATAGCTGGGTCAAAGGGTATGCACATTTTGATAACTTTTTGGCATTATTCCAGATTGCTCTCCAGAATGGTTGGATTCTTTCACAACTCCACCAACAATGCATCAGTGTCCCAGTTTTCCCACAGCCCCTCCAACATTCATCATTATTTGTTCCTGTCATCTTAGCCAATCTGACAGGTGTGTAATGATACCTCAGAGTTGTCTTAATTTGCATTTCTCTGATCAATAGTGATTTGGAACACTCTTTCATATGAGTGGAAATAGTTTTAATTTCATCATCTGAAAATTGTCTGTTCATATCCTTTGACCATTTATCAATTGGAGAATGGCTTGATTTCTTATAAATTAAAGTCAATTCTCTGTATATTTTGGAGATGAGGCCTTTATCAGAACCTTTAACTGTAAAAATGTTTTCCCAATTTGTTACTTCCCTTCTAATCTTGTTTGCATTAGTTTTGTTTGTGCAGAAACTTTTTAATTTGGTGTAATCAAAATGTTCTATTTTGTGATCAATAATGGTCTCTAGTTCTCCCTTGGACACAAACTCCTTCCTCCTCCATAAGTCTGAGAGGTAAACCATCCCATGTTCCTCCAATTTATTTATGATTTCGTTCTTTATGCCTAAATCTTGGACCCATTTTGATCTAATCTTAGTATGTGGTGTTAAATGTGGGTCCAGGCCTAGTTTCTGCCATACTAATTTCCAGTTTTCCCAGCAGTTTTTGTCAAATAATGAATTCTTATCCCAAAATTTGGGATCTTTGGGTTTGTCAAAGATTAGATTGCTATTTTTATTCGCTATCTTGTCCTGTGAACCTAACCTATGCCACTGATCAACTAGTCTATTTCTTAGCCAATACCAAATGGTTTTGGTGACTGTTGCTTTATAATATAGCTTTAAATCAGGTACACTTAGACCACCTTCCTCTGACTTTTTTTTCATTAGTTCCCTTGCAATTCTCGACCTTTTATTCTTCCATATGAATTTTGTTGTTATTTTTTCTAGGTCATTAAAATAGTTTCTTGGGAGTCTGATTGGTATAGCACTAAATAAATAGATTAGTTTGGGGAGTATTGTCATCTTTATTATATTCGCTCGGCCTATCCAAGAACACCGAATGTCTTTCCAATTATTTAAATCTGACTTTATTTTTGTGGCAAGTGTTTTGTAATTTTGCTCATATAATTCCTGACTCTCCTTTGGTAGATATATTCCCAAATATTTGATACTATCGACTGTTATTTTGAATGGAATTTCTCTTTGTATCTCTGCTGTTGGATTGTGTTGGTAATGTATAAAAATGCTGAGGATTTATGTGGATTTATTTTGTATCCTGCGACTTTGCTAAAATTCTGAATTATTTCTAATAGCTTTTTAGCAGAGTCTTTGGGGTTCTCTAAGTATACCATCATGTCATCTGCAAAAAGTGACAATTTGATTTCTTCATTTCCTACTCTAATTCCTTGGATCTCTTTCTCGGCTCTTATTGCCAAGGCTAGAGTTTCTAGTACTATATTGAATAGTAATGGTGATAGTGGGCAACCTTGTTTCACTCCTGATCTTACAGGGAAAGGTTCTAGTTTATCACCATTACATATGATGTTTACTGAAGGTTTTAAATATATGCTCCTTATTATTTTAAGGAATAGTCCATTTATTCCTATACTTTCAAGTGTTTTTAGTAGGAATGGATGTTGGATTTTATCAAATGCCTTTTCTGCATCTATTGAGATGATCATATGGTTTTTATTAATTTGATTATTAATATGGTCAATTATACTAATAGTTTTCCTAATATTAAACCAGCCCTGCATTCCTGGTATAAATCCCACTTGGTCATAGTGTATTATCCTGGGGATGATTTTCTGAAGTCTATTTGCTAATATCTTATTTAAGATTTTAGCATCAATATTCATTAAGGAAATTGGTCTATAGTTTTCTTTCTCAGTTTTCGATCTACCTGGTTTAGGTATCAGTACCATGTCTGTGTCATAGAAGGAATTTGGTAGGACTCCTTCAATCCCTATTTTTTCAAATAGTTTACATAGCATTGGAGTTAGTTGTTCTTTAAATGTTTGGTAGAATTCACCTGTAAATCCATCTGGTCCTGGGGACTTTTTCTTAGGAAGTTGGTTAATAGCTTGGTCTATTTCTTTGTCTGAGATGGGACTATTTAGACTACTTACTTCCTCCTCTGTTAATCTGGGCAAGCTATATTTTTGAAGGTATTCTTCCATTTCATTTAAGTTATCGAATTTATCGGCATAAAGTTGAGCAAAGTAGCTCCTAACTATTGTTCTAATTTCCTCTTCATTAGTGGTGAGTTCACCCTTTTCATTTTCAAGACTATCAATTTGCTTTTTCTCTTTCCTTTTTTTAATCAGGTTTACTAAGGGTTTGTCTATTTTGTTGGTTTTTTCATAAAACCAACTCTTAGTTTTATTAATTAATTCAATAGTTTTTTTACTTTCAATTTTATTAATCTCACCTTTTATTTTTTGAATTTCAAGTTTTGTGTTTGTCTGGGGGTTTTTAATTTGTTCCTTTTCTAGCAATTTTAGTTGTAAACCCAATTCGTTGGCCCTCTCTTTCTCTATTTTATGCAGGTAGGCCTGTAGAGATATAAAACTTCCCCTAATTACTGCTTTGGCTGTATCCCACACATTTTGGTATGATGTCTCATTATTGTCATTTTCTTGGGTGAAGTTATTAATTATGTCTATGATTTGCTGTTTTACCCAATCATTCTTTAGTATAAGATTATTTAGTTTCCAATTATTTTTTGGTCTATTTTCCCCTGGCTTTTTATTAAATCTTATTTTGATTGCATTATGGTCTGAAAAGGATGCATTTACTATTTCTGCCTTACTGCATTTGATTTTGAGGTTTTTATGCCCTAGTATATGATCAATTTTTGTATAGGTTCCATGAACAGCTGAGAAGAAAGTATATTCCTTTCTGTCTCCATTTAGCTTTCGCCAAAGATCTATCATATCAAACTTTTCTAGTATTCTATTTACCTCTTTGACTTCTTTCTTATTTATTTTGTGGTTTGATTTATCTAATTCTGAGAGTGCAAGGTTGAGATCTCCCGCTATTATAGTTTTGCTATCTATTTCCTCTTGCAGCTCTCTTAATTTCTCTTTTAAGAATTTAGATGCTGCACCACTTGGTGCATACATGTTTAATATTGATACTGCTTCACTATTGATGCTTCCCTTTAGCAGGATATAATGCCCTTCCTTATCTCTTTTAATTAGATCAATTTTTGTTTTTGCTTGATCTGAGATGAGGATGGCTACTCCTGCTTTTTTGGTTTTGCCTGAAGCATAATAGATTCTGCTCCACCCTTTTACTTTTAGTTTGAATGTCTCATCCTGTTTCAGGTGTGTTTCCTGTAAACAACATATAGTAGGATTCTGACTTTTAATCCAGTCTGCTAACTGCTTCCTCTTTATGAGGCAGTTTGCCCCATTCACATTTATGGTTAGAAGGACTAATTCTATATTGCTTGCCATCCTACTAACCCCTGCTTATGCTTTTCCCCTTTCCTTCCCTTTTACCCTCCTATCCAGTATTAAACTGGTGAACACCACTTGCTTTTCACAGCCCTCCCTTTTTAGGATCCCTCCCCCACCTTAAAGATCCTCCCCTTATTTTACCCCTTTTCCTCGAAATTACTGTATTCCCTTCCCCTTAGCTTACTCCTTCCCTTTCACTTTTCAATGAAGTGGAAGAAGTTTCACCATAAATCGAATATGTCTATTGATACACGCTATGTTCATCTCCCTCCTTTCTTTTTCTCAGATATAATAGGTTACCTTTGCCTCTTCATGAGATGTAGTACCACCACTTTATACTTTTTTATGATATAATCTCCTTTCCACCTCTAGTTTCTAAGACAAATTGTACATATGTTCTTTACATATTTTTTTGACAGAAGTATAGTTCTCAAGATTTCTTTTTACCTTTTTTAGAAGTCTCTTGAGTTCTGTATTTGAAGATCAAACCTCTTATGTAGGTCTGGTTTTTTCATCAAAAATAGATGGAATTCATTTATTTCGTTAAATGTCCATCTTCTTCCCTGGAAAACGATGCTCATTCTTGCTGGGTAAGTTATTCTTGGCTGCATACCAAGTTCCTTAGCCTTTCGGAATATCATGTTCCAGGCCCTGCGTTCTTTTAATGTGGATGCTGCTAGATCCTGTGTTATCCTTATTGTGGATCCTCCATATCTGAATTGTTTTTTTCTAGCAGCTTCCAATATCTTTTCCTTTGTCTGATGGTTCTTGAACTTGGCCACTATATTTCTTGGCGTTTTGATTTTAGGGTCCCTTTCAGTAGGTGATCGATGAATTTTCTCAATGTCTATTTTACCCTCTGTTTCCAAAACGTCTGGGCAGTTCTCTTTGATAATTTCCTCGAAAATGGTGTCCAAGCTCTTTTTTTCCTCCCATTTTTCAGGGAGTCCGATTATTCTCAAATTGTCTCTCCTGGATCTGTTTTCCAGGTCTGTTGTCTTTCTGGTAAGGTACTTGACAGTCTTTTCAATTGTTTCATTTCTCTGGTTTTGCTTGACTCCCTCTTGGTTTCTCCTTGAGTCATTCATTTCTACTTGTTCCAGTCTAATTTTCAATGATGTATTTTCTTCACTCACTTTTTTTATATCTCTTTGTAATTGTCCAATTGAGTTTTTATCTTCTATGGAATTTTTTTCCATTTTATCCATTTTATTTTTTAGAGAGCTGATTTCTTTTTCCAGCTCTCTAATCCTGTTTTCCTTGGAGTAGTTTACCTTTT
The DNA here is from genome assembly GCF_048593235.1 of Sminthopsis crassicaudata. Taxonomy (NCBI): domain Eukaryota; kingdom Metazoa; phylum Chordata; class Mammalia; order Dasyuromorphia; family Dasyuridae; genus Sminthopsis; species Sminthopsis crassicaudata. Next base: position 651,062,622 of record NC_133619.1, read on the forward strand.
CCAGCTCACTAATCCTGTTTTCCTTGGAGTTGTTTACCTTTTCCAGCTCACTAATCTTGTTTCTCAAGGATTTGATTTCTTTATCCACTCTGTCTTTGAATGCATGGGATGACTTCTCCAGGCTCTCTTGCCAAGCTTCCCTTTCTTTTTCCCATTTCTCTTCCAGCTCTCTTGTGAGAGCCTTTTTGATTTCCTCTATGAGGTTCTTTTGTACTGAGGAGCAGCTTATATCCCTCCCAGGGGATACATCTGGGGACATTCTGTTCCTAGTCTCCTCAGCATTTGAAGTCTGCTCCCTCTCCACACAGAAGCTGTCAATGGTTAGAGCCCTTTTGAATTTTTTGTTCATTTTGTCAGAGTAGGAATCAAAGAAAACAAACTGACAAGAGAAACAATTGGTCTGTTTTGCGGGGGATAGGGCTGGATGTTATTAATGGGCTTCCTCTACAGACTGGGGGTAGGGCAGCAGAGAGCCACTAACAGAACAGCAATGACTGTACTGATTCTGAGCTCTGAGGCTCTGAGAACGCACCGAGTCAGTCCAGGTGGGGGTTGGGGGTGGCCGGGCTCTGAGAGACGCTGGCTTTCTGGGGTTTTAATCTTCACCTCCGGTGTTTACACCCTCTCTGCTGCTCCTGGCTTGCTGCCAAGATGGAGCATCCACACTGGGGCAAAAGCCCTTTCACAGAAACGGCAGAGATCACACCCCTCCCCCTCCGGTCTGAGCTGTGTGAGCTGCCTGTCTTGCTCTGGCTGTCTGCCCTCAGTCTGCGCCCAGTCTGATTGACCCTCCCCCAAACAAACGCAGACCTTTTCTGGCGACTCTCAAGGATGTCTTCTCTTGGTGATAATTTGTGGATTTCTTTCTGGGTCAAGCATTAAGTCAGAGGCTTGTCATGAAGTAAGTTCTGAGAGAAAACGAGGAGCTCAAGCAGCTGTCTGCCTCCACGCCGCCATCTTGGCCGGAAGTCTCATCATTCTTACAGGCAGCCCACAGAAGGGACCTGATGCATTTCCTCCTAAAGACCCCATTCCCAAATGTCGCCATCTCCACCCTGGAGGACACCCCACTTTTAATCTGTTCCTGAGATCTTTTCTCTGAGCTTCAAACTTTGCATTCTCAACTGCCCTTCAGCCTGGAGAACTGGGGACGACTGACTGGGACAAAGAGCCCTTAGATGCCCTGCTGCCATTCCAGACCCCACACCTCACACTTTACCTCCTGGCATGAACCCCCAAATCTCTACGAACCTTGTCAGCTTGAAGCAGCTACATGAATTTGAGATCTTCGTCCTTTTTCCCTTAAATGAATTTAAGTTTTAACTGCTTGTGAGGGGAATGAAGCAGGTTGTGGTCCCTTCAAGAAAATGTATTTCCTATTGATTTGTGACTCCTTTCAGATTCCCAGCCCCTCCTGGCTGAGGCATATCCTCCGCAGACAAGTTGTCTTCCTGGGATGCCAGAGCCTTTGATTCACAAATCCTGGTCAAAAGCCTCCCTTTTATTCCAATATATGAAGTGGGCTTGTCCCAGCCCCCACTGGTTCTGATCTCTTCGGGCTTCCCAACCTCCACCAAGGCAACCAATAAAACACTTCCATCAACTAAAGTCTGTGCAGATGAGCTCGGCAGCTCCCTTTGCTGCCAGGACCTTCTGCCCACTGAGAACTGCATTCTCAGTGCAAAATTCCATTTTCCATAGATCTGCCCCCTGGAATAATATTCTCTTCCAGTGCCATCCTCTCCTTATCCTCGCCTATTTCCCTAACCAGACTTTATGCCTCTCTGTCAGGATTTCTAGCCTTACTTCCAATCCCTGTAATAAGCCTCTTTTAGCAATCTAGGTTTTGGGGTCGGAAATTCCTTTACAGAGAAACTCCGTGCCACCAGAAGGGGGAGTCCCCAAAACTCCCTACCCTTGCACCGAATCCCAAAGGGGGCAGGGGAGCTAAACCTCTCCATTTGGTTCCCTGGACCCCAAACCTTCCACTAGAACTTATCATTTAACTCCCTGACCACTAGAAACCCTAATTTCATTTGGGCTCCCTAAATCTAAACCTCATCACTTGGCCATCTTTCCCAGGTTCTGGAGCCAGAATTAGCACCAAAAAAGCAAGAATTACTCTGTCTGTCACAAGTTGACTGCCCCACCCCTCCCCCACAGCATGGGGCCAACAAGGTAGCAGCATCCACAAAGAGGAAGGGGAAGTGAAGCTCCCCAAATTCTGGGGAATACAGCTGGAGGCCAAGGAGAAACAGCCCCTCAGAGGGAACCTCAGAGCAGAGCCAGCCTTGCTCACCTCCTGTGCCTTGGTCCAGGTCAGCCAGCAGCCCCCCTCCCACAAGGACCACCATGAGCCCCGCCCTCTCTGCCCTGCTGTGCCTTGGTGAGTCCTAAGAACCCCCACAATGGAGGGGACTTTACAGAGCCCCAATTTCAGCCCACCCCACCGCCATTTTGTAAGGGGAAAGAGGCCAGCAAGATGGGGAGGCGGAGGAGCTAGAGGCCCGGGGGGTCCCTGAGCCGGCTCTGTCTCCTTGCTCTGGGGTGCTGGGCGGGGAGGGTGCGGGTGCTGACCCACAGTAATCAGGCTCCTCTCTGCCAGGACTGTGTCTGGGCCACAGGATGAGGGCGCAGGTGGGTGAGTCCTTCCCCCCAGAGCAGACAGCTCCCCCAGGGAGGGAGGTGGGGGCGGTCTGGGCTGCACTGCAGGGCTTGAAGGGGGGACCCGGTTTGGGGGGGCCCAGAGCAAGGGGATCCCCTGGAGCTGACAGCTCTCATTCCCTTCCAGACGAGCTCCCCAGACCCTCCCTCAGGGCAGAGAATGGCTCACTGAGCCCCCTAGGGAGAAGAGTGACCTTCAGGTGCCGGGGGTCACAGGGGGCTGCTGAATACGTTCTGGAGAAAGAGCTGGGACGTGAATTAAAACCTATCACCTACGTGCTGTCAGAGGAAGCTGAGGTCGAGTTTTCCATCCCACGGATGACACTGAATGACGCAGGGAACTACTCCTGCAGCTACAGAACAGCATCCCGCTGGTCAGAGCGCAGTGACCCCCTGGAGCTGGTGGTCACAGGTGAGGAAGCCCAGGTCCCTCTGCCTCAGGCAGGGCTGGCGCAGGGTCCTGGCAGCCCCTGAGCTCCTCCCCAGCCCAGCCGGGTCCCAAGCTGCCCTCTGACCCTGCCCTTCCCTCCTCCACCCTGCCCCTGCCTCTGCTCTGCCCTGGGGCTAGAAGTGGGGAAAGGGAAGCAGCATTTATACAGCACCTACTGTATGCCAAGCAGTTTACATTATAATGCCATGAGAGCCTCTGTTATGGGCCAGAACTCTGAACTTGAAACAAAGGATGCTTCCAAGGTACTCAGTCAGTGGAATTGAGGAGACAATGGTTATCTGGTTTAGCAGGTTCAGAATGTTTGATTTAATCTTACAACAAATAATGGCTTCCTCGTGATATAATGATTGGTTTATACTCCGTGTGGAGCATATAAGCAGGGACTCAGGAAGTCCTCAGGTGCAGAGATGAGAAAAGACAAGAGAACTGGAGGCAGGAGTTCAAGCTCTCAGAACCAAGGAGAGAGTCATCGTCTTCAGTCAGGCTCCTGGGGGCCTGAGACACTCGGGTTCAGGGAAGACAGGCGGACTGGAGGCTGAAGCGCAAGCCCTTGGACTCAGGTTCATTCATCCCATCGCACGCCATCCTGCTGGCAGGCTCTCCTTGGCTTCTCCACTGAAACCAAGGCTCCCAAAGGAAAGCCTCGCTAAGAAAGCTGCCCCACTGGGCTCAGACACTTACCACTTCCTGGCTGTGTGACCCTGGGCAAGTCACTTACCCCAGCCTCAGGAAAAAAAGAAAGAAAAGAAAAGAAAGCTGCCCCAGGGCCCCAGGAAAGGAAACTAGATTGTGAAGGAGATAATAAAGGATTTGGACTTTAACACCGGGCTGTGCTTGTGGTGATTACTGAACTGAAGCAAAGGCTGCTCCCAGAGACCCCAGGAAAACCGAACCAGACAGCATTACAATGCTCACAATAACTCCGCCAGCTGAATGCTATCCCACCTTGCATGTGGGAAAACTGAGGTGACCAGAGAGGAAGTGACTAGCCCAGGATCATCTTGTTGGAAAGTGTCGGAGGCTGGATTTGAACTCCTGAGTCCAGGCCACGGCTTTGGCCTCTGCGCCCCCAGCTGCCTCAATTAGATCCCACTTTGGGACAAAATGGAGGCAGGAGGTTCAGCTTAGGACTCAGGAGTCTAGACAGAGCTGTGGCTCCCTGGGAATGAAACAAGGGGCTGGTGGGCCATCTCCCCCTCCCAGCTCTGACCCTCTCAAGCCAGAGGGGAGTAGAGGGGCCTGCTGCTGCTCTGTGCCCTCCCCCCACTCAGACCTGGGCACAGGTTCTTCTGGGTAGCTCTAGGGTCTCTGTGGGACGGACGGCAGGATAGAAGGGAACCGGGAATCCCAGCCAAGCCTCTTATTGTCCGTCCCAGGCACCTGCCCAGGGTCCACAGTGAGAGCAGCCTCTGCTTTGGGGGCGATGGCCAGCCCACACGGGTCGTACCCGGCCATAACTCTGCCCCCGCGGGACACCCAGCCCCTCAGTGGAGGGATTCTGTGAGAGAGGCCAGCCCCCTGCCAGGGAGGAAGCCTCTGGACCATGGCTCCTTCCTTGGAACTGACCCAAATTGTCTCTCTCTGTCTCTGAATCTGTCTCTCTTCCCTGCCTCCTGTCTTTCTCTCGGTGACTTTTTCAGTCTGTTAGACACTCTCTGCATTTCCCTCCCTTCCTCCCTTTCTCTCTGTCTCTCCCCCCTCCTCCCTCTCTCTCTCTCTCCCCCTCCTCCCTCTCTGTCTCTCCCCCCTCCTCCCTCTCTATCTGTCTCTCCCCCCTCCTCCCTCTCTCTCTGTCTCTCCCCGCTCCTCCCTCCCTCTCTACCTGTCTCTCCCCCCTCCTCCCTCTGTCTCTCCCCCCTCCTCCCTCTCTACCTGTCTCTCCCCCCTCCTCCCTCTCTCTCTCTCTCCCCGCTCCTCCCTCCCTCTCTACCTGTCTCTCCCCCCTCCTCCTTCTCTCTCTGTCTCTCCCCCCTCCTCCCTGTCTGTCTCTCCCCCCTCCTCCCTCTCTACCTGTCTCTCCCCCCCCTCCTCCCTCTCTAGCTGTCTCTCCCCCCTCCTCCCTCTCTGTCGGCCTCTCCCCCTCCTCCATCCCTCTCTTTCTCCCCCCTCCTCCCTCCCTCTCTTTCTCCCCCCTCCTCCCTCCCTCTCTACCTGTCTCTCCCCCCTCCTCCCTCTCTCTCTGTCTCTCCCCCCTCCTCCCTCTCTCTCTGTCTGCCTCTCCCCCTCCTCCCTCCTCTCTGTCTCTCCCCACTCCTCCCTCTCTCTCTGTCTCTCCCCCCTCCTCCCTCTCTCTCTGTCTGCCTCTCCCCCTCCTCCCTCCTCTCTGTCTCTCCCCACTCCTCCCTCTCTCTCTGTCTCTCCCCCCTCCTCCCTCCCTCTCTCTCTGTCTCTCCCCCCTCCTCCCTCTCTGTCTCTCCCCCTCCTCCCTCTCTGTCTCTCCCCCCTCCTCCCTCTCTCTCTGTCTCTCCCCCCTCCTCCCTCCCTCTCTCTCTGTCTCTCCCCCCTCCTCCCTCTCTGTCTCTCCCCCTCCTCCCTCTCTGTCTCTCCCCCCTCCTCCCTCTCTGTCTCTCCCCACTCCTCCCTCTCTCTCTGTCTCTCCCCCCTCCTCCCTCCCTCTCTCTCTGTCTCTCCCCCCTCCTCCCTCTCTGTCTCTCCCCTTCCTCCCTCTCTGTCTCTCCCCCCTCCTCCCTCTCTCTCTGCCTCTCCCCCTCCTCCCTCCCCTCTGTCTCTCCCCCACTCTCTTTCCTTCTCTCTCTTCCTGCCCTCCGGCTTTTTCCCTCCCACTATTCAAGCACCCACTTTCTTTTCTTCCCCCAGAGGTTTCCAAGGCCTTTTTTTACCCAAAAACCTCTAATATTTGTTTATTCTGGACGTGAGTTGAATCTCCAGCCCATCCTGGGGTCCAGGCAAGCCCAGGCCAGCCTCCGGCGGCCAGATCTGCCCCCACAGAAAAGGGGCTTTACAGCCCTAACTTCAGCCCCTCCCCCCCCCCAGAGCTGTACCACCCCCCCTCCCTCTCAGCCTGGCCCGGCTCCACGGTGGCCGAAGGACAGAACGTGAGCCTCCAGTGCCGGGCCGAGAAGGGATATGACCGCTCTGCCCTGTACAAGGACGGAGCACCGGTCACCCAGGCCTCGGCCCAGCCCCATGGACGGGGCTCTCAGGCCAATGTCTCCATCCCTGCTGTGACCTCTGCCCACGGAGGGACGTACCGCTGCTACAGCTTTCAGAGCCACGCCCCCCATGAGTGGTCAGCCCCCAGTGACCCCCTGGAGCTCAGGGTCACAGGTGAGAGACCCCGCCCCCTTCCTCCCAGCCCTCCTAAGCTCCCTCCCTAGTCCGGGCACCTCGCTGCCTGCTCAGGGCCCTGTCCCAGGGGTCCCCGGGGGCCAGAAGGACTGGGGGGTGAGCTTCAGAGCAGGCAGGGTCTGAGTAATGGGTAGGGCTCAGACAATGCAGACCCTCGGGCCTCTGCTCCCTGGCCCTCTAGCCTCCCTCACCATCTCCCACCGCCCACTTCTGCTGGTCCCCCATATGTCTCCTGGGTCCCAGGTAAGGGGTTCAGGAGAGAGGAGCAGAACTGGGGTATAGCCAGAGGGTAAATACCCACAAGCCCCTCACCCTTTCCCTCTCCCTGTACCGGACACCTCCAGCACCCTGGGAATCCCCAGCTCTGACCCCCTCCCCACCAGCGAGGAGGGGTGGGAGTCTCTGATCCTCTCCTGCTCCTGCTGCCTAAGCCAGGGCTGAGTCTCCCCCCTGTGTGGGAGCAGGGGGAGGGACGGAGAGCTGGGACAGGCAGGAGGAACTCCAAGCCAGGGAAGGAGGAGCATGGCTGGCCTGGGAGGGGGCTGGACATGTGGGAGCAGAGATGGGCAGGGCGGCCCCAATTCTGCTCCCTTCTCTCTCTTCCCCATTCCTCCCGGGGGCCCCCACCCCTCCCCCATGCAGCCATAGCAGGGACTATGGGGAGGGGGCTCTGCTTCTGCATCCCTGGCGTGGCCAGGCTCACACAGAGAGGAAGTGTCTGAGGTGGGATGGGAACTCGCCTCTTCCTCACCACAAGCTCTACCCACTCCCCAAGCTGTTGCCAACATGGTGGGAGATGAAGAATGAGGGGGAGGAGAGGAAGTGAGGGCCAGGGGGATCTGGGCCTGACTCAGGGGCCTGCAGAGGAAGCCCTGAGGGGGAGCAATAGGGGAAGGAAGCTGCCTGAGCCCCTCCCTCAGCCCCATCCCCAGGCTCCCAGCCCAGGGAGAGGGGCTGGGGCTGAGCCTGGGGAGAGCTGAGGAATCCTGCCCCCACTGACGGGGGCCTGAGATCTGGGGGTCTTGTCCCTCTCCCAGTGACTTCTCTCCTCCTCCCAGATCCTGCAGCCCAGGATTACACGGTGGGCAACGTCATCCGCCTCAGTCTGGCCGGGCTGGTGCTCATCCTCCTGGGGGTCCTGCTGGCTGAAGTCTGGAATAGCTGCAGGGAACCCAGGGGGAGCTCCTGCACCTTCTGACACATGGGAAGCCAGAGCTGGGGGGCACTGAAGGCATGGATCCCAAAGATTCCCAGAGTTCTGCCCACACCCAGACAGAGGAAGGATCCAGCCTTTGGGGGGTCTACACCAATCTCATCATTTGGTGGCGAGTGTCCACACCATCCCCATCAAGGGTATGGCAGGAGCAATCCACCCGAGCCTCCTCCTGCACTCCTTGGCCATCCTGGCTCTGGGGGCCCTAAGCCCACCCTGACCAGCAGCAGGACCCCTGCTTCCCCCCACGACCTCTCCCAAATCAGGACAAGCCTTCCCTCAGCTGGCCCGGCCCACAAACCCTCTCTGCCCCGAGCTCTCCTCACATCTGCTGCCTGCAGTTGCAGACCCGGCTTCCTGAGGTGCACAAGAAGGCATTTGCACCCCTGGGTTCCTGAGGAGACCAGAGTCAACCTTCCTGTGGGAATCTGAGGGAGCTGCCCTTGCTTCCACCTGTAGCTGGCCTTCATCACAGCTTGAGGCTCTTGTCTCAGATGCTAAACGTGCCCCTTGCCCATGACTGCCCATGCCCCCAGAGGGCGCTCTCCACCCAAAGGGCCAGACTCCCCTCAAGGTCTGTCTCTATCTTTGTCTCTCTCTCTCTCCCCTTGTCTCTCTGTCTTTGTCTCTTCCCTTGTCTCTTTCTCTATCTCTTCTTATGTCTCTGTCTCTTTCTCTGCCTGTCCCTGTCTGTTTCTCATTATCTCTCCCTTCCTTTTTCCCTGATTTCCTCCCTCCTTCATTCTCTTTCCGTCTCCCCCACTCTTTCTGTCTCTCTCTCCCTCTCCCCCCACTAACCCATCTACTTTCCCAAGAATTTAATCAGATGGAAAGACCTATGTCTCAAAAAGTATTGAGGATGGAGGATTCTGGGAAGGTGGGGGAGTAGGTTGGTAAATTTCAAGATCTCTCCATTTTCCCCACAAAAAGAACAAATTTGCCCTTCAGGGCAAACACAGACTGGTGAAAAATCAAGAAGACTTGGGGCAAGACAAGGTCCTCCTGGTATGACTCAAGATCCAAAGAAAAACCCAGAGAGAGCTGGGTGTGGCTGGAGTCTCAACAGGAATTGCAGAGACTTTCACTTTCTGGACAGTGAAAGAATTGGGGTTTGAGCCTGGGAAGACTGAGGGAACCTCTGCTAAGTGGGAAGACTAGGCCAAGCTGTGCTGCTGACACAATCCTGTCCTGGACAAGGAGCCAATCCATCAGGGAGGGAGGCTGCTGGCTGCGGGCACTTGCTGGAGGGCAGAGCCCTTGGATTAGGGTTCCTGGTCAGAGAGGAGAGCTGAAGTGAGACTAGAGGCACCACCCCTCCACCCCAGGAATAGACGTGCTTACACAAATACTTCTCAATTTAAAAAATTGAATTGGCAAAGAAAAAAGGACCCACCATAGAAACGTACTGTGGCAACAAGAAAGATCAGGGTTCATCTTCAGGGGATATTGAAGTAAAAAAAAAGCTTCTACCCCAAAGAGTAACATGAAGTGACTCCTTGCCCAGAGAGAATTTATAGTAGAATTCAAAAATCAAATGAGAAACATTGAAAAATAACTAACATAAATTAAAAATAAAAACATCTAAGAAAAACAAGATTATGGAAAAAAAAAAAAAAAGATAACCAACTAGAAAAGAAGAGACAGAATCTCAAAGATGAAAATAACTCTTTGAAAATTAGAATCTGGCAAGGAGATGCCAATGAAGCTATGAGAGACCAAGAAATAACAAAACATATTCTAAAGAATGAAAAAATAGAGCACAATGTAAAACATAGGAAAAATCACAGATCTGGAGAATAAATCAAAAAGAGAAAATATAAAAATAATTGGACTGCCTGAAAGTTGTAATCCAAAAAAGGATCTTCACACAATAATGCAAGAAATAATACAAGAAAATTGTCTTGGAGTGAAAGAACATGAGGGGAAAGTAGAAATGGAAAAAAATCTGCCGATCACCACCTCAACAAAATTCTTTGTGGAAAATATATAGGAATATCAGTACCAAATTTTAAAATCCTCAGATCAAAGTGAACATTTTGTAAGAAACAAGAGAAAAATCAAATATGCTGGAGTTAGTTAGAATTGTACAGGACTTATCAGCAACCACAATAAAAGACCCCAGGTCCTGGAAGCATATCTACCAACAATAAAAAAAATACTAGGCCTGAGGCCAAAAAATCATATCAAGCAAAATTATCTATAATATTGAACGAGAAAAAATGGACATTCAATAAATTTTCAGATTTTTCAATCAATCAAAACCAAACTTCATAGAAAATTTAACACATAAGAGCCAATACCAAAGATCAGCTTCAAGGAATTTAACATAGGTAATGTTCTCTTCTCTAAATTGTAATCGTTCTCTTGGGGGCAGGTTTCTTGGGGAGCTTCTGGAGGCAGCCTTAGTTTCAGTTCAGTTCATTAGTCCCAAATGCAGCCAGGAGTTAAAGTCTAAATCCTTTATTGTCTCTTCCAAAATCTTATCTCCTTCACTTGGGGCTCATTTTCTGGAGGTCTTCCTCTCTCCTTGGTTCCTGAGAGCTCTTGTCCAAATGTCTCCAACCAGCACAAACATGGAACTTGGAATGACTTGACTGAATCTCCTAGAGTATAGAATTGTGGGTTTCTGCCTTGTGAATCTCCCAGGAGTCAATCCTAGTTCTGACAAAGTAAAAATTTACAAGAAAATAAAGAAAAGATGGACGCTCATGGATATAATTTCTTCTACTAATACTTTCTTGAACTGGTAATTTGTTGTTACATAGTTTTAATCCTCCCTAATGTTCTGCTGGGCACATGACAAAGAACTCTTTTGCCGTTTTATTTTGCTTTGTATTCCTTTTCAGTTTTTCTTTTTTCTTATTTTATTTTTTTAATAAAATAAATTTTAAAATAAAAAAATATTGGGGATGTAGAGTGAACAGGATGCAATAAGTACTTCAAGTCCTATGGCTATGCACAAAGACTTGGCTTCCCAAGCCCTGGGCTAAAAAAACTGAAACTGTATATATCTATGTGTCTCATATATATGAAGTCTATAAGCATTTTAGGGGCCTGAAGCACTGCTCCCTCCCAGATGTGACTTCCAAGTCACAAGTATTTCAGATTATCCCCCAAAGGAATGGGGTCCCATGGTACCCTCATCCATGGGGCAGCAAGTTTTGTGACCATGCCAGCCCCTGACAAGACCTATTAGCTTCTCAAACAAGTTAATTATTTGTAGATCTTGGAATTCAGCTGCCAATTAACCCAAGCCTTAACTGATAAGACCCAAAGACTAAAACAGAGGGGAAATACTAATTTCACTCAAAAAATTGCCTTTATGATTTCCTTGGGATACAGACCTAGTAGTGATACTGCTGGATCAAGGGAATGCAGAGTCAGATACCCTTTGGGCATAATTCCAAATTGCTCTCCAGAATGGTTGGATCTGTGCACAGTTCCACCAACAATGTATCAGTGTCCCAGTTTTCCCACATCCCCTCCAACATTCTTCATGATCTTTTGTCATATTAGCCAATCTGAAAAGTGTGAGATTGTAGCTGTGTTATTTTAAGTTGTATCTCTCTAATCAATAATGATTTAGAACATTTTTTCATATGACTATACATGACTTTAATTTCTTCACCTGAAAATTGTCTGTTCATATCTTTGACTATTTATCAGCTAGAGAATGACCTCTATTCTTATAAATTTTATTCAGTTCTTTATGTATTTTAGAAACGAGGTCTTGATCAGAAACACTAGATGTAAAAATTTTTTCCCAGTTTTCTGCTTCCCTTCTAATCTTGGCTGTATTGGTTTTATTTGTTCAAAAACTTTCTTAATTTAATGTAATCAGAGTTATCCATTTTGATTTCATAATGTTCTTTAGTACTTCTTTGACCATAAATTCCTCCCTTCTCCAAAGATCTGATAGGTAAATTATCCCTTGCTCTTCTAACTTGTTTATAGTATCATTTTTTATGCCCAAATCATGTACCCATTTTGACCTTATTTTGGTATGAGGTATGAGAAGTACATCTATGCAGAGTTTATAACATTATTTTGCAGTTTTCCCAGCAATTTTTGTAAAATTATGAGTTCTTTCAGCAACTGGAGTTTGGGATTTATCAAATACTAGATTGCTATAGTCATTATTATGTCATATGCAGAATTCCACTGATTCTCCATTCTCTCTTAGCCAGTACCAAAGGGTTTTGATGACTCCTGCATTATAACAGAGTTCTAGGTCTGGTACTATTAGGGAACTATTTCTTAATTCCCTTAGTATTTTTTTTTCTTTTATTCTTCCAGATGAATTTTGTTACCATTTTTCCTAGCTCTGTAATTTTGGGGGAGTTTGATTGGTATGGCACTGAACAAGTAGATTAACTTGGGTACCATTGTCATTTTTATTATATTATCTCAGCCTACCCATAAACAATTTATATTTTTCCAATTGTTTAGATCTGAGTTTATTTGTGTGGAAAGTGTTTTCTATGGACCTACATTTAACACCACATACTAAGATAAGATCAAAATGGGTCCAAGATTTAGTCATAAAGAACGAAATCATAAATAAATTGGAGGAACATGGGATGGTTTACCTCTCAGACTTGTGGAGGAGGAAGGAGTTTGTGTCCAAGGGAGAACTAGAGACCATTATTGATCACAAAATAGAAAATTTTGATTACACCAAATTAAAAAGTTTCTGCACAAACAAAACTAATGCAAACAAGATTAGAAGGGAAGTAACAAATTGGGAAAACATTTTTACAAGTTAAAGGTTCTGATAAAGGCCTCATCTCCAAAATATACAGAGAATTGACTGTAATTTATAAGAAATCAAGCCATTCTCCAATTGATAAATGGTCAAAGGATATGAACAGACAATTTTCAGATGATGAAATTGAAACTATTTCCACTCATATGAAAGAGTGTTCCAAATCACTATTGATCAGAGAAATGCAAATTAAGACAACTCTGAGATATCATTACACACCTGTCAGATTGGCTAAGATGACAGGAACAAATAATGATGAATGTTGGAGGGGCTGTGGGAAAACTAGGACACTGATGCATTGTTGGTGGAGTTGTGAAAGAATCCAACCATTCTGGAGAACAATCTGGAATTTTGCCCAAAAAGTTATCAAACTATGCATACCCTTTGATCCAGCAGTGCTACTCCTGGGCTTATATCCCAAGGAAATACTAAAGAAGGGAAAGGGACCTATATGTGCCAAAATGTTTGTGGCAGCCCTTTTCATAGTGGCTAGAAACTGGAAAATGAATGGATGCCCATCAATTGGAGAATGGTTGGGTAAATTATGGTATGTGAATGTAATGGAATATTATTGTTCTGTAAGAAATGACCATCAGGAGGAATACAGAGATGCTTGGAGAGACTTACATCAACTGATGCTGAGTGAAACGAGCAGAACTAGGGGATCATTATACACTTCAACAATGATACTGTATGAGGATGTATTCTGATGGAAGTGGATATCTTCAATATAGAGAAGAGCTAATCCAATTCCAATTGATCAATGATGGACAGAATCAGCTACATCCAGAAAAGGAACACTGGGAAATGAGGGTAAACTGTGAGCATTGGTTTTTTTTGTTTTGTTTCTCTTCCCAGATTATTTTTACCTTGTGAATACACTCCTTCCTTTGCAACAACAACAACAACAAAATTCGGTTCTGCACATATATATTGTACCTAGGATATACTATAAGATATTTAATGTATGGGAATGCCTGCCATCTAGGGGAGGGGGTGGAGGGAAGGAGGGGAAAAACTCAGAACAGAAGGGAGTACAAGGGATAATGTTGTAAAAAAAAAAAAAAAAAAAAAATTTACCTGTGCATATGTACTGTCAAAGAAAATGTCATAATTATAAAAATTAATAAAAAACAAAATTTAAAAAAAAGTGTTTTCTAATTGTGTTCATATAGTTCCTATGTTTGTCCTGGCAGGTAGACACCCAAATATTTTATTTTGTCTACAATTATTTTACATGAATTTTCTCTTTCTCTTGTTGCTGGGATTTGGTAATAAAATACAGAAATACTAATGATTTGTATGGGTTTGTTTTATATTATGCAACTGGGCTAAAGCTGTTGATTGTTTCAAGTAGGTTTTTGAATGATTCTCTAGGATTCTTTAAGTATATCATGTATATGCAAAGAATGACAGTTTTATCTCTTCATTGTCTACTCTAATTCCTTTAATTTCTTTTTTTTTTTTCTTATTGCTGGAGCCAACATTTCTACTACATTATTGAATAATAGTTATAATGAACATGCTTGTTTCACCCCGGATCTTTTTGGGAATACATCTACCCTCTCCCCACTACAAATAATGCTTGTTGATAGTTTTAGGCAGATGCTGTTATCATTTTAAGGAAAACTCCATTTATTCCTATACTCTCCAATGTTTTTAATAGGGTGCTGTATTTTGTCAAAAGCTTTTTCCTGAATCTATTGAGATTATCATATGGTTTCTGTTAATTTTGTTATTGATATTGTCTATTATGCCAGTAGGGAAACCAGCCCTGCATTCCTAGTGAATTGGTCAGTGAATTATCTTCCTGATAAATTCTTGTAATCTCTTTGCTAACATTTTGTTTAAAATTTTTGCATCAGTATTCATGAGGGAGACTGGTCTTTAGTTTTCTTTCTCTGTTTTAGCTCTTCCTGGTTTAGGTATCAGCACCATATTTGTATCATAGAAGGAATTTGGCAATCCTCTTTATTTGACTTTTTTTTTTCCAAATAGTTTATGCAATATTGGAATTAGTTCTTCTTTAGATGTTTAGAAAAACTGACTTATAAATCCATCTAGCCCTGGAGTTTTTTTTTCCTTAGGGCTTCATTAATAGCTTATTCAATTTTTTTTTTTTCTAAAATGGGACTATTTAAGTAATTTATTTCCTCAGCTATTAATCTGGGCAATCTATATTTTTGTAAGTATTCATCCATTTCACTTAGATTATCAGATTTGTTAGCATACAATTGGGCAAAATAGCTCCTAATTTTTGCTTTAACTTCCTTTTCATTGATGGTAAATTTATTCTTAATCTAACAATATAATAACATTTAAAATTTAAAACAGATAATCCTATACCTTTAAAAAAAAAAAAAAAAAAAAGGATGCCTGAAAATTTTTGTAAGCTTTTCTTAGCAAAGGCTCCTCAGTTGTCCGCACTTCCCAAAGAGAAGCCTAAAGCCTATTTCCATTGGCAGTGGAAAAGCTAGTTAGGATATCAAGGAAACCCCCAAGGAAGCTTTGTTTTCTGCTTGAATGTGTAATGTGTTGGTTATATCACCCCAGTTTACGGAAAAGGAAATTGAAGCCCAGAGAAATAACATCTCCTGTCACATACAAGTCACATACAAGTACTACATGGCAAGAGTGAGATCTGAATCTATGTCCTCCCATTCCAAAAACAGCCTCCATTCTGCTGTACCACATGCAGGTCCTCTTCTACCCTGAAACTGGAAAACCTCCCAAGACTTCATAACGGGTACTTTTGAAGGAAAGGAGAGATTGGAACATCATCTTCCAAAAGGCAAAAGATCAGGTTTCCAACCTGGGTGACTGCTGAAGTCTGCTCCCCGGGGCTCAAGAAAGCTGATCCCTGCGCTTTAAGGTGGCATGTGAGTGTATAAAACTGTGTACATTATTAATCTGAAATTAAACACCAAAAAGGCGCCTCTGTATCCTCTGCCTAATCACTACTCAATGACTTTACTTGACACAAGAGGGGAAAAAGCCTCCACTCCACAGACCTTGCTGCTTGAAGCATGTGATCGCTTGCTCATTTTGTACTTGTCTGCCTTCCTGTTCTGCTTGTGGCCCTTCCTCCACAACTTCTTCCTCTTCTCTCCTGGGCTTTCAAATGCAGCAGCCCGGGTGGAGACTGTGTGGAGACCGTGTAGCACCAGCCCCATGCTGCCCTTCACTCCATCCACGTCTCTGAAATCATCCTTTTCTGACTGCCACTGGGACCATCGCCTTCCTTGCCTGCAAGCCCATGACCATGTTCTCTGACATTCCCCAGGGGACAGCTATCTCCTGAGACCCTGGTGCCTGCATTGGAGTCAACCGGCTTTGACTCATCCCTCCGGCCTAATGAAGGACGTCTTCTTCCAGATTCATCGTTGGGCGGGAGCAGGGCATGAACTTGGAGAAGGCCACTCTGACCACATCCCGTGCCCGTGACGCTCCGCTAAGAGCCCTGCACTCGCCCTCGGGCACAATGGCCCCCGCACACACTGCCCTGCTGGGCTTCGGTAAGTCCTGGGAAGTGGGAGAGCCATGATTCCAGAGGCAGCCTCAAAGCTAGACCTGCCTGGACCCTGCTCCGGGCCCAACAGAGCAGGAAAAGAAGGGCCAGTGAGAAGGGGCCCAGCCAGCACAGTAGCCGGGGTCCCCTGCTGCCTAAATGCCCCTTGAGTGTGGTGACAAACTTGGGGCTTCTGGGAGCCGAGTCTAATGACAGCCTGTCCTACAGGGCTTTGTCTGTGCTGGGGGACCTGGGCACAACAGGGTGAGTCCTTGCCCCAGCTTCCTGCCCCTCCTGCCTGCTCAGCACTGAGAGCTGGGGGGGGGACAGGGAAGGGGATACAAGGGGAGGGGGTCTGTGCTGATGGATGATTCTGGGAGGGGGTGGGGGAGGGGCTGAGAGGGGATCTCAAGGCTGATTCTCTTCCAGACACATTGCCCAGACCCTCCCTCAGGGCTGAGCCAGGCTTGGTGGTCCCCCAAGGGAATCCTGTGAACCTCTGGTGTAAAGGACCCCCTGGAGCTGGTGTGTACCACCTGAGGAAGAGAGGAAGCAATAATTTTGTGGAAGTTTTTCCAGCTGGGCTGGAAGCCTGGTTCACCATCCCTGAAATGGCAGCAAACACTGCAGGGAGCTACCAGTGTGTCTACTACTACCAGTCACGGTGGTCAGAGCCCAGTGAGCCCCTGGAGCTGAGAGTGTCAGGTGAGGAGGCTCTGGAGCCCCTGCGCCCCCAACCCCAGCAGGCCCTGTGGAAGCCGGGACAGGGAGAGGGGGGTGGGCCGGCCGCTGCTCTGTCCCTGTGCCGGCTCCAGCCTGGGCCCAGAGAGGGGAGGCTCTTCCTGTTCTCAGTCCCGGCTCTCCTGCTCCACCAGGGCTTTTCCCGGCACCCTCCCTCTCAGCCTGGCCCAGCTCCACGGTGGCTCCAGGACAGGACGTGACCCTCCGGTGCCATTCCCTGCTGTTCTTTGACTGCTCGGCCCTGTACAAGGACGGAGCACCGGTCACCCAGGCCTCGGCCCAGCCCCATGGACGGGGCTCTCAGGCCAATTTCTCCATCCCTGCTGTGAATTCCACCCCCGGAGGGACGTACAGATGCTACAGCTTTCAGAGCTACACCTCCCATGAATGGTCAGCCCCCAGTGACCCCCTGGAGCTCAGGGTCACAGGTGAGACCCCGCCCCCTTCCTCCCAGTCCTCCTAAGCTCCCTCCCTGGTCCTGGGGCACCCCTGTTTGAAGGGTCCCAGGACACATCAGGGAGGGCCGGGGCACCCAGAGGCCTGAGGGTGGGCAGGGCCTGGCCAGGTGTCTACTGCAGGGACTCTGCAGTGCAGAGGGAGGGGGCAGAAGTCTGCTTCTTTCTAACCATTCCCACCTCATGCTTATACTCCCATTGTACAGATGGGAAAGTGAGGCCCAGAGAGGGGAGGGACTTGCCCAGCACCCCAGAGGGTGAGCCAGGCAGAGCTTGTCCTGGGAACGTGAATCACAGAGGGCCCCGAAGGGCTCCCCTTGCGGGATGGACAGCCGGGCTCTAGCTTTTCCCTCTTCCCTGACCGCATCCTTACCCCCCCTTCTCCCACCTCTGGACTTTTGCCCGAGCTGTGCTTGGCATATTTTCCTTATTCACTCCCCTCTAAGGTTCACCTCCTACAAAATGTCTTTCCTGAAATCCCCGTTAATCCCTCATCATGTGACAGTTTTACAGATGAGTAAACTGAGGTAAAGTGCCAGTGACCCCTTCCCAGGGTCACACAGCTAGCAAGTGTCTGAGGCTGGACTGGACTCAGCTCCAAGTTCAGGGTGCGTGGCGCCGGCTGAGTGCTCCTGAAGGCTCCTCTCCCCTCCTCCCTCCCTTTGGGGAGGGGTCCAGGCTGGGCCTGCGCACCCCTACTGGCCTTCCTTCCCCACGGCGCCCCCACCCCTGGGCGCCAGCTGAGCACTTCAGTGCTTGCCTCCTGTCTCCCGCCTGCCTGGAGGGGAGAGGAGCCAGCAGGACCTCCGGGCCGGACCACCCAGACCAGGCCAGGCTCTGGAGTGCGCAGGGCTCGAGTGGCCGGCTCTGGGCCTCCCGGGGACCAGGCGGCCTTAATCTGCGCCCCCCCCCAGCTTCAGCCCCAGCTTCCTCGGGTCTCACGGCAAGCATCTTGCTGGGGGTCTCAGCGGTGCTCCTCCTCCTCCTCCTCCTCCTCCGCCGCCGCCATCGGGCCAGAATCAGTGAGTTCTTGGGGCTGGGGGCAGCCGGGCGGAGGGCCTGCACCCCAGGGAAGGCTGACCCCGACTCTCCCCACAGGCAAAGGGAGCAGAGAGGTCAAGAAGACCCTCAAGAGGTAGGAGCCCAAGATAGACCCGCCCCCACCGCCCCGCCCCCCTTCCCAGACCCTCCCCCACCGCCCCCCACCTTCCCAGACGCCCTCACTCTGCCTTCTTGTTCCCCAGCTCAGACCCGGCTGCGACCCCCATGGAGGAGAGACTGTGTGAGTGGGGGCAGGGCGGGAGGGGCTGGGGGGTCTGAGGGAAAGGCTGGGCCTGGGCGGAGCCGGGGTCCTGACCCCCCTCCCCCCCCCTCTGCCTCCAGACGCTGCTGTGGGGGATGGCAGACAGACAGAGGAGGCCAGACAGGACGACACTGCCGTGAGTCTCTCAGCTGGGGGGGGGGAGGGGCGGCTTCCCAGGCTCACACGCAGCCGGGGGTCAGGGGTCAGGGTCCTCCCCCTGCTCAGCCCCCCCTCCCCTCCGGCCAGGCTCCCACCGGGGAAGACCCTCAGCAAGTGACCTACGCGCAGCTGAAGCTCGAGGCCGGGGCCGCGGACCCTCCGCGCTCTGGCCCAGCGGCGCCCAGCCTCTACGCGGCCCTGCGCTGAGCGAGCCCGGGGGCCCAGGAGGGCAGCCCGGCACCTAACGTGCCCTCCCGGGATCCCCAGAACGGGACGGAGGCCGCCCGCAAGCCCCCGCCCCCGCCTTCCTCTGTCCACGTTACCAGGGGCGGGGCAGGCAGGGGGACGGAAGGGGAAGCACCGCCCTCACGCCCAGCTCCGGACAGACGGAGGGATGGCCCCTGGGTGAAGTGACCCCAGACCGACTCGGACACCGCACCCGCCACCCCTCCCCCTCCGGACTGGAGCGGACCTGGCCGGCAGGGGGGACGCTGGAGCACAGCCCAGGGCTGAGGGGAGCACTGTGAGGGGCACCACGTGAATAAACACGATTCCGCTCTCCGTCTCCCCGGATTGCCCGTTCCCACGGCACGGCCCGGGCCTCCCGGGCTCGGTGCTCCCCACCCTCCCTGTGGCCACGAGCGCCTTTGCGGCCAGCCCCGGCCCCCTCACCCCGCGCGACCTCGGGCTGGACGCCCTGGCCCTTCCCCGGAGCCCGCCGCTATCCGAATCCCCCCTCCCCCATCTCCTCGAGTAAGGCCCGAAGGTCAATGGTGGTCCGGGTGGGGTCGGTGGCCGGGGCGGCCCAGCCTCCCCAGGAGGCTCCACTGCCGGGCCTCCGGCCACAGGCTTCTTCCTCCCCAGGGCTCCGGGCTGTAAGCAGGCGGCCCGGGGGGAGTGCAGGGTCCCGCCCCGCCCCCCCTCCCCAAGACCGCAGGCGCGCATTTAGTCAAAGAGCTTTATTCCACTTGGAGATAGACTGTGGGGAGGGACGGGTAACTCTTAATCTTCCTCCTCGTCGTCCCCGGTGCCCGCCCCGCCCTGGCCCTTCTTGGCGTTCTTCCTCTTGACCCGGCCGGCTCGGCCGCCGCCGTAGGGCGAGCGCAGCGAGAAGTCGATGTGCTTCTGGGAGTCCAGGCGCACGATGAAGGAGGGGATGTTCACCACCTGCTTGCGGACCCTGCCGGGGAGGAGAGGGAGGCGTTCGGGGGCGGGTCCGGGGCGGGGGGAGGGAGGGGGACCACGACGTGGCTGCGGCCCCGGGCACCACCCTCCCCCACGCCCCCTCACCTGCCGGCCCGGCCCGAGAGCGCCTTCACAAGGTGTACGGCGGAGCCGCAGTGAGCCTTGCGCAGGGGGGGGAGGGAAGACCCCCACGTGATCACCTGCAGGGAGCTGGGGGGGCGGGGGAGGGGGCTCGGCCGCACCTGATGTGCCTCTGGCGGATCAGGACCCGCGCGTGGTGGATGGACTTGGCCAGGCCCAGCTTGAAGACCTGCGTCTGCAGGCGCCGCTCCAGGAAGTCCTCGATCTTCAGGCCCAGGATGTAATCCAGCTTCATCTTGCCCTCGTCCAGGACGCCGATCCGCACCAGCCTCCGCAGGAGAGCATTACCTGGGGGGCCCCGGAAACGCTGTCAATTTGGCACCGGGGGGCCTCCCCCACCCCGGAAAGGGGGTCACCCGTCCGCTCACCCTCAAAGAGGCGCCGCTGGTCCTTCTCGTCCAGCGTGAGCAGCTCCCGCGCAGCCTTGCGGATCTTGGCCAGCGTGAACTTGACCCGCCACACCTCGCGCTTGTTCCGGAGCCCGTACTCGCCTGGGGGGAAGCGAGCAGAGCACGTGGGTGGAGGAGCCCCGCGGTGCCCCGCGCCCTCCCGGCCGCCGTAGAGCCACCCCTTCCCCGCCCCCCTCCTCGGCGGGCCGCTGACCGATCAGCTTCAACTCCTGGTCCAGGCGCGACTTCTCGAAGGGCCGCCGCGGCGTCACGTACGTTTTCCGACATACCCAGCTCCTGGCGACCGGCATCTTGGCCTAGTAGGTCTCACGGCGCCTGTGCGTGGGGAGAGAGACGCGGCTCAGCACAGGCGCTACGGCGCCTGCGCGCGGAGAACTCGGAGACGCAGACAAGCCCTAGCGGAGGGAAGGAGGCCGAAAGTGCGCTCGGCTGGCTTTGGGGGAAAGGGGGGATGGTCGGGGAACCTCGTCGGGGAACCTCCTCGGCGAGCTCCGAGTCCCAGCTCCCGCGCTGACCCAGTCTCCCTAGTGCCCGGCCACCACGCGCTCACCTACAGCAAGACCCCGAGCCGACCGGGAAAGGACTCGGCCCAACGGCGTGCGGCCCTTAAAACTCCGGGGGCGGAGTTCTGACGTCACCGCGCCGGCGCAGTGCTGGCCAACAGGAAGCGAGCGTCCCGGAGAGGCGTGGCCAGACGCGGAGCTGAGTCCGACTCCCTCCTGGGGCTGCCCCCAGGCTCGGTTCTAACCTAGATCCCGCCTACGGCCACCCCAGGAAATGATCTATAACCTATGTTTTATGCGTTTATATCAAAACAAATACAAGGCGGTGGGGGAGGGACTCAGGCAGAAAGGAACCCCCCCCAGAGGCGGGGTGAAGAGTCCGGCTCTACAAGCAGGTCGGCAGACACAGGGACCCTGCACGCGAAGCCGAGAAAGCTCAGACAGCGCCCCCTGTCCTCCGGGAGCAGATCTCAACTTTAAAAGCCGGGAAATGTTGGGGTTCGGGGCGTTGGACCCCAAAGGCGTATTGAGGTTATCGGCCAGTGTTGCAAGGGGGGCAGAGGTTTTAGCGCGCGGCAAGAGTGGGCTCAAGGCCGAGGGGGGTTAGCCATCGTTGCTTAGCTGGCTGACTAACCCACAAGGAGGTAGCTACAAGCGGTGCCATTGACCGGGGGCTGAATTCCTGGAAAAGCTGGAGGGGGGGGGGAGCTACAGTCAAGTCCTTTTATAAGGGAATAGAATGGGGGTTTGTGATTGGATACAGAAGAAAAGGCCTGCTTAAGAACCAAAGGCCCAGATGATCCCCTCAGTGCTTCTCCCTGCAAGCCTTCTCTGTTAATGGCCATCTGGGCTACCGAGTCATCCAAAAACCAAAGGAAGGAACGAAGAACCAGGACCACCGAAAGTTACTGCGGGGATGGGGACGTTCACCACGCCCACTCCGCCCACGGGCGAAATCTCTACCGGAGGTGGGAAGTGGTCCCTCGCCCGGAGGATTTTAAAACTCTAGTAAGACAGGGAGAAAAACTGGGAGAAGGAATGAGAGGTGTGCAAAATGAGGGAGTCAACAGCTTAGCAAAGGAGAGACAAAAATAGATGAAGAGAACACCTTTAAAAGTAGAATTAGCCAAACGGAAAAGGAGGTGAGAAAGCTAACTGAAACATTACAAACCAGAACTGGGCAAATGGAAGCAAATGACTCTGAGACATCAAGAATCAAACTCAAAAATAAAATAGAAGTTCTCAAATAACTTACTGGGAAAACTAGCGAGGAGGAAAACAGATGCAGGAGAGATCATTTTAAGTACTGCACTACCTGAAAGCCATCAATAAAAAAAGAACCTAGAAAACATCTTAAAAAGAAGTCAACAAAGAGAGGATCATAAAAGTGGAAATAATGTTTAGAAGAATTGCACGTGTTTAACCTCTATTGGATTACTTGCTGTTGAGGGGAGGGGGAAAAGAAGGGACAAAAATTTGGAATATAAGGTTTTGCAAAGGTGAATGTTGAAAACTATCTTTACATGTATTTTGAAAAATAAAAAGCTATTTATATATATATTTTTTTAAGAGCAGGGCAAAAGTAATTGAAAGGATCTCTCAATCACCCCCTGAAAGAGGTCTGCAAGGAAAATTCCAAGACATATTGTAGCTTAATTCCAGAACTATAAAGTTAAGGAGAAAATACGACAATCTGCAAGAAAGAAACAATTCAAATATCAAAAACCATAGTTAGGATTACCCAAGAATTAACAGCTTCTACAATAAGGATTAGAGAGCCTGGAATACCATATTCTAGAAAGCAAAGGAGCTTGAATTACAACCAAAAAGCAATTATCCAGCATAATCTTTCAGAGGAAAAGTTGGATCTTTGATGAAATGGGGGACTTTCAATCATTTCTGATAAACTAAACAGAAAATGTAATCTTCAAATATAAGACTCAGAGAAGCATAAAAAGGTAAAAGGAAAGAGAAAAATGTTATTTAAAGGTTAAAACTGTGTACATCCCTACGTGGGAAGATGATACCTGTAATTCTTGAGAACAATTAGGATAATTAGAAGGGCTATACATAAGAGGGTTTGAGTATAAGTTGACTGATGTGATGATATAAGACAAAAAAGAGTGGAAAAAAGGATTGTCCTGGGAGAAAAGGAAAGGGGAGGTAAAATGGGACAAATCAGATTACATGAAGAGGCACAAAAGACCTATTACAATTAGAGGGAAAAGAAGGGAGAGGGATGAACATTGTCTAAAGCTTAATCTCATCAATGTTAGCTCAGAGGAAATAACATACATACCCTGTTGGTTTTCAAATTTTGTCTTACTATATAGGGAAGTAGTAAAAAGGGGAAATAAAAGGGAAGGACTGAAAAGAAATAGGACAGAAAGGGATGGGAAAAGGAAGGGCAGAAATCGCAGAAAGAGGTAGGAGAAAGGAGGGCTGATAAAAGAGAGGGGCTGGTCAGAAACAAAACCCTGGTGAGGAGGGACAGGCTGGAAAGAGATATATACAAGAGATGTATAATCAGGAGAAAATAGGATGAAGGGAAATCCACAGATGATGATGCTAACTGAATGCAGTTCAGATGAACTCTCCCATAAAATGGAAGCAGAGAGCTTAAAACCAAAACCCTAAAATATATTGTTTACAAGAAACATTTTAGAAACAGATATAGAGAGTAAAGGTAAAAGACTGGAGCAGAACATATTAAGCTGCCAAAAAAAAAAAAAAAAAAAAGGGAGGGGGGAGTAGCAATCTAGATCTCAGACAAAGGAAAAACAAAAATCCAATTAAAAGAGATAAGGAATCATCTAGATAAGAGATAGCCTAGACAAATAAAGTCATATCATTACTAAACCTGTGTGCAACAAGAGGTTCAGTGTCCAAATTCTTAGGAGAAGCTAATTCAGTTACAGGAAGAAATAGACAGCAAAACTATACTAGCGGGGGACCTCAACCACTACACAAAAGCTGACCATGTACTTGGACAGTATATTTATTTGGTAGAATTGACTTGGTAAATTCAAAAAATCTCCAAGGCCAGCTGGATTTAGAAGTCAATTCTACCAAATATTTAAAGAAAAATCCCAATGTTACATAAGCTATTTGGAAAAATAGGCAAAGATCAAAGGATAGGAACAGAGAATTTTCAGATGAAATTAACGTCATCCACAGTCATGTGAAAAAAAATATTCTCACTATTGTTTAGAAAAAATGCAAATTAAAACTCATGAGGTTCCACCTCTTACCTCTCAGATTAGCAAAGATGGTAGGAAAAGATAATGATAAATGTTGGAGGTGATGTGGGAAAACTGGGACACATACATTGTTAGTGGAGTTGTAAATGGAACCAACCATTCTAGAGAGCAGACTGGAACTATGCCCAAATAGATATCAAACTGTGCGTCCCCTTTGACCCAGCAGTGTCTCTACTGGGCTTACATCCCAAAGAGATCTAAAAGGAGGGAAAGGGACCCACACGTGCAAAACTGTGACAGCTTTTATGGTCGCAAAAAATTGGACATTGAGTGGATGCCCATCACTTGGAGAATGGCTGAATAAGTTATGGTATATGGATGTTATGGAGTATTATTATTCTATAAAAAGTGATGAAAAAGCAGAAAAGCCTGGATGGAAAGACTTAAATGAACTGATGCCGACATGAGCATCATTGAACACAGTAAGGGCAAGGGGAAGACTTAGCTCCTCTCAGCAATGCAGTGATCCGAGGCAATTCCAAGAGATTTGGGATGGAAAATGCCATCTGCATTCAGAGAAAGAATAATGGAGACTGAGTGTGGATCGAAGCACACTGTTTTCAGCTCTCTTGTTTTTTCTTTCTTTTGTTTTTTCTCTTTTGTTCTGATTTTTTTTCCCCCAATGTGACTCCTATGGAAATATGTTTAAAGGACTGCAAATACTTAGCCTCTATCAGATTGCTTGCTGTTGTGTGGAGGGGGAAGGTGGGGAATGGAGGGAGAAGAGAAATTGGAACTCAAAATCTTACCAAAATGAATGTTGGATTGTACCAGTAATAAGATTATGAGATGATCACCTGTGATGGGTTTAGCTCTTCTCAGCAAAGCTCTGATTCAAGGCAATTCCAATAGACTAGGAATAGAAAATGTCAATCACATCCAGAGGGAGAACTGTGGAGACTGAATGTGGATCAGGGCACAGGATTTTTACTTTTTGTTTCTTTCTCACAGGTTTATTTTTTCCTTTTTGGTCTGATTCTCCGTGTACAAGATGACAAATATGGAAATGTTTAAAAGGATGGCAAATATTTAACCTACATCAGATTGCTCGCTGTCTCAGGAAAGGGGGAAGTAAGGGAGAGAGGAAGAAAAATTTAGAACACAGAAGTTTTACAAAAATGTATGCTGCAGATTCTCTCCACATGTATTTGGAAAAATAAAACACTATTAAAAGTTTAAAGAAAAAAAAAGAATCTGCCAACAACCATGACAACAAGAGAATGTAATTGGAAAAATAAAGTAGTATTAAAATAAAATTTATATACAAAACAAATAATGGGGCAACGTGGTGTTCAGCAGATTGTCTCTGGATTCAGCAAGGGCTCTGGGGGCTAGGCTGCTCCCAGGGTCCAGAGAGAGGCAAATGGGAAGGTGAAGGGCCCAAAATATCTACACATGAAGACAATAATGGCAAAATACTACCATTTCTACCACACCTCCTGTGTGCCAGTCACTGCGGGAAGTGCTTTCCAGTAATGATTTCAACTTGTCTCTACAACAACCCTGGGAAGGAGTTGCTAGCCCCTTTTCCTGGCTCAGAACTAGGGGAAATGACTTGCCCGGGACCACACAGCCACGACGGGTCTGAGGGCACAGTAGAACTCAGGTCTTCAGGATCCCCTCCCAGCAATGCAACATTTAGCTGTCTGTCTCAGGATTAATGTAATGGGGGAAGAGGAGGCTCAAGCCCCTTACTGCAATCCCCATTTTAAGGATGACGAGACTGAGGCCAGAGGGAAGCTCTAGGAAAGGCTGGAGCTGACTCAGCCTCCTAGGAAGGCCCAGCCCCCAGAGTCCGCACCCATCGAGAGGTTTTGATTCTGGTTAAGCAGCAAAAGGTGGCTCCCCCTCTCCTTGGCCAATCCACGTCTGGGTTTAGATGGCATCAGGAGCTGGTCCAAAGGCTCAGGACAGGCCTCCAGCCCTCTCCCTGATCATGGCAGACCAGCCCAGTGCAGGGAGGTGTAGGCCACAGAGCCGTCAGGCCGGGGAGAGCACAGGAGCAGGGTCTTGCGCACGTTGGTCCCAAGACGTCCGGCACAGACGAGGTCCGGCAGCGGGAGGGGGTCCCCAGGGGCACAGCACTGGGCCACAAAGTGGGCGTGGTAGCGAAGGGGGTCGCCTGGAGTGCAGAGGGAGGGAGACAGTGCAGGTTAAACCTCCCTCCAGCCACCCTACCCACACAGACATGTAGGACAGGAGCAAGAGGTGGAGGGCAGGGGTCCAGGCTCACTCAGGACAGCTGAGGAAACTGAGGGCCAGGAAAAGAATGAGTGACCAGAGGCCAAAAGGCAAAGGGGACAGAATCAGAGCTGACTGATTTTTTTTGGTGGAGGCAGTCTGGGTCTTGACCAGGATCTCAACAGTTACTAAGTACTAAATGTCTGAGAGGGGATTTGAACTCGGGTCCTCCTGATTTGGGAGTCAGTTCTCTCTCCACTTCAGGGATGGGCTCAGGGGTCAGAATCCACACTGGGCTGTCTCCTCCCCCACTGTCTTAGACAGTGGTCATCTAGCTCTTGCATGGCGCCCCCCAATGAGAACAGGCCCCCTAATGAGAACAGCAGCTCCCTAAACCCAAATCTGCTTTTCTGCAACTCCTCCTCCAAACCCCATCGCCCCCATTTTACACAGAAGTAAACTGAGGTTCAGAAGTCAGGGCCTTCCTTAGGGTAAAACTACCAAACCTGGGGGGAGGAGGGGCTTTGTCTGCAATTCAAGATTAAAGAGAAGCCAGGAGGGAAGCAGTGATACCCCCTCCCCCCAGCTCTGGAACAAAGGGCTCACACATGAAGGGCCCTGGAGAAGGGGGCAGAAGCAGCTCACCTGGATAGACCAGAAAGTCGCCCCCAAACTTGCCCCCGGAGGTGAGGAAGTAGCCCCTTTCCCACAGGTCCTTGTAGACTTGGTACCGGAGCTCGTGAGCTGGGTTTCCAGCATGGGGCCAATCTGGGGACGGATGGTGCCAGTCCAGGGGCCTGGCCCAGGCTGCTCGGGGGCGAGCTGTGGGCAGCTGGACTAGCATGGCAGTCTCCGGGAAAGGGGGCTGCAGCCCTGTGGGAGAAGGGGAGGAGCAAAGCGGGAGAGGTGGGACCTCTGCAGGCACTCCTGGCCCCCTCCCCCAAAGGCCCCCAGCTCACCTCCCTCCTCTCCTTGCCCCATCTCCGGAGGGCCCCGCTGTTTCTTGGCCCGGCCCTGGGCAATGTGCTCGGCCAGGTCCCGTAGGCGCCTCTGCCGGGCCTCGGACGCCAGGGCCCGCTGCTCCCGGAATCCAGCCTCCTGCTCCAGACGGTACGCAGCCGCAGCCTGAGGAAGAGGGGGCTTTCAGCTGAGACAGGGGCCCAGGCTCTGCCCTCCTCCCCCGGAGTCCTAGGCTCCCCGGCCTCTCCCGCCCTCCCCCGGGGTTCTGGCTCCTCTCCCTCGCCCCCTCCCCCTGGGTCCTCAGCTCCCGGGCTCCCCGCCGGCGCTCCCCCCGGGGCACCTGGGCTCGCTGGCCGGATTCTGGGCGCCGTGCGGTGACGAGCGTGGCGGCGCCGATCTCGGCCAGCAGCCGGGCCTCCTCCGGCAGCAGCAGCAGCGGGAGACCGAGGCGCGCGTTCTGCCGGGGTCCCCGAGCCAGGCTCCCCACGGGCCGGCCCCCCACGCCCAGCCGTTCCCGCAGCGTCTGGGCAGCCTCGGCGCTCCACACCAGGGCCTGCCCGGCCTTCACCTCCACCACCAGCATGGAGTCGGGCTCCAGAGCCGCTCGGGGCCGGCTACCGCAGGGCTCGCCGAGCCAGCCAGCGCCCACGTGTCCAGTAGCTCCCGGAGCCGTCACTGGAGCCCGGCCCCAGCCCCGCCCCTTCCGAGCTCTTGCAGCCAAAGCCACGCCCCCCCCCCCAGAATATTTTGCCCTCAGCCCGCCCCGTTGCCAAATCTCCGCCCCTTTCCCCAGACTCGACGTCAGACCCGCCCCCGTGCGTAGCTCATCCCCTGGGCTCCACCCCCTTAGAAGCCCTCACCTTCAGCTCCGCCCCTTGCCCAAACGCCCCGCCTTCGTTCCCTGCCTCTTTCAGCCACCCTGTACTCGCACCCACTTCTTTCCAAAGTTCGGGCTTCAGCTCCGCCCCTTTCCGAATGCCCGGTCCTCGGCCTCCGTCTCCTTCCCTAATTCATTCCCTACTCCATTTCGAGCCCTCGAACTTCAGCCACGCCCCATCGGAACCCTCACCCGGCAGCCTCTTCCCGAAAGCCAGTGGCCAGGCTCCGCCCCTGCTAGTAGCCCTTCCCTCAGCCCCACCCCTTGGAAGGTCGGAGCCAGTAGCCCCGCCCTCTATTAAAATGATAGCCTTGGCCCAGCTCCTTTCCACATGTCAGGTCCTGCCACAGGCCCCGCCCCCTTTCCTCTTTAGACCCAGAGCCCGGCCCCTCTCCGCCAGGCCCTGCTAAGTCGGGGCTCCTGTTCGGGGGCCTGCGGCTCCGCCCCGGATCCGGAAGGGAGGGCGGCCGCAGGAGGGGGCGGGCTGAGCTGGAGTTGCCGGGGGTGGGACTGGGAGGCTGCCTCCGCTATTCTGACGGGTCCCAGCCTGGTCTCTGGGCTGCAGGTGGGACGGGGTTCCGGGGACCCCATCTGGAGCCAGATGGGACTGAGGGAGGCTCGGACAACTTGGGGAGCGGAGGGGAAGGGAGAAGGGGCAAGCTCGGGACCTCCTGGGGCGCGGGGAGGGGGGGACATCCCCGATCCCCTGGGGGAGGGGCATTCCCGGGACCTCCTGGGGCGCGGGGAGGGGGGGACATCCCCGATCCCCTGGGGGAGGGGCATTCCCGGGACCTCCTGGGGCGCGGGGAGGGGGGGACATCCCCGATCCCCTGGGGGAGGGGCATTCTCGGGACGGGGGGGGGGGGGGGGGCAGGCTGGAAGAGAGGTGTCTGCTCCAAGACCACCAAGGGACGGAGAAGATTAGGGGGCTCCTGAGGACTCGGGAGAGGACACATCCTGAGCCTTAAGGAGTCGGGGAGGGGGATGCGTGGGTGACTGCGGCCCCACCCCCACCCAGAAACATGACTCCCGAGGAGTGGCAGTATCTTGCGATCCTCCTTATCTCCATCCCCGTGGGCTTCCTCTTTAAGCAAGCGGGTGAGTGTGTTCCCCTTCCTGTGGTCCGACTCTGGGCAGATGGGGGAAGGGAGGGGAGCAGAGGGCCTGGGGGGGGGGGGGCCAGTGCCGAGGCCCGGCCTCCTGTCCCACTGCCTCCCGCTCCCCTCCAGGTCCCGGGCTGAAGCAATGGGGAGCCGCAGGGGTGGGTGTGGCACTGACCCTGCTCACCTGCGGACCCCACATCCTGCACTCGCTGGCCACCGTCCTGGGCACCTGGATCATCATGGAGACCTGGCCCAGGTAACTGGCCGGGCCGGCCCGGCAGCCCCTCCCCCCCGCCCTCTGGCCCAGTTGGGAAGAGCCCGGCTTGACAGCGGCACTGGTGTCTCTCTGTCTGTCTCTGTCTGTCCCCTTCCTCTGGGCAGATCCTGCCACGCCCTGGCCCTGGCCTGGACCTTCCTCTACCTCCTCTTCTTCCGCATGGTCACCGTATTGGGGCTCCCCGCCCCCACACCCTTCACCAATGCCGTGCAGTTGCTGCTCACACTCAAGGTGAGGTCTTGGAACTTGCAGCTCTCAGCACCTTAGGCTCCTCCCAGGGATCTCCAGTTGTGGCCCCCAACTCCGAGAGCCCCCCGGAATTCCAGCTCCCCAGGCGGGCTACAGGGCTTAGTTAGTTTGGCCCCTCCTGAGCTCCCTGGGAGAGATGGGCCAAAAGGGCAGACCCTGACCCTGTGCCCGTTCCCAGCTGGTGAGCCTTGCCAGCGAGGTGCAGGAGCTCCGGGCGCACAAGGAAGAGGATCCCCAGAAGCGGCCGTCTGTGGGGCAGCTCCTCGCCGTGCCCTCCCTGCCCCAGATACTCAGCTACAGCTACTGCTACGTGGGCCTCCTGACGGGTGAGCAGCCCCTGCCCGGGTCCTCTGTCCCCCGGAAGGCCTCCAGCTAGGGGCAGTGCCCTTCTTAAACAGGGACCCCACTGCTGACCCGGGAGCTTGTGGTCCACTAAGAACACCTGCTCTCTCATCACACCTCCCTGGCATCTTCTAGTGACAACTGCTGGATAGAAAAGTGGGAAAGTGGGTTCAGTCCCACCTGTGACAGCAGCCCAGGGACCCTCCACAGCCATTTAACCTCCCTGGGCCCGACTGCTCCTTGGTAAAGTGAGGGGCCTCCAGACCCGCCAAGTGGGGCTCCGCGATGGGCAGTGTGACACATTGGGTAGGGTTCTCTTGGGCTCCTGCCCGGTACCTCCTAGCCGTGTGAACGGAAGCGCCCATTCTTTGGCAGAATGGGAAGTCCGGGCAGCTTCTCCCGTGGGGGACCTCATGAGGCGGACCTTGGGCCCTGGTCTGCTGTGCTCCCTCCCGTGGGTCTCCCCAGTGTCCGCTTCTGCCCCAACCTCTCCTCTCCCTGCATCCACGCCTGCCCTGACCTCTCCCGGCAGGCCCCTTCTACCGCTACCGCACGTACCACGACTGGGTGCACCAAGGCCCGGCGCCGGTGCCCAGCTGGGAGCCGCTGCTGCTGCGGGCCCGGCCGGCCCCTGTCTTTGGCCTGCTCTTCCTGCTGTCCTCCTGGCTCTTCCCACTGGAGGCCGTGCGGGAGGACGCCTTTTACGACCGGCCCTTCGCCTTCCGCCTCTTCTACATGGTGCCCGTCTTCTTCGCCTTCCGGATGCGCTTCTACGTGGCCTGGATCGCGGCCGAGTGTGACTGCATAGCCGCCGGATTCGGGGCCTACCCCGTGGGGGCCAAGTCAAGGGCCGGGGGCGGCCCCACCCAGCCCTATCCTGCGCCAGACAGGTCAGCATCCACCACGGGTCGGGTCGCTGGGGCCCAGGGATGCCCCTTTCCCCGTGGGCTTCCAGACTCTCCGCGGCTGTGGTCGGTGGGACTACCCAGGCCATCCTGTAGTGGGGGAGGGTGCTCTTCCCCGTCCGGGGCCCCTGGTGGCCATCAGCCTGAGATGCAGGGGTGAGGGCCCCCCCACCCCCAGGCTAAGCTGGGCCCTGCCCTGCGATTGCACCTGCAAGCCTTGAGGGAAGGTTCTGGAGGCAGAGCTGGTCACCCCGGTGGGCCCAGGCCAGTCCCCTTGGGCTGGGGCGTCAGGGCCCCTCCCGACCTCCAGCCGTCCCTCCAGCCCAGAAGCCGGAGCAGCCACCAAATACGACTACGAGACCATCCGCAACATCGACTGCTATCAGACGGACTTCTGTGTACGCGTCCGCGATGGGATGCGGTACTGGAACATGACGGTGCAGTGGTGGCTCGCCCAGTACGTCTACAAGAGTGCGCCCGCCCGCTCTTACGTGCTGAGGTGAGCCCCCGGGAGCGGGGGTGGGCAGTGGAGGGCCCCGTGCTCCTGACCCCCACCATCCCCCCCACCCACATCATCTCCCATCCCCTTGATCCCCACTGTCCCCCTGACTTGCCATCCCCCTGACTCTCTCCGTCCCATCTCCCGCCTCCCCATAGGAGTGCCTGGACCATGCTGCTTAGCGCCTACTGGCACGGCATCCACCCCGGCTACTACCTGAGCTTCCTGACCATCCCCTTGTGCCTGGCCGCCGAGGGCTGCCTGGAGTCCGGCCTTCGAAGCCGCCTGGGCCCCAAGGCCCAGCAGGCCTGGGACTGGGCCCACTGGTTCCTGAAGATGCGCGCCTACGACTACATGTGCATGGGCTTTGTCCTGCTGTCGCTGCGAGACACCCTTCGCTACTGGGCCTCCATCTATTTCTGCATCCACCTTCTGGCCCTGGGGGGCCTGCTGCTGGGGTTGGCCCTGGGCGGGGGAGGCCCTGGCCGCAGGGGCGGGGGTGCCCGCTCTGAAGCCAAGACCCTCTCAAACAAGCATCCCCCACCCCCCGACAAGTTGCGGGAGGAGTGAGGAGCCCCTGGAGCCGGGCAGGGCGGGGCCGGGCACTGAGTTCCCCACAGGTCCGAGGGGGCTCCCGAATTCCTGGGGGGCGCCAAGGCTGAGGGGCTGGAGACCCCGGAAGCCTGGATCCCAGAGGGGCCGGAGGATCGGACCGAGCTAGGGCAGGATGAGCCGTCTTCCTGGGGCTGACAGGGCTGGGAATCCTGAAGCCGGCCTCCCCCCAGGCTGGCTCCTTGGGGGGGTGGAATTTTAATTTTCTCAATAAAGAGCCTTGGACAAAAGCTTTGGTGTGATTGTCTGGGAGCCCCCCCCCCCTGTTTCGAGATTTCCTCTGCCAGGACGGCGGCCGCAGACTACAGCCCCCGCCAGGCCTTGCGCCAGGTGCCAGAGCTCTGCTGGGAGGCCAGCTTTCCAGGTGTGGGAGGGGCCAGCCCCGCCCCGCCTCACCTGAGCGCTGCCATAGCCCCAGGGACCCAAAAGAATGGAGGCCGGAGCAGCGGGGGAGGACTGGAGGCCCAGGGGCCCTGGTCGCAGAGGAGGTCGGTGCGGGTGGGGGGGAGAGGGAGAGGAGCCCCAGCAAGGAGAGGAGGAAGGTGTAAGCTCCGACCCGGCCCTGCGGAAGGAAGGAGGAAGTGGCCCCAGGCCAAAGTCCTGCTGGGGGCGGGAGGGGACGCCAAGTCCCTGAGCTCCGGGCAGCTTAGGGGGCTAGATGGGGGGAGGGGAAGCTGGGCTCCGAGAGACGGGGGGAGGAGCTGGGGGCGCTCCCGAGAATAAGCTGCCCAGGGGAGGAAGCTGATGCTCAGAACCCCCAGAGTTCTGGGCAGGGGCATCCCTGGGGCCCCCCGGGGAGAGGGGGGATCCAAGTATCTGAGTGAACAGAGCTGGGGGCAGGAGCACAGCTTAGTGCCCAAAGGAAAGGGAGCGGGGGATCCCGGAGGGGGCGGGGTAGCGGAGTGGGGGAAGGTGAGCCTCAGACTGGAGCCATGCGCCCCCTCCCCTGCGGAGCCGGGGATCCCGGAGGGGGCGGGGTAGCAGGGTGGGGGACGTGCTGGGAGGTAAGCCTCACACTGGAGCTATGCGCCCCCTCCCCTGCGGGGCCGGGGTAGCGGGGTGGGGGATGTGCTGGGAGGTAAGCCTCAGACTGGAGCCATGCGCCCCCTCCCCTGCGGAGCGGGGGATCCCGGAGGGGCGGGGTAACGGGGTGGGGGACGTGCTGGGAGGTAAGCCTCAGACTGGAGCCCTGCGCCCCCTCCCCTGCGGAGCGGGGGATCCCGGAGGGGCGGGGTAACGGGGTGGGGGACGTGCTGGGAGGTAAGCCTCAGACTGGAGCCTTGCGCCCCCTCCCCTGCGGAGCGGGGGATCCCGGAGGGGCGGGGTAACGGGGTGGGGGACGTGCTGGGAGGTAAGCCTCAGACTGGAGCCATGCGCCCCCTCCCCTGCGGGGCCGGGGTAGCGGGTGGGGGATGTGCTGGGGGAAGGGTGGGGAAGGGCGGTCCTGGATCCCCTAGAGCTTTGCCGTCCTTTCTCCTCCCGGCCCCCCGCAGGCGCATCGCTGTCCACCTTACTTAGCCAGCTCCCGAGCTCTGCCACAGTGAGGTACAGAGGTCCGGGAGTTCCTCCCTGGGGAGAGCCAGACCCGCCTCTGGAGCAGAGCGGGCCTGAGGCCTGGCCGCAAGAGGGATCTCCCCCCGGGACGCCCCCAGAATCCCAGGCCCTTCGAGAGCTGCCCTGGCCCCTGGAGGCCAAACGGCTTCTGTGGTGAGAGCTGCCCCCACCCCAGCTGCTGCCTTGCCTCCTCCCCTGCCCCGGGCGCTAGTGAGGGGCGGGAACCCCCCCCCAGTTTTCTCTCTCCTCTCCCATCCGTTTTTGCCACTCCATGCCTCTGCTCCCCTCTCCCCAGGAAGCTCCAAGCTGGCAGGCCAGAAAGGCCGGCGTCGGGCAGCCAGGGATCCAAGGGGACCCTGCTCCTGGGCCGAGCCTGGGCTCGCTTGGCTGGAGCCCCAAAGATCCTGGTTCCCTGGAGGACCACACTGACAAGGATCGGGGGTGAGTGGGGCCTGTGGGACACCGGGGTCCCCCGGGACGCAGCCGCCGGACCAGGGGGTCCCTAACACCTCTTCTCCGTCCAGGCCAGTATGGGGCGGGCACCGAGTCCTACTTCAGACTCCTTCGCTTTCTGCTGGGTTTGAACATTCTGGGGGCCTTGTTCCAAGGAGCTCTGACCCTGCTGCCCCTCCTCCTGCTGGGGCCCATCCCGGGGCCACCCTCACACGGTGTCCATCAGCCCTGCGGCCCCTATGACCCGCTGCCCCAGGGCCTGGTGGACTACCCCACGTACCTCATCAACCTGCTCTCTGGACAGGTAAGGATCCTGTCCCCAGGAGTCAGGCTCCCCGCTGTGTCCCAAAGTCAGGCCCCACCCCCTGTGCCCCAAAGTCAAGCTCCCCCCCTGTGCCCCAAGAGTCAGACCCCACCCCCCTGTGCCCCAAAGTCAAGCTCCCCCCCTGGGCCCCAAGAGTCAGACCCCACCCCCCTGTGCCCCAAGAGTCAGGCCCCACCCCCCTGTGCCCCAAGAGTCAGGCCCCCCCCTGTGCCCCAAGAGTCAGGCCCCACCCCCCTGTGCCCCAAGAGTCAGGCCCCACCCCCCTGTGCCCCAAGAGTCAGCCCCTCCTCCCCTCCCCTTCCCCTCCCCCAGCATTAGACCCCAGAGCTTTGGAGCACAAAAAGAGCCTGCAACCAAAGGCATGGTTCAGGAAGAGCGGGCAGCCCCCCAGGGGCAGGTTGCCCATTCCGGGCTCCCCTCCGCCCCGCTGCCCCGGGGTTTCGTCTCTTCCTGCCCGCCTGCCCCTTGTTTCCCTCACAGGGTCATCTAGAGTGGTCCCCCCTCTTTTACGGTTTCTACCCGGCGCAGCTGACCGGCGGCACCTTCCGGCTGCCCATGGCCTACTTGCTGTGCACGTTCGTCTGTGGGCTCCTCTGCCTTCTCCTGATTCTCCACAGGTAGGATTTCCGAGCCCCGGCCCCAGCCTTCCTCAGCCCTTCCTGGGCCCGGGCCTGAGCCGCCCTCCCTCCCCTCCGCCTAACCCCCAGCCCGGCTCTGAGGCCCCGCCCCCACGCAGGTCGGTGTCCGGACTGAAGCAGACCCTGCTGAGCGAATCCGGGGCCCTGACCAGCTACAGCCACCGCATCTTCTCGGCCTGGGACTTCGGGCTCCGGGGCCCGGGCCCGGTGGAGCTCCGCAGGCGAGCGCTCCGCTACGAGCTGCAGGTGCTTCCGGGGCGGCCGGAGCAGGACCATGGACAGGGCGCAGAAGTCCGGGAGGGGCCTGGGGGCGGGGCTTGCAACTTGGAGGGGAGGGACGGGGCTGGGGAGGGGGAGCTGCCAGGGGGCGGCCCGGGATTTAGGCGGGAGACGAGAGCTGGGGGGGGGGGGCGGCCGCCAGCGGGTCTCGGAGTCCGCGCTCTCTCGCCCAGGTGGAGCTGGAGGAGGCCTCGCTGAGGAAGCGCGCAGAGGCCCGGAGCCGGGCGCAGTGGGCCGGCCTGTGGGCGGCCCGGATACTGCTCAACCTGCTGGTGCTCGCCATGCTGGGGGCCGCCTTTTACGGGATCTACTGGGCCGTGGACCCCAACAAGGTTTTGCAGGTATGACCCAGGCTCTGGGGGGGGGGTGCTGAGAGCCTCAGGGCGGGGCTGTTCCTCAGCCCCATCCTCCCCTCAGAACGTCCCTGTGGTCCTGGAGACCCCGATCCTGAAGCTGCTGGTGGCCTATCTGCCGTCCATCTTCATATCTGCCGCTAACCTCCTTCTGCCTCCCGTCTTCGGCCTGATCACCGGCCTGGAGGGCTACACCCGCAGCCGCCAGCTCCAGCTCCTGCTTCTCAGGTGATGCGGCCGGCGGGCCGGCGGGGGCTGGACCTGGCTCCGCCCCCACTGGCTGGGGCTCCTCCCTCCCCGCCATCCACACTGCCTGTCTCCCCGCCCCCAGGACCGTGTTTCTCCGCCTGGCCTCTCCGGTGGTCCTGCTGGCGTCCCTCTGGAACGAGATCACCTGCGGGGGCGAGCCTGAGGCTGAGGCCTGTGCCACCTGCGGCTACAACTACAAGGAGCAACCGGTGATGGCAGGATCCCCGAAAGGGCACAGGGCTGGGGACACCCGGCCCTGGGGTGGGCGAGGGGGGGGGGAAGACCAGGGCAGGGACATCTGGAGCCTCAAGGGGCTCAAGGGATGCTGGGTCCCCGAGGGGTGGGGACCAGGAGAAGGGGAGCGACGCTTTGGGTTTTACTTGACGGATCCCCTACCCCATCCCCAGTGTTGGGAAACCCGGGTGGGGCAGGAGATGTACAAGCTACTGCTGTTCGACCTGCTGACCTTCCTGGCCATCCCGGTGCTGGTCCAGTTCCCGCGCAAGTACGCCCGAGTTTACTCCTCGCCCCCTCTCGGATAGCCTAGAAGCCCTCTGCATCCTCCCGTCCCCTAAGATTTCCCCCCCTTCTGCCCGGTCCCCATACTCAGTTGCAGAAAACCATGGCCCCGCCATTAGACCCCGTTCTCCCCTCCCCTGGGAGTGCTAGGAAGAAATGCACAGACCGGGAGCAAGTAGAGCTGGCTGCCGGCGGCTATCCAGACCTGGGAACGGCGAGCCCGGGGGCTGTAGGAAAACGCCCGGGAAGAGCAAGCCTCGAGCCGCATCCTCCCCTCCTTCCTCCTCTAGACTCTTGGGCAGTATGTGCGGGGGCTGCCTGGGGCGTCTGCTGGGGACCATGGAGTTCCAGGTCCCGGAGGAGGTGCTGGGGCTCGTGTATGGGCAGACGCTGGTCTGGATAGGGGCCTTCTACTGCCCCCTCCTAGCGGGGCTCAACACAATCAAATTCCTGATCGTCTTCTACCTGAAGAGGGTGAGGGCGGGAGGGAGGGTGCCCCTGACGAGTCTCCCCCCCAGTCTCCCCCGGGGCCCTCACGAGTCTCCCCCCCCACGAGTCTCCCCCCCCAGTCTCCCCTGGGGCCCTGATGGGTCTCCCTCCCGGCCCTGACGAGTCTCCCCCCCCAACAAGTCTCCCCCCCCAGAGTCTCCCCCCCAGTCTCCCCGGGGCCCTGACGAGTCTCCCCCCCACGAGTCTCCCCCCCAGTCGCCCCCGGGCCCAGACGAGTCTCCCCCGCTGCAGTTCTCGCTCTTCTTCTTCTGTTCTCCGGCCTCTCGCACGTTCCGCGCCTCCACCGCGAACTTCTTCTTCCCACTCGTGCTGCTCCTGGGCTTGGCCGTCTCCGCCGTCCCCGTGCTCTACGGCATTTTCGTGTGAGTGTCCAGGGCGTCCTCCTCCTCCCCCTCCCCCAGCTCGGTGCTGTCCGGGGGCGCTGCAGAAAGGCGCGTGCGCCGAGCCCTCGCGAGCTGCTCTTAGTGACCAAGGGGCAGAAGCAGAGCCACAACTCCCCCCTTACCGAGAGCCGGGGACCGGGCGGGGGCGGGGCGGGGCCGCCCGCTCCAGTGCCCGAGTCTGGGTCCCGTCCGTGCGCTCGCTCCGATTCCCGTTTCAGGATCCCACCGTCCAAGCTGTGTGGCCCCTTCCGGGGCCAGCGGACCATTTGGGCGGCCGTACCTCATGCCATCCAGGGCCTGCCCCAGACTGCCCGAGATTTCCTGTTCTTTCTGGGGACCCTAAGCTTCGCTGTCCCTCTGCTGCTCGTGTCAAGGTGGGGCAGGGGCGCCCGGGGGGAGGGGGCGCCAAAGGGAAAGGGTCTTCACGTCCTTCCTCTCCCCTAGCGTCCTGATGGTGTACACCTTGACACTGGCCAGTTCCTACGGCCGCCAGGTCTCCAAGCTGAAGGGGCACATAAAGATGGTGAGGGCGGGGCGGGGCGGGGCGGGGCGGGAGGGGGACTGGACAGGACAGGGACCGCTTCTCTTTTCATGCGCTCCGCTCTCCTCGTCCTCAGGAAAGCGAAAGTAAAGTGCTCTTGGCCCAGAGGATTGTGGCGCTCAGCGGGGAGGATCGGGATCTCTGATGCCGAGAAGCCACCGGAGCGGGCTCGGGGGCCGGGAGCGACATCGTCCAACTCTCGCCCGCCAGGAGTGGGAGGCACGGAGACTACAAGTCCCATGAGATCTCGCGGCAAAAGTGCCCTAGGGGCTTCTGGGAGACCGAGGGCCTCCTGGCCAATCCACCGGGCAGTGGGGAGGGTTGTAAAGGTCTCCGGAAACCCAAGCCCCGAGTTCCCATCGGAAGCCCAGGCGTGCCAAGCCAAAACCCTCTTAATAAACGTAGCCTCGTCCCCTCGGCGTTTTTCTCCTTCTCTCGGCTCCACCCTTGGAGCTCCGCTCGATCGGGGAAAGACGATAGGGCAAGGCAGGATATGGATTAGCCAATCAACTGTCAGCATTGCAGATGGGGCGGGGCCAGCAGGAAAAAGCCACGACTATGCACCATTTTTCGGGGACGCTAGGTCCCTTCGACCAATCAGCGCCCGAGATGGGGAGGAGAGGCGCGTCCTCAAGGTGGGGCGAATCACAGGGCAGACAGTTTCTACCAATGGAAAGAGGGAAGCAGGCTAAGAGGACGAGCCGGAGGCGGGGCCAGGGCCAGTGACTCCGGAGGAAGTATAGACGCGCGGGACCATGAATATCCTCCCGAAGAAGAGCTGGCATGTTCGGAATAAGGACAACGTAGCCCGGGTACGACAGGACGAAGCCCAGGCCCGGGACGAGCAGCGGGAGCGGGAACGACGGGCGCTGCTGGCCCAACAGGAGGTACGGGCTGGCGGCGAGCGGGCGCCATCGAGGCGGGGTGGCCGCCATTGCGCACGCGCGGGGGATGGGGGCGGGGCGGGCGGAGCTTGCCGGGGCACCCCTGGCAGTGCCCTAAGACCGATGTCCCAAGCGCAGAGGGCCGGGCTCAGCCCCTCCTGTTCCGTGGGCCTGGCAGTGCCGGGGATGGGGGCCCCGGAGCCCCCGGCCCTGCTTCCCCGGGATGCCAGTGCGTCTCCGGGAGGGAGAGGCTGGCAGAGCCCCGGCCCCCTTCCCTTCTCTGTGACTTAATCCCCGCGTGCCCCCCGGCTAGGATGCTAACGAGCTCCTCCCCCAGGCCCGCACCGATCTCCTCCGGAAGCGAGCCCGAGCCAACGTCCCCGGGCCAAGCTCGCCAGCGGCGCCCGCGCGCGCCAGGCCCGTGGACCTGTTTCGGGAGCTGGTGGAAGAAGGCAAGGGCAAGACCTGTGGCAACAAGGAATACGAGGAGGAAAAGAGGCAGAGCAAGGTGAGGGGGCGGGGCGGCTCTGCTTTGCTGCCCCCTGCGGGCTCGGCAGCGGCCCCTCACCCCTGTGTGCCCCCTTCTCCCAAAGGAACAACAGGAGAAGGCCCTGGGGATCCTGACCTACCTGGGCCAGAGCGCGGCCGAGGCGCAGACTCAGCCCCCGTGGTACCAGCTGCCCCCAGAGCCCAGGGGCAAGGACGGCCCTGTGCCCAACGAGAAAGCCAAGAGCCAGCTGGACCCTCTTCAGGAGCTGAAGAGGCAGTTGGGCAAGAAGAAGGGGGGCAGAGGTGCCGGCGAAGGGGGCGTCCACCGCAAGGAGCCGGAGAAGCTGCGCCTGCAGAGGTAAGGGGCTGGGCCCCCCCCACGGCACCGATGGGTAAGTGACGTGCAAACCAGGGCCGGGCTGCTCAGAGCCTCCCTCCCTTCCCTCTCCCCACAGCTCCGGGAGAAGCTCCTTGGAGCAGCTTCGGGCCGAGCGGCTGAAGAGAGAGGCGGCCGAGCGAGCCCGGGCCGAGGCCCTGATGGCCGCCATGCGTGGAGAGCAGCCGCAAGAGGAGGAGGAGGCCGACGAACGCAAGAGGCGCTACAACTCGCAGTTCCACCCCCAGCTGGCCCGGCCCCCGCGGCGCTAGAACCCAGTGCAGGACTGCGGACGTCATATAAAACTATTTATTCATAAATATCTTCAAAAATGAAAATAGGTTTACGAAAAACAAGTCCTTCCCCAGCTGGGGAGGGGCGGGGAAAGGAGAGTCCTTGGCCCCAAGTGCTGGGGGCAGGCAGGAAGGGGAGGGGGAGAGGGTCAGCGGGCAGGGGTCACTGCAGGTCCCGGTCCTCCAGGTAGCGGTACTCGAAGGTGAACCCCTCCTTCTTCCGCTGGCCCCACTTCTCGTAGTCAAAGTAGATGTAGGTGCCCTAGGAAGACAGACCAGGAAAGTCAGGGCCCGGGAGGGCCACAGAGGGTGCCACGGGCCCTTCCGTGTTTAGGGGAGGGAGGGGACCAAGGCCCTGTGGGAGGCCATGAACGAATGCTCTTAGCCCAACGAGGGTGGAACTTCAGCCCCCAACCCCCATGTTCTCCAAGAGCCAGCAGGTAAGAGATGGGGGTAGAAGCTCCTCCCAGCACCACCCTCGATTCTCAGTGGTGCCATGAAAGACCACAAAGGACGTATCCAGGGAAGCCCGGGAAGACATGCAATGCCATCAAACAAGTGCCGGACCCGGGCTGCGGGTTTAGACGAAAGCCAATTCAAATCTGGTTTTCTGGACTCCGCCAATCCTTACACGGTCCATTTATGTTTCTTTCCCCCCCAGACAATATCCACTTTTGAAAATTAAATTTAAGTTTAAAAAAAAAAAAAGAAAAAAGTGTGGAGGAGATGGAGAGGTAATGTCCGCCCCCAGGGTCGGGAAGGAGCCGGCCCAATGCCAATCGTCTGAGAGTCTGGAATAGAGGCCTTGGCATCGAAGAGCTTCCTCACAGGACCATCCTCACGGTCCCACCCCACTCCAGTGTTTGGAGAAGGGGGCTTCCCCTTTGCATCCAGGCCCTTCTCAGAATCGTGCAGAAAATCCACAGGACAAGATAGGGAATCCATCTCGAAATCTGGCCAAGTCACCAGTCCCCGGGGTGCAGAGGCTGGGGGGCCTGGGGTCCCTCACCTGCTCAAACTCGTCTGTGATGGTCTTGGGCTCCTCATGCCGCTGAAACCACATCATGTATTTGGTGTGAAATCGCCATGATTGCTTCTTTAGGGCCTTGGCAGCTAGGTACTGAGCCTTGGTGCCCTGGTGGGGTTCAAAGGGCAGGGGTTGAAGGACAGCTTGGTCCAGTCTTCCAAGGGGTGAGAATGGGCTCTGCCTGGGCCAGGACTCCCGAGGGGCGGCCCTTTCCCCGGCCCCCTACCTCCAGATAGTAGAAGATGAAGAACAGGGTCTCCGTGGAGAGGCGCTGATAGAATTCTACTGTATCCGAGTGGGGAGGTGGCATCTGATGGTGGTACAGAGGGGTCGGGCACGGGTTCCGAGGCAGGTACTGCCTGTGGAGAGCAAGGGAACAGCCAGTTAAACCCCAAATCTGCACGCCCGCCACAGGGGGCTGCCCTGCCCTCGCAGACACAAGTGACCCCACAGGGGCCAACCTATCCCCCAGGGCCTTCTCTCCTGCCCAGGGCATGCTGCCTCGCCATTGTCCCCCACAGGTTCCCTGTGGTGCCCCCAGGCACTCACCTGATTCGCTCAGAGTCAGAAGGATGGGGCATATGGTGCCAGGCAGCCTCCTCCATGGCCTGCTGGTAGAGCTGCTCCTTGGTGAGGGCCACAGGCCCCAGAGGGCAGACGCCCAGTGACAGAGGGATGTTGACCTCGGACAGCTGCAGGGGCGGCTGGGCTGAGGCTGGAGGGGCCGAACTGCTGCCCAGGAGCATGTCTGTGGGGGAAGGACAGGAGGCATCTGGAGGAGAGCCCCCCGCGGGGACCCTCTCGCGGCCCAGCTCCCCAGGGCTCCCACTCACCACGCTCGGCCAAGTGCAGGGCAGGGACGGGGTCCTCGATGCCGGAGCTGATGGCCGCCCGCTCTGCCATGGACTTCAGGGAACTCAGGGGCTCAGGAGCCTGCAGGTGGAAGGAGGCACCATGGGCCAGAGTGTAGGGGAGCAGGGCACTTGGGGACCCAAGTCCCCGGTGGTGTCCTCTCCATGCGCTGCCCCCCTGAGGGCCAGCCAGGGGGAAGAAGAAGCTGCCAAAAGGTGCCCCGAGGCTCTCACCTTGATCTCCGGAGCTGTGCTGAACTGGGGGGGGCCGTTGAGCAGGGCCCCAGCTGCCTTGGGCTCACTGAAGCTGGGTGTCGGGGAACTGGGGGGGTTCACGGGCAGGGGCACTAGGAGGCTGGGTCCTCCAGCACCACTCCCCGCACTTGCGCCCACGCCCCCTGCCCCTGCTGGCGCTGCCCCAGATGCCTCCTTCCTGGGTGTGGGAGAAACAAGACCAGGAAGTCAGGGCTCACCGAGGGAGGGGAATTTCCCCGCCTTGGGGAACGAGACACTGGGACTCTTGCGAGGGTCCCCAAGGAAGAAGAGGAAGCCGGGGACCTCTCGGAGCACCTCCAGAGCCAAACTCTCGCAGGGGCCTGTCTGTCCCCGGCCCGCTCCCCTTTCTGGCCTGTGTTTGGGGCAGGGGGAGGCCTGAGGCTCTGACTCACGTGGCCGTGGGTGGCGGGTTGTGGGGGCCCGGGGGGGGACCCAGGGCTTGGCTGCCTCCACTGCCGCTGCTGCCGCTCAGGCTGAGTTCTGAAGAATTATCGGCCACTACCGAGCTGTAGCCTGCGGGCGAGGAGGGAGCGTCACAAGGGAAAGCTCCCAGACCCCGCTTCCCCGACATGTCCCATGCCCCCGACCCCCACTCACTGGTGGCCCCGTTCTGTTTGCTGCTGCTCCCACCGGGCTGGACACTGGGTGGCCTGGGCTGGGCGGAACCGGCACTCGGGGCGGGAGGGGCCACGGCCTGGGCGTACGGGGTGGGGGTGCTGGCGTTGTGGCCTGGGGCAGGGTTGGCTTTGGGAGGCGCTACGGGAGCCCCGTTGCTGCCAGGCCCATTGCCTAGTGCAGGGGGCGCAGGGGCAGGACCGGCCGGGTAGCTGGACGGCACAGCAGGGGACTGCGGGTGGTGGTTGCTGTGGACAGGCTTGGAACCGTTCTTGGCCGGAGACTGAGGAAGGAAGAAGAGAGAGAGGTCAGGGGCACAGGAGGGCCGGGGGCACCTGAGTTCTGACAAGGGGAGGCAGGGGCCCACCTGGCTCACTTCGCTGTCGGTCGACCGTCCTCTCTTTTTGTCGTCTTCAGAGTTTTCCTAGGGTTCAGAAGATAGAATTAAGGGCCAGAAGAGACCGTCTCCCAGACCCGACCCACTCGGGGCCTCTCAAGGATGAGCCGGGGTCCCAGAACCTCACGAAGCTCTCCTGGTCGTCCCTGAGGGGGCTCGAGGTCAGAGGGGCTTCTGGATCCCCGTCCGCTCTGGGGGTGTCCCAGGGGTTCAGCTCACCGTAGTGCAGTTGGCTGGGCTTGGCGGGATGGGGGAGCTCGAAGTGGTGGAGGTGGGCGTGCTGCTGGACTGATTAAAGATCTCATCCTCCATGTGGCTGTGGGTCGGGGGGGAGGTGGCGACCAGCGCCTGCGCTGTGGTGGAAAAGAACGTGGCCAGGCTCCCGAATCCCTGCCTCGGACCCAGGCCCCCCGAGCCCATCTTGTGCGCCCCCCGTCTCCTTACGAATGTCCTCGAGATCAAGGTCATCGTAGAGGAACTCGTTCTCCTCAAAGTCAGGGTCCTGCGAGGAGTCCACGTAATATTCCACATCGTCCTTGATCTTCCGAATCGAGTCCACCAGGATGGAGTCATTGTCCAGCATGCGCAGAATGGTTTCCAACATGCGCACGTGGTAGCGGTGTTTCTCGATGTGCCGTTTCAAGCCCTCGATCCGATCCTGCTTCTGTGGGCAGCGTGGGAGAGCCAACTCAAAACCCTGAGACGCCAGGGGCTGGGCCAAGAGACCCCAGGAGCCAGACCCCACAGGCCCGAGACCTCGGGAACCAGGCCCCAGGGAACCAGGCCCCAGGGAACCAGGCCCTAGGCAGCCCAGTCCTTGAGCCCAGTCACTACACGACAGACATTGGTACCCAGCTGTCCGGCACCCTCAGACGTTGCCAAGCAGAATTACTTGCAGGGCAGGAGCACAGCACGGGCACGGGGCCAAACAAAGGGAAGGGAGCAAACGAAGCAGCGCAGGTCACGCGCCCCATCACCCCCGTCATACACACAGGCTGCCTGCCCTCACAAACCCCAGAAGCCAAGCTCCCCGCCCCAGAGACACTCCCCATCTCCTAGAATCCAGGCCCCAATCCCCCATGTCTAGAGCTTCCGAGCTTCCAGGCTTCCAGCAGCCAAGCCAGACCGTAGCCAGCCAGGCCCGCTTACACCAGCACCAAGGCCCAGCACCCTCAGACCCAGGGACAGAACCCCCAGGATCCCAGCTTCAAGCCAACTCAGACCTAACTGTCACCTTCCAAGTCCCCTGCCCTCCCCCAACCCCTGAAAGCCTCTACAGGTGGTGACCCAATTGTCGAAGGCTCTAATTTATTCTGCTCCTTTAATGTTTGTATCTAAGCCCCTTGCTTCCACAGGCCCTTGTATTCAAGCCTCTCGCTCCCACAAGCCTTTGCATCTCAGCCACTCACTCCCACAAGCCTTTGCATCCCAGACTCTCACTCTCACAAGCCTTTGCATCCCAGCCCCTCACTCCCACAAGCCTCTGCATCCCAGCCCCTTGTTCCCACAGGCCTCTGCATCCCAGCCCCTCACTCCCACAAGCCTTTGCATCCCAGACTCTCACTCTCACAAGCCTTTGCATCCCAGCCCCTCACTCCCACAAGCCTTTGCATCCCAGACCCTCGTTCCCACAGGCCTTTGCATCCCAGCCCCTCACTCCCACAAGCCTTTGCATCCCAGCCCCTCACTCCCACAAGCCTTTGCATCCCAGCCCCTTGTTCCCACAGGCCTTTGCATCCCAGCCCCTCACTCCCACAAGCCTTTGCAT
This sequence comes from Sminthopsis crassicaudata, assembly GCF_048593235.1. Lineage (NCBI taxonomy): Eukaryota > Metazoa > Chordata > Mammalia > Dasyuromorphia > Dasyuridae > Sminthopsis > Sminthopsis crassicaudata. The sequence goes on from NC_133619.1 coordinate 651,107,474, forward strand.
CCCAGCCCCTTGTTCCCACAAGCCTCTGCATCCCAGCCCCTCACTCCCACAAGCCTTTGCATCCCAGCCCCTTGTTCCCACAGGCCTTTGCATCCCAGCCCCTCACTCCCACAAGCCTTTGCATCCCAGCCCCTTGTTCCCACAAGCCTTTGCATCCCAGCCCCTTGTTCCCACAAGCCTTTGCATCCCAGCCCCTTGTTCCCACAGGCCTTTGCATCCCAGCCCCTCACATCCCATAGGCCCTTGTGTCCAAGCCTCCAGCTCTTAGACCCCCCCCCAGTCAGCCAATCGGCACCCGTTAGATGCCCCTCTACGGCAAATGCTGTCCTAGGTTCTGGGAAGTCCAGCCAGACCCACACACCCTAATCGCCAGCGTCCAGGACTCTCGGCCTTCACAGCGTAAAGGAGGCCTCGTCAGCTGAGGGCTGAGACTCACAGACACGAGAACCTTGGGCCTAGAACCTTGGCTCGTAGCCCCCAGACCCAACCCTCGGACGCCAGGTAGCGGGCTGCTAGTACCTACAGAGCCCAGGTTCCGGGTCCCCAACGTTCCCAGACACTGAAGCTCCAGGACTCTGGAGCCCTGAAATAGCACCTGGAGGCTGACCCCACCCCCAGCCTTCCAGCCTCTACAAGCAGCACCTGGCTCACGACCCCCCCCCCCCCCAAGAGTTCCCAGGTCCCTAACAAGCAGAGGTCCCGCGTGGAGGACTTTACTCCCCAGACCCCCGGGCCTCCACATGCTGCCACAGACGCAAAGCTCCCGACTTCTAGCTGGCCTGCAGACCCCAGCACCCAGGCCCTAAGGTCCCGAAATGCCAGCAGGCGGCACAGCTGGGCGGGCCACCAGGGCCCCAAAGCAAGCCCGAGGCCCCTCCAGGACCGTGGAGCACAGGCCCTCTGCTGTCCTGTAGGCCACTAAGGCTGCAGGGCCCCTCCATCCGGACTCCACAGAGCCACGGCATGCCCTGGAGCCCCCCGAATTCTGCTCTCCGGGCCACCGGCCCCCCCTCAGCGCCGCCCCCACACTCACATCCTTATCCCCCTTCTTCTTGCGGGTCTGCACCGACAGCGACTCCACCTCGCTCTCAAACTGGTCCACCTGCATGTTGAGGGTGTCGATGGTGTTCTGGGCAGGGGAGGAAGCGAGGCGGCCGTGAGCCCCGGGCGGTGCCCGCGCCGCGGGCCTCCCACCCGCGCCGGGCCCTCGCGCTCACCGTGAGCCACTGGCCGACCTCCTCCTTCTCCTTCTGGGCCGGGTCCACCTTCTGGGCCAGGCCGAGCCCCTCCTTGCTGTACGCTTTGGTCTTCGTTTCCCGTTCCACAACCTTGAAGCGCTCCATTTGCTGCGGTGCGACAGAGAGGGGCGGGCTCTGGGGGCTGCGGTCCGGGGCGCCCCGCCCCCGGCCGGTCTCCCGCCATCACCCCCTTCCTACCGTCTCGATGAGCTTGCGGTTGTCGATGAGCTGCCGTTTGTCTTTGATCTCGTTGGAAGCCACCCATGTCTTGATCTGGTCCCTCAGCCGCTGGAAGAGAGCGCGGGGGGCGGGGTGAGCGCGCGCCCCCCGCCCCTCGTCGTCCGCTGGGGAGAGGGGCCGGGCAGGACGGGGCTTGGGGCCGCGCGCCTGGCTCACCCTCGGCGCCCGCCCCCGCCCCCCGCGCTCCTACCTGTAGCTTCTTAATCTCCTTCTTCAGGTCGGCCTCGTACTTCTCCTTCTGGTTGGCGTTGGCCGCGTTGTGGAGCTGACGGAGGAAGAAGACGGGGCTTGGCGGAGGCGGGCGCCGAGGAGGGCGCCCTGCCCTCGCCCGTCGGGGACCCGCGCCCTGAGCCCCCCGGTCCCGGGCCCAGCCCCCCCGGCCTCGCCCGCCCGGGCACCTTCTGCCAGATGTCCTCGAACTGCTCCACGCCCTCGGACACCTTCTTGAGGCAGCGGTCGATCTCGCCTGGGGAGTGAGGAGAGAGTCAGGGGGCGGCCGGCGTGGGGGAGGGGAGGGCGAGCGGGGGAGGGGGCCGGTACCTTGCAGTTTTCGCTTGTCTGCCATCTTTCCTGCCCTAGGCACACCTGCTCTTCATGCTCCCAGAGTCAGACACTGCAGAGGAGGGCAAGGGCATCAGGGCAGTGGCCCCCAGAGGGGCGGTCCCGGGAGGGGGCGGGGGTCCCAGCAGCAGCCCCTCCCCCCACGTGAGTGGGGTCAAGGAAGTGCCCCCCCAGGGAAATGGCAGTGCCCCCGCCAGGAGGAGAGGGGTTTACAGCAGCGCCCCCCCAGCAGGATCAGGAGGGCAGGGCCCAGCGCCCGTGACAGGACGAGGGGCTCCCACAGCCGCAGCTAGAACCGGGGACCCCCACCTGGGGCCTGGAAATCGGAGACCCCCGCCCAGGCAGGCGTGTGGGGGCCGCCCGCTGCTCCGCGGCAGGGGCATGGCTGGCGTGGGGCTCCCGGCCCAGCCCCCAGGCAGCGGCCGGACAAAGGGGCCGGGCCAGCTCTGCAGCGGGGCTCTGGGGGAGGCAGGAGCGGCGGGGCCGAGCTTGGGGGTACAGCACCTGGGGAGGCTGGCTGACGTCAGGCCTGACCCTGGGGGAGGGGCGGCCGGCTCTGCCCAGGAGCACGATGCTCCGGGAGGGCACGTCCGGCTCTACAGCAGGGGCATGACTGTGGGGCCGGCGGAGGCCGGGGCTCCTGGGGGAACGACGCCCGGAGGGGAGGGCCGGCGCGGAGGCGGGACGTGCCCCCCGGGGCCGGCTGCCCGCAAGAGTCTCGGTCTGGCTCTTTGGGGGGCACGACCCCCGGGGGGAGGGGGGTGAAGGCTCTGCGGCAGGAGCGTGATGCTTTTGTGGGACCCGGCTGAAGCGGGAACACGGGCCCCCCGAAAGGCAGGCCCCCTCGGCCAGGGCAGGGCGGCGCTCTCACCACACAGGCCCGGCGGCTCCTGGCTCCTCGGCGGCTCCTCAGCGGCCTCGGGGACCGGGCCTGGGCCGGGGCCGGCCTCGGGCTCCCGGTGGCGGGCGGGCGGGCAGAGGGGGCGGCGCCTGGGAGGGCGCCTGTCGCGACAGGCCCGGGCGCTCTCGTGACAGCGGCGCAGGCCGGGCTCGGGCTCCCGGGGGGCCGGGGAGGGCTCCCGGGGCTCTGGGGCCAGACGCGGCGGTTCCGCTCGCTCGCTGCTCCGCGGAAGCGGCCCTGGCCGGCTCCAAGATGGCGGCGGCGGCGGCGGCGGCGGCAGCGGCGGCGGCCTCGTCTGCGCCCCCGGCCCGGCCCCGCCCCGCCCGCGCGCCCCGGCCGCGCCTGCCCATTGGCCGCGCCGCGCCGCTGCGCTCGGATTCCATTGGCCGCCCCGCTGGCAGCGGCCGCCGATTGGGCGACATCGAGCCCGGCCCGCCTCCCACCCCCTCCCTTCGGACTCCCACCCCCTCCAGGCACAACACGCCGGCGCGAGGACGGACGCGTCAGTCAGGCAGCCGTCGCGGCGCCATAGGCTGGCGTCGTTCCTCCCCGCCCCACTTTCGCCCTATTGGTCGGGGAGGCGGAGCCGGAGGCTGCAGCATCAGTCAGAGCCTGGGCCAAGTTTCACGGGCTCTAGGTAGCGCCTACCCGCCTGTCATTGGTCAAGAGAAGAAGCCAAGGCAGGGCTTCATTGGTCCCAGCCATACCCCCCGTGGACAACAACACGGCAGTGTGAGGCTCGACGTGTCCGTCAGACGGGAACGGCCTCGCCGTTGGCCAGCCCCGACTCCCGCCCCGCCTCCAGAGGCCCGGGGGTGTTCCCGAGCTTGGGAGACCTCCGTACCTCCGCAGGGCCGCGTTCACATCGTTCGCTTCCCTATAGGCCGAGCGGTTCTGCCTGAGCTCTCCCACCCTGCTTAGTGCAGAAGGCCGGGCCTCGCTCCGCAGCCGGGACCCCCGCGACAGCAGCCACGGCTCGGCGCCCATTGGACGGGCAGAGGGCCGGCCCCAGGCGCACGACTTCCCTGCACACTGTTGGCTAGTGTAGCCGCCACTTATCCCAGAGCCACCAATGAAGGGGCGGGGCCACAAGCACAGAGATCCGATTGGACCAACGGCCGAGACGGGTCCTCTGCTACCCAGAGGGAAACTGAGGCTTACAGGCCGGGATGCCATGACTGCCAGCCCCTTCAATAAACATTTTTATTTGGTTTTCCACTTTTTCTTTAAAAACTGCAAGAAAAAACTAAAAGGGGGAGGATAGTGGGCCTTGGGGAGGCTCCATCACGTGGACAGCACCCCACTCTTCTCCCCCTTGACCTTGAGGAACTCGGCCATGCTGGAAAAGTACTTCTGGTTGGCCTCAGCCACCTTCTTCTCGGCGGCCTGCGGGTTCACGATCTCCAGACCCTGGGGAGGGGCGGGAGGGGCGCTGAAGGGGCTGGGGGGCAGCCCCCACCCCTACTTTGCTCTCCTCAGGCCACTTCTAGGCCAACCCCTCCCCCCCCAGTCTCACACACACATACACAAGCCCCTTCCCCAGGCCTCCATTCCCCCGCTGACCCCCCAGGCTGGTCACCCCAGGGGCCTGAGGCAGTACCTGCAATGGTGTGAAGGCCACACTGGACGCAGTCCCCGACGAACGGTCTCGAATGGTGGACTTGCCCCCGTAGACCACACTCTGCTTCTGCAGGGTCCGCTGCAGGGTGCAAGAGAATAAGATGGACCCCGGCTCCCCCTGGGCAGGGTCTGTTCCGGGACTTTGCAGTCCCCGGGAGTCCACCATCCCAGTCCCACCCACTGCCCATCCCCCCCCCCCCCCAGCACCTGGAGGGTCTTGGAGATCCGGGCCTTGGTGGCTTCGTTGACTTGGGTCTGGCGCACGCGGCCACTGCCCGACTTGCCCAAGTGGCCCAGGCTGAAGCCCAAGTCCTCCTGGTAAGCATCCTCCTCAATCTAGGGGGACAGAAAGGCGCCATGAGAGCCCAGCCATCGCAGGAGGGGGAAGGCAGGGTCCCCAGGGGCCCCCGAAGGCCTCACCTCCCCAAAGCTCATGCGGTTGGCCTGTTTGCGGATCTCCGTGAGCCCCAGACGCTCCTTCATCTTCCGGTACCTGGGAAGGGGCAGAGGGAAATAGGATGAAGAGGGAGAACCCAGAGGCAGGACCCTCCCAGGGCAGCGCCCGGGGTCCTCACCTGCGGCCACCACGCTTCTTCCTCTGTCCATCCAGTGGAGCGGGCAACGGCTTTACCTGCTTCACGGGGGGTGGCTCCTGCCACTTGTCAAATTTTCGCTCGATCTCATCCTTGAGGTCGTAGCCCACCTGGGGGGAGGCAGATAAGGAGGTCCCACAGAGCCAGGGAGGGGAAAGGGCACTCATGGGGGGCACCCAGGGCACACTCACCAGTCCGAACCTTTATTTCCCAAAGTGTAAAATGTCATCAGCGAACCCCAACCCTCCAGGAGGTTCCCTGCAGGTGTAGGGACTGCCCCTGGATCCCTAAGCAAAAGAAGAGCAGTGGCAGCTCTTCCACAGGCTTCCTACCTTCCCCTCGGGGCTCTCGTGGAAACTGTCCACTCGTGCGGCCAGGGTGCACTTGGCAGCCACCAAGCGAGCCGCCTTCCGTCGCAGGTCCTGCGGGGGTGGGACACTGTCACGGGGGCGGAGACCTCGCCCCGAGCCTTGGACTCGGCCCCCACATCTCACACGAGGGGGTTCCTTGGGCGTCTCAGAAGATGGGCTTGGACACATTGCAAAGGCTCCTCCTGACACAAGCCTGGGGCCCAGCGAGCGTCCGAAGCCCAGAGGGGTCAAGAGCCCGGCACCAGAGCCAGCAGACTGATGATGAGACGGGGCTCACTTTGGGGTGCCTCAGCCTGCCTCGGCGTGGGCATCGGGACCTGGGGGGGGGGGGCAAGGAAAAGGACCAGCAGTCCTCGACTCCCTGGCCCACACCCGTGCACACACACACATACACACTCACCGGGGGCAGCGACTGCACGATGTCGCTATGGTAGATGTAGCCCGTGTGCGGGAGCACCGAGGTGGACGAGAAGCCCGAGAGGGTCTTGCGCTGGGCCCCCAGCAGCATGATGTTGCAGGCTGGCATCTTGGAGAGGTTGGTCAGGCCGCCAGCCACGCCTGGGAGGGTCAGGAAGGTCATCAGAGGTGGCCCCTCCCCTCAGCGACCCCTTTCTCCCCTCCCGTCCAGGGGGCCCCAGCCTCACCCATGATCTTGGCGGCGGCCGAGGCTCCGATGATGAGGGAGAGGTTGGGCGCGATGAAGGACATCCGCGACTCCACATACTCGTAGATGCGGTGCTTGGAGGCGTTCAGCTCCAGGGCCATGTCACAGGCCTCCTCCAGGCGCTCCAGCTCCTCCTCCGACAGCTGCTGCCTGCGGGGCCGGGGCGTCAGGTGCGGGCCCTCCCGGGGCTCGACGTTCAAAGCCCACCTCCCAGCTCCAGCCGGACCAGATGAGGGGCAGGGCTCTTGCCCGGCCAGGGGGTCAGAGGCCCCTAAACTCTGTCTCTGGAATGTGGGTGTCCACTATTCTCACCTCCCAGGTTCTCCAGAAAGAAGCAAGCAGCGGAACAATCACCCCCCATTATATTTGGAGAAACTGAGGCAGAGTGCAGGAGATGGCTTGGCTGCCAGCCCCCCTACGTACCCTTGTGTAGTCGAGGCCGTCACACTGACCACCATGATGGTGGCGTTGGTCAGGATCTGCTGCAAGGTCTCGTTATTCTTACACTTGTCCAGGCTGTTTCCAAGTTCCTGTAAGGTAAAGAAGGGGACTCCAAGGGTCAGGGGACAGGTCGGTCTGCCTGAGCCAGCCCACAGGGTCCAAGCCCTGCTGGACCTTAAGCTCTCTTGGACAAAGGCCTCAGCGCCTGCCTCCCTCAGACTGGGCACGCCTTAGGACAAGCCTGTGTCACCCACTTCCATCTCCCTCAACGGGCCACGGCCCCTCCTCCCTCCTACATACCCACCCCCTCCCTCCCTGGCCTGCTCACCTTGACTGTCCGGATATAATCCAAGGCGTTTGGAACGAGAGACTCGAGTTCTGGGAAGCGCTTTGAGTATTTGTCCCGGATAAATTTGTGAATGATATCTTCAAAGAGGGGAGACGGCCATGGGTAGTCTCCTCCGGGAGTCCCCTCCCCCTCCTGCTGCCCCTCTCCTCCCTCCCTCCCTTCTTCCCTCACTCACTCACTCAGCTCATTCTCAATCTCCACAGTCAGGTTGTTGGCATCCACGATCACCCGGTACTCGGGGGCGGCCTCCACCGGCCCGGTCACTGTCCAGAGAGCCCAGGTCAGCGGCACCTGCTGCCCACCCCCCCACCCCCCGGGCAGAGAAGACTCCAGAAACACAGTGGGCCGCTCATAGGAGCTGATGGAGAGTGGAGGGGACAGAAGGGAAAAGGCCCCAGCCACACCCCCTCCCCAGAAAGCCTGGAGTCTCCGAGCCAGGAAACAAGCCGGCCGGAACGCCGTCCCCGGATTCAGTACACGGTCAGCGTGGGACCGGGATAGGCTGCGACCCACAAGTTGTCGCAAAGGCTTTCTACGTGGGTCTGTGGGCTCTGGCCGTCCCACCCTGGGGCCCCGCCGCGGCACCAGTACCTTCAGAAGCCTTGGCCTGCTTGCTGACGTACTCCTCGATCTTCACCATGATCTCGGCAAACTGAGGGGAAGGTCCCGGTCAGAGCCGCAGGCCCGGCCCCTCCCCAGACCCCCCCCCCGGCCCCCAGTTTGCAGCTCACCATCTTGCTGTCCCACAGCTTGGCGATGCTCTTCACCGAGTCCCCCGACAGGTCCAGCTGCATCTCCTCCTGCACATCTTCGATAGGCGGCTCCTCCTCCTCCTCCCCAAAGCTCCCACCTTCTTCCTCCTCAGCTGCCTCCTCCAGGTCAGCCAGGAGCTCGTCCGCCAGCGACATTCTGGGACCTCGAAGCAGAGAGGGAGCGCCTAAGAGCCCCGCAGACACCTCGAACGCCCCCGGCTTCGTAAGACTCCCGTGCAGCGGAGGTCAAAGCCTGTGCTTGTAGCCCAGGGCAGGCAGGGGGGGGGGGGGGGGGGCGGGGAGGTCAAAGCCTGTGCTTGTAGCCCAGGGCAGGCGGGGGGGAGTGGGGGGGGGCGGGGAGGTCAAAGCCTGTGCTTGTAGCCCAGGGCAGGCGGGGGGGGGGGGGGGGCGGGGAGGTCAAAGCCTGTGCTTGTAGCCCAGGGCAGGCGGGGGGCGGGGACGCTGACAGAAAGGAGCATACAGCAGACACTGAGAGAGTGGCAGTCAGCACAGCGAGGGGGGGGGGGGGGCGGAGGGCAAGAAAGGACCCGAGACACAAGGGGAGGAGGCAGTGCTAGAACTCGGGCCGGTACTCCCCTGCGACACAGAGGCTGAGAGGCAGAGAGGCAGGGAGGCCCAGCCTCAGGCAGCAGAGACAGAGGCAGAGGCAGGGAGGCCCGGCCTCAGGCAGCAGAGGCAGAGGCAGAGGCAGGGAGGCCCGGCCTCAGGCAGCAGAGGCAGAGGCAGAGGCAGAGGCAGGGAGGCCCGGCTTCAGGCAGCAGAGGCAGAGGCAGAGGCAGGGAGGCCTGGCCTCAGGCAGCAGAGGCAGAGGCAGAGGCAGGGAGGCCTGGCCTCAGGCAGCAGAGGCAGAGGCAGAGGCAGGGAGGCCTGGCCTCAGGCAGCAGAGGCAGAGACAGAGGCAGGGAGGCCAGGCCTCAGGCAGCAGAGGCAGAGACAGGGGCAGGGAGGCCCGGCCTCAGGCAGCAGAGACAGAGGCAGGGAGGCCCGGCCTCAGGCAGCAGGGATTAGACAAATTCTGGGGTACAGTCACAAAAAGCGGACAAAGAAAGCTAAGGACCCCTGGGGAGAGAGAAACCAGGGGCAGGGGACTGACAGGCGCCAGCGGTGGGGGCAGGACAGAATGGGGATGGGGGATGGAGGAACAAGGCGGGAGCAGCCAGAGCCCGCAGGGGAGGGCCCGAGCCGAGGCTCCCCAGCAGGCCGCCCACAGCTCCCGGCCCACGCTCTGTCCTCCCCCCACCTCAGCCTTCCCCTCAGGCCTGAGGGAGGCTACCTCCTCCAGGCTCCTTCCTCCCGGCCTTGCCCTCCTCCGCCACGCTCCGTCCTCCCGGAGGAGGGACGCCCTTTCTCCTCTCCCTGACACTGGCCCCGGTCCCACCACGCTCCCCACTCTCTCCTCTCTACAAAGGTCTCCTCAGCCCCACCCCTGTGACCTGCGACCCCAGACACGCTCTGGGGCAGCTTCCCCGGAGTCGCCACACACCCCCAGCCCCCAGAATGCACCGCCCGTGGCGTGGCCCGGGAGAAGCTGCTCCAGCCTCGCTCCGAGCCCTGGGGCCCAGGCCCGAGCCGCCTCAGTCAGACGAGGGCCCTGACCCGGGCGGCGTGACCCGGCAGCTCTTCCCGCAAACTTCCTGCCCTGCAGCCTCCTGCTGTGACCCCCCCATCCCCCCCACCCTCAGTTTCCCTCCGCCAGGACACGGAGGAGGCGCAAGGGAAGGAAGGGCAGCCCTGCCTGCCGCGAGTCCCTTTTCCCCCCTGGCTGAGGAAAGTCACCCTCTCCCGCCCGCGACAAGGCTGCAGGCCCGGAGGCCCCCCCCCCCCATCCTGGCCCGAGCTCGCCCCCGGGGGCTGCCGGCCCTGGGCCCACCTCAGCCTCCAGCCCCGCCTCCGCGCTTTTGCCCAGGGCCCAGTGCCTGCCCCACGCAAAACGGTGCGGATTTGCTCCCGCGCTGGGCGCGCCTGCGAATTATCTCCGGTTTACTTAAGTGTGAACACGTCGAGCCCCCACGGAGTGTAAGGTACCGGGGGGAAGGGACGGAGGCCGCCCCCCCAACCCCCAACTGCCACTCACCTACTGCCTCCTCACTAGCCGGTGCGAGATCTCTGGAAAAAGCGTCGCGGGAAAGTGACGTCAAAGCTACCCGGCTCCTCCTCGCGCATGCTCCACACCCTCAAGAGGGGCCGGCAAAGAGGAGGCTCACAGATATGACGAAAACAGCAAGCTCTAATTGGTTCTCCGGAAGAACCAATAAAAATCGGCGGCGACGGCCGGCTGCACCAAGACGTGGGGGTCCAGTTCAGCCAAGGGATAGCTCCGGGGCGCTCCGGCCCCTCTGCAGGCCGAGTAAGTTGGAAGCCCTGGATGTGGAAGTCTCTGAGAGCGATGACGACCCGGACCGCCGGGCCTCGGGCTCATTGGATCCCCCCTAGGAGGCGAAGGATTCAGAGTCTTGAACCTTAGGGCCAACAGGGCCGGGGAGAACTGCAACTCCCAGGAGAAGCCGGGGCACAGGCCTGGGCTATGCAAGGGCCGGCTGCCCCAGAGCCTCCTGGGAGTTGTAGTCCCCCCAGCGCTCCAGCCAAGATTTGGGGCTGTCGGTGCCAGATTTGAAGCGGTTGCGCCGGGGTCCCCAGAGGGGGGGACATTAGTCCGCGAAGGAGGGGAACGAAAGGTCATGGAAGAGACGCCAGGGTCCCGAGAGGAGAGTGAGGGAAGGTTGGGAGAGAAAGCCCCGGGGCCCCCAGAGGAGGGAGACAGAAGGGTCCCCAGAGGCGAGGAAGGGGAGCCTGAGGGACAGAAGGGCAGGGAAGGCGCTGCGGGGTTCCGAGGGGGGCCCCCGGAAGAGAAAGGCAGGGGCTCCACAGAGAAGAAGGGGGGCGGGGGAACGCAGTCTCAGGGAGGGGGGAGGGATCCCCCCGGGGAGGGATCCCCCCCACAGCCCTAACCCTTTGCCCCCCGGCAGCGCCATGGCGGGCGTGGGCTTCGAGGAGTTCTCCGCCCCGCCGGGCTCCGAGCTGGCGCTGCCGCCGCTCTTCGGGGGCCACATCCTGGAGTCGGAGCTGGAGACCGAGGTGGAGTTCGTCGGGGGAGCCCTGGGGGGGCCGGGGCTCCGCGAGCGGGAGGAAGAGGAGGAGGCCGCCCGCGGCAGGCGGCGCCGCCAGCGGGAGCTGAGCCGCCGCAAGTACCAGGCGCTGGGCCGGCGCTGCCGGGAGATCGAGCAGGTCAGGCGGACCACCGGTCGCTCCCCAGAGCTTCCCTTGTCACCGGCCCAAGGGTCTCTGAAAGCCCTGGCGGAGCCTATTTCCCGGGGCTGGAATGTCATCACATGATGTAATGGGTGGCCAAGGAGGGGGCGGGGCCTCCTGACCCTTTCTGTCCCCTCAGGTGAATGAGCGCGTCTTGAACAGGCTTCACCAGGTGCAGAGGATCACCAGGAGGCTCAGGCAGGAGCGCAGGTAAAGGGGGCAGGACTTTGGGGTACAGAACCATAGGCCCCCTGCCAGGAGGCTGGCAGATGTAGGTCACTTCTGCCAGCCAATCCGGCTTCAGTGGCTTCCCGCGGCCATCCGGCAGCGAGTTCTCGGAAAGCCTGGGCTCCCCGGGACCCTCCCCCTTCTCCTGCCGTTTCAGCCCCCTCTCCCTCTGACCATCTTTACCTTCCTTCTAGATAAAGCGCAGGGGCTAAGCCCCCTGCCCTCCACTTTCGGCTCTCCCTCCCCGGGGCCTTGGGCATACGTTAAGCGCCGCCCCGTGCCCGTCAGTGGCTGAGCACGGAGACGGTCCGAGAACACGCTCCAACAGTAGCCTGTTAACGGGCTTCATCTGGGGGGGGGGGGCTAGACGCACCAACTGGGAGAGGGGGCTGAAGGCCGGACCAGGGTCTGATGGTAGGGGATTCAGGGAGGACGCTACGGCTCCGTCTTCAGAGAAGAACCGGTCCATCCACAGCCGGAGCAAGACTGAGGTTGTAGGGGGAACTCGGGGGCAAAAAGGGCAGAATCCCAGCGCCACCTACAGCGCAGGGGAGGAGTGGCAGCACAGTGACAGGAGCCGAAAGAGGACTAGAATTGTGCGTGTGCCAGCTTCTCCTGTCCCGGCCTCAGGTTTCTCATGCGAGTCCTGGATTCCTATGGAGATGACTACCGGAAGAGCCAGTTCACTATTGTCCTGGAGGTGAGGCCTTGGGGCCCAGGGGGGGGGGGAGCCCTCTGGTCCCGGAAGGGGTCAACACCGGCTTCTTGCCTTGGTAGGATGAGGGCAGCCAAGGCCCCGATGCCCCCACCCCAGGAAATGCGGAGAACGAGCCACCGGAAAAGGAAAGCCTGTCCCCTCCCCCTCGGCGCCCCCCCGAGCCTGGCAGTCCCCCACCTGGGGAAGGCCCCAGTGCAAGGAAAAGGCGGAGGGCGCCCCGGGATGGACGCCGAGGTGGGGTGCTGCTGACCCCAGAGTTGGACCCAGGCCAGGTAAGCACCTCCAGACAGGGACGGGGAGGAGGGCGAGCACAGGACTTCCCGCCTCACCTTGCTTCTCCTCCCTCAGATCAAAGTGGAGGATGACTTTGGCTTCGAGCCAGAAGAGGCGCTCACCCCAGGATGGGTAGCCCGAGGCCCGGACAAGCTGCTGTCCTACCCCAGTCTGGCCAGCCCTCCCTTTGACATCACCCCCCAATAAAGCTTTGTCTCCCCTCCACTGCCGCACACAGCCTGGCTGAGACTCAAAGATAACACAAGGATGTTTATTAGAGGGACGGGGGGCAGAGGGAGGCTTCACAGATTCTTGAGCCACTGGAGCGAAGGACCCTCGGGATCCTGAGGATGCTTGGGGATGTCCGGCATGTTGCCATTATCTCGAACAGGAACTAGGGGTGGGAAAGAAGGAAGAAGGCTCACTGGCCTGGTCCCTCTTCCTGCCCCCTCCCCCATGCCAGGGCCCATTTTCCAGGCAGGGTACACTCACCAGGGTAGTTGTAAGGGGTCGCCTGGTTTATCATGCCTGAGTACTTGGTATAGGGGCTTAAAACAGGGAGGATCAGAGCTGTCGGAGAGAAGGGCAGAATTAGAGTCGGGGGCCTCGGGGAACTGCAGAGCAAAAGGGAAGCTCCCCGCCCCCACCTCCAAGAGCTTCCCTTCTAGCTGGGGGAGGGGTGGGGAGTCCCAACCACCAGGTGCACAGGGAGGGGCTACAAGGGGGGCTGAGGTCAGAGACACCCCCCTTTCTCTTCTAGCAGAGGGAGGGGGGGCTGAGGTCGGTGACACCCCCTTTCTCTTCTAGCAGAGGGAGGAGGGGGCTGAGGTCAGTGACACCCCCTTTCTCTTCTAGCAGAGGGAGGAGGGGGCTGAGGTCAGAGACTCCCCCCTTTCTCTTCTAGCAGAGGGAGGAGGGGGCTGAGGTCGGTGACACCCCCTTTCTCTTCTAGCAGAGGGAGGGGGGGCTGAGGTCGGTGACACCCCCTTTCTCTTCTAGCAGAGGGAGGAGGGGGCTGAGGTCAGTGACACCCCCTTTCTCTTCTAGCAGAGGGAGGAGGGGGCTGAGGTCAGAGACTCCCCCCTTTCTCTTCTAGCAGAGGGAGGAGGGGGCTGAGGTCGGTGACACCCCCTTTCTCTTCTAGCAGAGGGAGGGGGGCTGAGGTCGGTGACACCCCCTTTCTCTTCTAGCAGAGGGAGGGGGGGCTGAGGTCAGAGACACCCCCCTTTCTCTTCTAGCAGAGGGAGGGGGGGCTGAGGTCGGTGACACCCCCTTTCTCTTCTAGCAGAGGGAGGAGGGGGCTGAGGTCGGTGACACCCCCTTTCTCTTCCAGCAGAGGGAGGAGGGGGCTGAGGTCGGTGACACCCCCTTTCTCTTCTAGCAGAGGGGGGGTGCTGAGGTCGGTGATACACACACACTCCCTGTTCTGCGACCTTGACCCCGGGACGCAGGGCTCACCCATGGTGCCGATGGCGAAGGACGCGGCCAGCACGGGCTCCTTGGCCCAGATGTCCTTCAGGAACCGTCCCAGTTCTGGCAGGGTAAAGAAAGACAAGAGCTTTGGCTTTAAACTCCGACCGGGCCAGACGTCACGACCCCCGACCCCTCCGTGCGTGATCCTGACCCGAACCACCTTCCTGGGGTGGCCCCAAACCCCTCTCCCCGCGCGCGACCTCGGGAGCTGTGCGCGCCGCCCGCAGACCACCCCCACCCAGACCCCCTTCCGGCCGCGGACGCCCGCACTCACGGCCTGCCATGTTAGCTATTTTCCTCTCACTACTGGGGCAGCTGGGATTTGTGGCTGTGGGAGCCAAGGCGCATGCGTGCTGGTCCCGTTGGCTCCCCTTCTGCAGTGCGCATGTGCGCACCAGATTAGTCCTCCGCCCACTTCCCTCCGGCGTAGGTCCGAAAAGAGCATGCGCACCTGGAGTCCGCGTTCCTGGGTCGCACAGACTAGTGGAGGAGGCCCGTGCGCGCATGCGCCTGAGCTGCTCTGGCGGTCAGTTCCTCCTCTGCAGTGACTCCCATCCATTTGACGCCGGCGGGACCTCTTCTTTGCCGCTCGGCGGCGCAGGGTGGAGACAGAGAGCCCGCGGGACCCGCCCACCTCGCGCTGGCCGAGGGGGGCTCTCCGAAGCTGGGAAATGGATGCGGGACGGTCTCGGAGGCATGACGGGCCGCCCCTTCCCACATTTCTCCAGCCCGTAAAGTCGGAAAAGTGGCTCGCGTCGTCATTCCCTTTACTGAGTCGGAAACAGGCTGTTTCTTTGCAGCGTCCCCAAGGTCGCACGCCTAAGTGCCGAAGCCGGGATGGCGCCCCGCTCGCTGGACTCGAATGTCCGAGCCGGAAAGAATAAAAGCACCCCCACCCCACCCCACCCCACCCCAGCCTATTTGCAAGTGAGGGAAGACCGGAGAAACGAGCGGGAGGGGCGCCTTTGCGCCTGCGTGCCCTGGGCAGGTGGACAGCGGCGCGGTGCCCGCACCCGCGAGGCAGAAACCCGGGCGGGAGTCCTGGGCGACCAGCTGCATCCGGCTCCCGACTGCGGGCCCACTCTGGGCTCCGTGGGGCCGCCGCTCGCTGCCCTCTAGCGACCCCTACGGGGGGAACCTTCAGGGCCTCCTCGCTCTGGCCTGGCCTGAAGAAAGGGCGGGCGGAGCTGGCCCGAGCTGGGGGGAGGGAGCAGCGGGGTGAAGAGCTGGCCAGGCTCTGCGGGGGGGAGGGGGCCAGCGGCTTCACCCCGGAGAACCCGATGGGCCTCTGCCTGTCCGTGTATCTCCCCCTCCGGCTCGGAGTAGGTGCTTCTTCCGTGCTTATCACGGGAGACTGGACACTTTGTGCCTCCTCAAGGGCTCGTCCCCCGGAGAACCAGAGAAATGGGCGCGTCCTGGACAGGAGAGTGCGTCTGGAAGGCCTAGAAAGGACCAGAGAACCGCAGCGCCCAATCCCAGGGGAGCTTGGGGGGGGGCCTCTGGGCGCGTGCGCACCTGTGCCCATTCCTTCCCGGGCGCGTATTCGTCCGCAGAAGAGCCCGACGGCCTGGGATGTTTTGGTCATTCCCGAGTTTGCCTCTTACTGAGTAACGAAAGCACGGAGTCACTGGCCTGTGTCCGCGTTAGTGGCGCTGGCCGGCGGGGCACACGGTGGGGGGCGGGGGTCCCCACTCCGCATGGATTTCGCTCTCAGAGTTCCTAGTCTGGACCACGGCCAATCCAGGGTCTTCACTAACTGGGAGGAGAGGGCTAAAAAAAAGGCCTTGTTCATGGGAAGAAGAGCGCGACTTAAAATGGCCCGTGGTGAGAGGACCCAACAGACGCTGGGAGCCGGGCAGGGGAGGGACGGCCGGAGGGGGAGCGCCGGCAATCAGCTTGGCACGGCTCCAGCTTCTTTTTATTTACATGGATAATTTTTCAACACTGACCCTTGCAAAACCTTGCAAATTTCCCCTCGCCAGATGGCGGGCAGTGTTAAATGCAGTACATGTACACGTATTTGTACTTACCTTGCTGCCCGAGAAAAATCGCATCCAGAAAGAAAAAAAACCGGAGCAGGAAACAATGCAAGCAAATATCCACTGAAAGTGCGACGGTGCGCTCGCAGGCCTCTGGGGGTGCGTGGTTCCTCGCCACTCCCGCCGTTCTCTGAGCAAAGGGCCGCAGGCGGCTGCTCCTGAAGCGCCAGGACTCTGCCGGGGCCAGATGAAACCGAGGGGGCTGGCCCCCAGCTTAACGCTTTTCAACTGACTGCTGGATGGGCAGCAGGCACTACGCTAGGTGGCAGATAAAGCGCCAAATCTGGACTCAGGAAGACCTCGGATCAAATCCAGCCTTCGGAGCTGTGTGATCCCAGGCAAGTCACTTAACCCCGGGTGCCTCAGTTTCCTCATCTGTGAAATGATCCAGCAAAGAAATGGCAAAACGCTTCCGGTACCGTTGCCAATCGTTGCCCCGAAAGGGGCCACAAAGAGTCAGGACTGAACGATTGACATTTTTAGATGTGGTTTTTAAGAATAAATATTACTCCTAGGAAATGTGCAAAAGTTGCAGCTCTTAAAGAGTATACATCACTGATTAGAAATAATCGCAAATGGCCATTGGTATGGAAAAGTCGAGCATTTCAAAGACGCCTCAAACAGGCTCAATTGTCCTAAAACACAAAAGAGCAGTTTTTTGTTTTTTTGTTTTTTTTTTTACAAGAACAGGCCAACTGATTTACTGCAAAGTAGCTTAACTAATCCTCAGGAAACAAAAGGGACCTGCTGGAGAGGATGTAATAGGTCCATCTGTAATGTTCTCTACATTACAATCTCTGGGAGCAGGTTTCTTGGGGGGCTTCTGGGAGCAGCCTTAGTTTCAGCTTCTTAAAGGCCTATCTCTCTCCTTGGTTCCTAGGGCTCTTGCCACTTGGCCTTTGTCTCTTCCTGCTTCAGCCTCTAGTTCCCTCTGAATCCAAAGCCTCCAGCCAGCAGAAGGGGGAAAATGGAATGAATCTGACGCCGCCTCCGAGAGTGGATTGTGGCCCTGAGAGCCTCTTGCTGTGCACTGAGTGTACTCCAATCATTCTATCACCAGGAGACCATTATTTGTGGTAGGATTAAATCAAAGCTAAACTAGACTTAACCACAGTCTCCTCAATTCCACTCAGTGACTTGTCTCTAGTTCTGGCCCATAACATCTCCTTGTAGGGTCAGATCCATCGTGCTGAACCGCGCTAAATTAGATCATTATAGTCTCTATCAATTGCACTGCCTTAGTACCTTAGAATGCTAACATCCACCCACAGGCAAGCTTCCAGAAGTTGGAAGAACAATACTAAGGTGGGGGAGAAGAGGACAACTGCTAGTCACTGCTGTGAAGAAACGACTCTTGTGGGCAAGTTTATCTTGATTGACGAAAGTTTCTTTTTTTATCCAAAACTATTGTCAGAAGTCCAGGAAAACCTGGAAAATCCCAACATTCCTACTCACCATTACCACCAACAGTATGAGTTAGGGTTTGTGGGCTTTGTTTTGTTTTGTTTTTCCTTAGAGTAGGCCTGGAAGTCTTGTCCCCACTGAGGGAACGAATTCAGAAAGATACATTAAAAAGCAAAGTTGTCCCAAGATAACAGAAATTGTCCAAAGTAGATACCCCAACACAGCCTTGCACTGTGGCACAAGTTAAGAAATGTGCCCAATATACGAATGTGATGGAATATGATTATTCTGTAAGAAGCGATCAGCAGGATGATTTCAGAGAGGCCCGGAGAGATTACAGGAACGGATGCTGCTAAAAGAACATTGTACACAGCAACAAGGTTACGATCTACTGTGACGGACGTGGCTCTTTTCACCAGTCAGGGAATTCCGGCCAGTTCCACTAGACTTGTGGTGGAGAGGGCCTTCTGAGTGGGAACCCAGTGTGGACCCCACCACGTTTTCACTTTTTTGTTGTTGTTTGCTTGCTTGCTTTTTTCTTTCTCATTTTTTCCTTTTTGATCTGATTCTTCTTGTGTAGCATGATAAATGTGGAAATATGTTTAGGAGAATTACACAAGTTTAACCTACATTGGAATACTTTCTGTCTATGGGGAGGCAGTTGGGGGTTAAGGGAAGGAGAAAATTTTGGAACGCAAGTTTTTACAAGGGTGAATGTTGAAAACTATCTTCGCATGTATTTTGAAAATAAAAATCTAGGGGGAAGCTAGGTGGTGCAGTGGATAGAGCACTAGCTCTGAAGTCAGGAGGACCTGAGTTCAAATCTGGTCTCAGACACTTAACACTTCCTAGCTGTGTGACCCTGGGCAAGTCACTTAACCTCAATTGTCTCAGCAAAAAAGAAAAAAAAGAAAAAGCGATTATTAAAGTTTTTAAAAATATATCCAAGAAATGAGGGTAAACATGTTTCCATGGCCTGGAAACTCATTTGATTCAGAGCCATTGTTTTCTAGTGTTGTCACTCTAACTGTGTCCTCTTCTTGCTCCCATTTGGGGTTTTCTTGGCAAAGATGCTGCAGCAGTTTGCCTTTTTCTTCTTCAACTTATTTTACAGATGAGGAAACTGAGTCAAAGAGAATCAGTGCCTTGCCTAGGACTACGCCACTAGTGTGTGAGATCAAATCTGAATTCACCTAGCAGTGAATGCAATTTCGCTTTGTCCACACCATGAGCCCATGCCCTCTCTTACACTGGTGGCCATCTTTGGCCATTGTTCAATACAACAAAGATTTATTCGATTCCTACTATGTTCCAGGCACTGTACTAAGTGCCAGGGATCCAAAAAAGAAGCAAAAGGCAGTCCCTGTTGGTCATGACTCAGAATTCCCAGCTTGTTCCAAGTTGCTTGTCTCTATTGTGTTGCTCTCATTGAACAAATGCTCCTCCTGGTTGTTTGGGATGAATCCGGTCCCTCTAAAACCTTCCTCTGCATCATTTCTTCAGGTGCGAGAGCATCACTTTGCAGTGACTTTCTAGGGTGCCCAGCCCAGCCACCCATGACCTTCCTCGCACTCCCAGAACCCCAGTTAAACTTGCACCTCCCACAAGGTGGATTCGCTCTGATTTATCCCACTGACACAAAGTTGTTTGCACGCTGTCTCCATCATTAGACTGGGAGCTCCTTGAGGACAGGGACATCTTTGACCTTTCCTTGTATCCCTGGTCCTGAACCCAGTGCCTGGCACATAGTAGGTGCTCAATAAATGCTTAGGAGCTGACTGGCACACACACACACACACACACTGTCCAGTTTCCACTTCCTTGCCGCTACATAATCAGGGACTGTAGATATTTTTGTACATCTGGGTCCTTCTTTATTTTCTTCTGCTTGACATCTCTGATTTTACTCACCACCCTCTCTCCCCTCAAACTCAAATCCAGACTCTGTTCCAGGATCCAGGGTGAGCGTTTGCCTTCTCTTGCTGGGAACCAAGCCTCCACATCAGTTCCCTCCCCTCCCAAACCAGGTCACTTTGCCTCCCCTTCCCATCTCCCTGCCGGGCGTTCCAACCCTCCTGCAGAGAGCGCAACTCCATCGGGCCGCCCACATCGTTGGAATGCCAAATGTACACTTGCCAAAAAGACTACTTTATGGAGAACCCGCACGGGCCAAGCGCTCACAAGGGAATCCAAGGACACTCTCAAGGTCTCGGGAACTTTACAATCGATTGTATGACATGGCGCGGGAGACACTGGCACAGGACCTCCCAGCGTGGCGTGCCCTCCTCAGAAAAGGCTCTGTGCTCTATGAGCAGAGCAGAATCAAACGTAAGTTAGTCCAAACATTTGCGTGGACTTGGGGTGTCCGGCCTGTGACGGAGCCCCCCGAGCTCGTGCCGGCCCCATCAGCCAGTCGGACACGTGTAACTCGACTCTAACGTGGTGATGCCATTGTGGTGCTCTTCCAGAACGAAGGACAGCCACCACGCTTTCATGTGCTATCTTCCCCTATTAGAAGCGGAGGGTCTTAAAGGCAAGGTCTTTCTTTTCTGCTTCTATTTATGTCTATAGAATGAGCTCTCGGACTCCCTGGGAGTCCTTAAGACCCTTTCAGAAGGTCTGCCATGTCAAGATTATTTTCCTAATAATACTACTTTATTTTACCTACTAAAATACGCTTCTTTTTTCCAACTCCCCATCTGTGTGAGACAGGATTTTCTTCTTGCGACACGTAGCAAAACAGAAGCAGAAGCGATATGAGAATCCAACTGCCCTTTTGGAAGCCAGGCATTAAAGAGATTTGTACTGTCGTATAGCACAATAAGCACTCTTCTGCCTGGGTGTTTTTTCAATTTGGAAATTAGAGTGGGTTTTTTCTAAATCAACATGTAATGGGTTTATTATTATTTTATGTGAATTAATATAAATTATTAAATCCACTGTGTATGCTATATATATCAAATGTTAATTATTAAAAATATGTCTATTTCTATTTCTAATAGAAACTATTATTTATTATTTACTATTTATTATCCACTATTATTTACATATTTCTAATACGGTAAGAGAAAAAACCCCCGTTAGCCAAAAAGCTCTTTTATGTTCACAGTAATTCTTTTGAGAGTGTAAGGGGGTCCTGAGATGGAAAAGTTCGAGAACCCCGGCCGAGCCTCCCCTGATGTTCTAAGGTAGTGAGCACTTAGGGTATACGCTCCCATTCATTCATTTACACCGAGAAGTTGAGCCTTGCCCAGGGTCACAAGGGGAATGCCTGAGGCGAGTCTGAAGGTAGCGCCTGCAGACCCCTGACCACCCTCTGGGCACTGGGCCACCTGCTACCAGGTGGGCAGAGGGAGGGACAGCTGAGAGGATCCTGGGAGGCGGAGAATGGGAGGGAAGCCGAGGATGCAGAGAGAAATGTGGACAGACAGACGGAGCCCGGGCCGTGGCCTGCGGGCCTGGAGGAAGGCAGAGCCCTTCTCCCCCTGCCCCTCCACCCTGCCCCACCACAAACAGAGCCCACGCCAGACGGTCTTGACCTTTTATTTCACAATCCAGAGGCAGGGCCAGGACACCGGGGCTCACACCCGGGCCTCCCCGGGCCCAGGCGGCTTCCTCCTGCTCCACCACCTGACCAGGGTCTTGGTCCCCAACCTTCCAAAGAACAGCAGACTCAGCCCCGCCAGGCTCAGCTGGGCCAGGCTGAAGAAGATGGCGGGAGAGATGGCGGCATCTGTGGGAACACCGGGGCTCGGCTCTCGCATCCGAGTGGGGTTCAGAGCCCACCCTGGACACAAGCGAAGCCCCGAGGGGCTCAACCCCTCTCCGAGCCCACTTCACAGTCAGGCTCAGGCCACGGCTAGGTGGTGGAGCCCAACGTCTGGAGCTCTGAAGCCAGTCCCCGATTCTCCCCCTCCCTGGGGCGGACACCAGTGGGGGAGGGGCTCTCACCTGTCATCTCCAGCATCAGCGCCTTGCTGGGGTGAGACCAGAGGAACGGGGAGAGGGGGGAGTACCCGTAGCAATAGTAGGTGCCCACGTGGTTCTTGGTCATCGCCTGGATCCTGAAGCTGATCAGAGAGCCACTGCTGTTCATCCTCAGGAAGACCCTGCGCTCCTTGACCACTGCAAAGTGGGGGAGCCCCAGGTGGGACTGACAGAGCAGATCCGCGCTCCCGCCCTGGGCGACCACCTGGCCCGGCTGGGCCCAGAAGGCGGGCCTGGGGTACAGCCCTGCGGAGAGACAAGCGCCTGAGCTGGGGCGGCCACCGGCTAGCTGCTCTCAGGCAGGGCTCGGGAGCGGCCTTGGGGGGGCTCCGGGAAGGAGCTGGGGGGGAACTGGCCTTGTGGAGGGGGATGGGGAAGGGGCTGGGGGGGGGGCCGGCCTTGTGGAGGGGGGTGGGGAAGGGGCTGAGGGGGGGCCGGCCTTGTGGAGGGGGGTGGGGAAGGGGCTGGGGGGGGCGGCCTTGGGGAGGGGGATGGGGAAGAGGCTGGGGGGGGCCAGTCTGCGGAGCCGGCCCTGGGGAGGGGGGAAGGGGGAAAGGGCTGGGGGGGGCCAGTCTGTGGAGCCGGCCCTGGGGAGGGGCCGGAGCTCACCCGTCACCACCAGCTCCTCGGGCAGACTGGGCCGGGACCAGGAGGCCTTGTACAGGTAGCGGCAGGTGTAGGGGCCCGCCGAGGCCTCCGAGATGTAGTCGATGAAAAAGGAGGCCTGGTTCCAGAGGAAGACGCTGTTTGGCCCCTGTTCAACCTGGCTGCTCTGGATGCCTACCTTCTGCATCCGGAAGCGGACCGCCTGGACCGGGGCCGAGCACTGCAGGGCCACGTAGGAGCCCCTCTGGGCCAGCGGGGAGGGCTCCACAGAGAGGACCGGCCTGTTGAACCCTGGAGTGGAAGGGAGTCGGGGGGGGGGGGGGGAATCCAGAAGAGCCCCACCCCCACCCAGCCTCCCCTGAGAGGGGGAGGACCCCAGCGCGGAGGGGGCTCCAGGAGGGCCCCACCCCCACCCAGCCTCCCCTGAGAGGGGGAGGGGGAGGACCCCCTGTGCAGGGGCTGAGGACTCACCCTCCGGGGACCTCCGATTCTGGCCCAGACACAGCCCTGCAGGAGAGACCCGAAGAGTCGCTAGTGCCCGTCCGTGCCCTCGCCCAGGCCCCCTGCGCCCCCCAGCCTCTCCCCTCCCGGGACCGGGCCAATACTGCAGGGAGGGGCGTGAGCACCGGCCCAGGACTCACCGAGGCAGAGCAGCACGCAGAAGCCGGGCCCCATGCTTTTGGCCAAGCTGAAGCCCGGGGGGAGGGGAGCACAGGGCCGCGAGGATGGGAGGGGGCACCAGGGGCCCTGCCATTGGCCTTGACTTCCCCCACATGACCGATCCCGCGCTACCGTGATCAGCCACCAGGGGGCGCTGCGGCGCCAGTCCCGCCAAGCTTTGCTGGTGGAGTTGGGGACTGCTCCCCTGTCCTGGAGAGCCATGGGAGCTCTGGGCAAGAAGGTGGCGCGCGGGCGCCCTGACCGGGCTGCGCCCCAGAGAGACCGGAGGAAACGGGCGCGCCCGCTCGTACAGAGACAGTGGTGGCGGCAGCGCCCCCCGGAGGCCGGGCCTGTGAACCCGGAGAAAGGCAAAGGCGCTCCTCCCCTGCGGGGGCTGAGGGCCCCCGCCCCTCCCCCACCTCCCATCCCCCCTGTCCCAGCTCCTTAGAGCCAGGGCTGGCAGGCTGGCTTCTGGAAAGGGCCGTGAGGGATCACGGGCCGTCTTCGCCCGGCCATCGCGCTTCCAGGGCGGTCAGAAAGCGTCCTCAGGTTTCCCAGCGGACAAGAAGGTGCTGCTGCTGAGCTTGGCCCCTTGGGCACCTGGCTGCTTCTGCTCCGCGCCCTTCCTCTGCTGGTCCCAGACCCCGAAACACGCCCACTTCTTTCTTCTGGCCCCTTGCAGGCCGCCTCCCCGCCTGGACCACGGCAGTCCCGCTGCAGGCCCGGGCCTCCTGGGCCCCCCTGTCCGCCCAGGGTCCCACCCCCCAAGGCCGGCTCTGGCCCTTCAGCACCTCCGAACGAGCGCAAACCCCTCTGCGTCCCCGGGAGCAATCTGCACAAGGCAGCCCCTCCCCGGGACCCCAGTGAGGCCGGCCTCCCCGGACAAAAGCCTCCCAACTGCAGACGAGACCAACCCCACCTCCCTCTCCTGGCTCCCAGGCTTCCTCCTCCCCCCGCCAAACCCCCACGGACAGGAAGCCTTTTCTGAGCCTCCACGTCCTGAGGTCCTTTTTCATAACCCCCCAGCAGGCCGCGCGTGGAACTCCCAGCAGGCCGCGGGCTCCTTGAAGGTTGGGATGTAGTTCAGAGGAGCCGCCTTTTTTTCTTTGAAACATCTCCTGTGCTCGGGCAGCGGTTGGGGTGAGGGCTGGCAGGGGCCATAATTGCCGGGGGGGGGGGGGGGGGGGGGGAATCGGCCCTCAGGAAGCATCCTGCCCGCCCCCCACCTCACCCCGTATGTTTACGTCCCTTTTATTTCCGCGGAGAGTCCTCCCCCCCCCAACCAGCCCAGGAACAAACAAAAAGGGGGGGGAGAGGGGGAGGGCCGGAGAGATCGGCAGCTTATCAGAAGTCCCCAAGGAGCCCCCCAAATCTAAGAGTTTGTGCTCCCTCATCACCCTCTCTCCAGAGAGGGAGCGGGGGGTTCTCGCCGCCCCCCAGATTCTGCCCCCTCGTGATGATTACACGCGCTAGCTTGGGCTCCGACTTGCAGGTTTTCTCGTTCCTTCCATTCGAGGTCACTGGCTATGTCTCTTGCTCCGCTCGGCTTCCTCGGGGGCGCCTCAGTTTCCCGTAGCGTCCTTATTCCCCACGGGACACGCCATCCCCGGAGGTGCGGAGTGTCAGGCAGGGCTGGGGCGGGCGGGGGCACGCGGAGAGCTCCCCCTGCCCCTTCCCATCAGGCCTTTCCCCGAGGAGCTTCGGACCCAGGGCCGGCGTGTGCGCCGGGGACCTCGGGGCAGACCGGTTCCCCCGGCCTCCCTGCAGCTCCTCTCCCCGGCCTCCAGCTCCTCTCCCTGGCCTCCAGTTCTTCTCCGGGCTTCCCTCCGGCTCCTCTCCCCGGCCTCCAGCACCTCTCCCCAGCCTCCCTCCAGCTCCTCTTCCCAGCCTCCCTCCAGCTCCTCTTCCCAGCCTCCCTGCAGCTCCTCTCCCCGGCCTCCAGCTCCTCTCCCCGGCCTCCAGTTCTTCTCCGGGCCTCCCTCCAGCTCCTCTCCCCGGCCTCCAGCTCCTCTCCCCGGCCTACCAAGGGCTAGCGTAGAGAGACACCTAGTGGACAAAAGGGGCGGAGCATGCCCTTTCTGGTGGGTCAATCGCTCGATTCTCCACAGGTGGAGGGGAGAGGGCAGCGGACAAGTTGGAGCCAATGGCAGGGGGGGAGGGGGAAAGGGGCGCCCCCTCGCCTCCACTCCGTTGGCCACAGTGGGACTCAGCGCTGGAAAGGGCTTCCAAAACCACCTAGATCAAGTCCACTGAGAAAAGGAGTCCCAGGGAGGAAGTGGAAAAGCTGGGATTGGAACTCAGGTCCTTTGGGGCAGCCGGGAAGGCTCGCCTCTCGGAGTTCAAACGCGGCCTCGGACACGTTGTAGCTGTCTGGCCCGTGGGCAAGTCCATTCAGCCCGTTTGCCTCCGTTTCCTTATCTGTAAAACGAGCTGGAGAAGGAGACCGCTAACTGGTCTAGTATCTCTACCAAGAAAATCTCAAGTCGGACATAACTTGAAAAATGACCAACAACAATCACCTTCTGCCCCAGATCCTGATGTCAGGAGGAGGAGGAGGGGAGAGGGAGGAGGGAGGAAAAAGAGAGAGGAGGAGAGAGAATGAGGAGGAGGGAGGAAGAGGGGAGAGGGAGGAGGGAGGAAAAAGAGAGAGGAGGAGGAGGAGAGAGAATGAGGAGGAGGGAGGAAGAGGGGAGAGGGAGGAGGGAGGAAAAAGAGAGAGGAGGAGGAGGAGAGAGAATGAGGAGGGAGGAGGAGGGAGGGAGAGGGAGGAAAAAGAGAGAGGAGGAGGAGGAGAGAGAATGAGGAGGGAGGAGGAAGAAGGAGGGAGGAGGCAGGAAAAAGAGAGAGGAGGAGGAGAGAGAATGAGGAGGGAGGAGGAAGAGGGGAGAGGGAGGAGGCAGGAAAAAGAGAGAGGAGGAGGAGGAGAGAGAATGAGGAGGGAGGAGGAGGGAGGGAGAGGGAGGAGGGAGGAAAAAGAGAGAGGAGGAGGAGAGAGAATGAGGAGGAGGGAGGAAGAGGGGAGAGGGAGGAGGGAGGAAAAAGAGAGGAGGAGGAGAGAGAATGAGGAGAGAGGAGGAGGAAGGAGGGAGGAGGCAGGAAAAAGAGAAAGGAGGAGGAGAGAGAATGAGGAGGGAGGAGGAGGACACGTAGAATGGAGAGGTCTCTGAAGCGCAGGAAATCCCAGTATCCTCCCTGGAGATGTAGCGGGTGAGTTGGGCTTTCAAAGTTGAGAGAAAATTTCAAATATCGGGGGTGGGGTGAGAGTGCTTGGCCACGCCCCGAAGCCCGAAGGCTCTGCCAATCACACGTTTGCTCCGGGCTTCTTAAGGGCAGGACGACGACTTTAGAGTTGGAAGGGACCTTAGAGGTAATTGGGTCCATTCCTTGATTTTACAGATGTGGAAACTGAGGCTGCGAGCAAAGGGAAGACTCGCAGGCAGACTCGGAGAGGAGAGTGTCAGAGGCAGGAGTTGGGGTCTCCTGCCGCTCGCTCGCTTTGCCGGAAGAGCAGCGATGGCTTGGCAGCAATGCCCCTGGTTCCCTGGTGCCCCCAGGCTCTGAGCTCGGGAGAGCGGGTACATGGCGGTGCTGAGGCCTGGGGCCTTCGGGAGGAGGAGCCGGGCTGGGGGAAGGAGGATGTTAGGATGCTTACAAGGTGCTAAGTCCCTGGAATGGATAGAATTATCTAATTTAGCGCGGTTCAGTATGATGGATCTGACCCTACAAGGAGATGTTATGGGCCGGAACTTGAGACAAGTCACTGAGTGGGACTGAGGAGACAGTGATTAAATCTAGGTTAGCATTGATTTAATCTACCACAAATAACGGTTTTCCTGGTGATGTAATGACTGGTGAGTACTCAGTGTGGAGCATATGAGGAGTCTCAGAACTTCAAGGGAGCTCCAGGAGATTCAGAGTGAAGATTCATTCCCACGTCCACCTTCGTGCTGGCCGGAGACGTTCGGACAAGCGCTCTCGGGAGCCAAGGAGAGAGGAAGCCTCCAGAAAACGAGCCCCAAGTGGAGGAGAGAAGATTTGGAAAGAGGCAGTAAAGGACTTTACCTCCCGCCTGCATTTGGGACTATGGAACTGGACTGAAAGTAAGGCGGCCTCCAGAAGGACCCCAGGAAACCTGCACCAAGAGAACGATTACAATTTCCAGTTTAGAGAAGAGAACATCACAATGAGGAGACTGGGCGGGGAGGAGGGGGGGGAGGAGGAGGGGCCTGGGTCCAGGAGCAGGAGGACCAACCTGCTCAAACAGAAAGGAAGGAGGGATCGTCCTGGGCAAGTCTAGTCCCATCCTCACTTTACATGTTAAACCCCTCTCCCAAGGTTGCAAAGGGGCGTGGCCAAGCCAGGATTTGTACCAGGGCAGGAAGTGTAGGAGGGAGGGTCTGCACTGTCTGGCCGGACTAGATGCCCTCTAAAGTCCAGGCCTGGAGGGGGAGGGGCGAGAAGGGGAGAAAGAGACTCTGGTGGTTGCCCAGGGCAGTGGGGAGACAGGCTGGGGGGCTATTGGGAGAAGTGAATATCAATGTCAGGGCCCCTCCCACTCCCCCTGACCCATGGTCCCTCCCTGAGGGGCAGAGCACTTGTGACTCTACCCATTGCATAAAGGAGGAAACTGAGGCTCTTGGGATCAGGTAGAATATTCCCAGGAGGAGCAGAAATTTGAACTGTGGCCCAGGACTCCATGACACATCAGCCGGTCCTTCCCCCCTGCCAGCTTCCCTTTCACCATCTCTAAAATGGAGGGAGCGCACCAAGTGGGAGATGCAAAGGCCAGCATTACTGCTGTTGTTACCCAGCATCTGGGTGTCCCATGGTTCCTTCCCCTCTCTGACCTCAGGTTCCCCTCTTTAAATGGAAGGCAATCAGACTCCTGGTCTGCAGGGACTGTAACCCCAGGAAGGTCCCCCTAATGCAGCTCTGATGGCCCCCTAAAATGCAGTAGAGAGATTAAGGGGCAGGAGATCTGGGCCCAGCTTTCCCCTGCATCCAGGGTCCAGGGTTCTGCCCATTAAGTGATGAGACTGCAGTCAGTGATCCCCAAAGTCCTTTCTCGCTTTGGCAGCCGGAGCCCAAGATCTTGGGAGGGACCCCAAGGAGGCGATGGGGGCTGGCTGGGCTGCTGGAGGTGGCAGTGGGGGCAGGAGGAAGAATTGTCACCCTCCCTAGAGCCAGCCCTGCCAGCCCCCATGGAAGGACAGCAACCACGTGGGCACCAGCCCCCTCCCCCCATCAGCACTGGGATAGGGCGAGGAGGCTGGACCCCAGGGACCATCTGCTTGTGCTCAGCTGCCCCTAAAACAGCCTGCCTTGTCCTCCACTGCAGGGAGCTCAGGCAACGGGCGCTGGGCCAGATCCGGTGGTCCAAGGAGGGTCTTCTCCAGCTAGGGACACAGGGACAAGGGATGAGGAAGCCCCGAGTTCAGATAGTGAAAGAGCTGCGAGATCCTAGTCAAGTCATCTGACTTCTCTGTCTCAGTTCTTAAATGGAGATATAATGGCATCTTCCACTCGGAGATGTTATTATTTAGGGAGATGCTAGTGAAGTGTTTAGCATGGTGCACACAGTAGGCATTTAATAAATGTTTGTTCTCTCCCCTCTAATGCTAAGATGATCACTCCTTGGGCAGGAATTACACTTTTTTGAGAGAGAAACTAGATTCCTGGGGTTGGGACACCCAGATGGGTGGAGGATACGGATGCTGCCCTGGGGGCAGATGGTGGCATTGGGATTCGGGTTCGCCTGTCGTGAGTCCTCTCCGCTACTGGGCTGGGGGTCCTGAGCTGGCTCCTGGGGATGGGGAGAAGGGTCTGCCAGTGCCAGCAGGGGCTCCAGAGGCAGGATGGACATAGGAAGAGGGGGGCAGAACCTGGGGGATGGAGGAGTTTCTCTTGGACTCCCCGCATCAGCATCAGGACCCCCTCCATCTGCCCAGCCCCAGGAGTCCTTGACGCCCACAGAGCCTGCCCGAGCTGCAGGACCACGGAGAGCTGGAAACACCAGGGGGTCCCCATGGAAGTCTGGGCTTGTGATCAAGCTGTGGTGTGTCACTGTACACTCTTCTCCCAGTAATTAGGAGTCAGGCCCCCCACACCCCCAGACATCTCCCCGGGCCCCAGCACTTTCACCCCTGTAAAACCTCTACTTTTTCTCCCCAGTCCCCTCCCCTGGACAGCCAGTAATCCAGCATAGGGTAAACTTTTCCTTCACACATTACAAATCACATTAAATGGAGTAACAACAGGGGCTTGGAACACTAGGCTAGCGTCCTCCAATTTGATTCCCAAGCTTTTTTCCCACGCCAGGAAGCGTTAAGTGTCTGCGGTTAAATTTGAACTCAGATCCCTCTGACTTCAGGGCTGGTGCTCTGTCCACTGCGCCACCTAGTGGCCCGTATAGATTATTTCTAAATTAAATCTAAGGGACTGTCTTTGTCACACACAAATCTCTATTTGCTATTAGAACCATGTGTTTAAAATGGCAAAAATAAGTTTTTTTCTCTTTAAGGCACTTTGATCAGGGCTTTTCTATCATAGCCTTAAATGTACCACTGCAAAAGCTGTTTTTATAAATAATGTTGGTGAACAAATATATAGCTACATTATATTCCCAAAGCCAGGAGACTTTAGGATCACTGACAGATTATTAGGACAATAACTCTCCCAAAGTCTAGGGAAAGAAATCTATAACTATATTATTATGTTCCCAAGGCCAAAAGATTTTAGGATCATCAACAGAAAGATTGTTAGAACAATATCACTCTAAAGCCGGAGGACCTCAGGATTACTGAAATGTCTTACCTAAAGTCTAGGGAAAGAAATAATATAACTACCTTATTATAGTCCCAAGGTCAGAAGATTTTAGGATCATTGACAGACAGACTGTTAGAACAACAGCACTCCAAGGTCAGGAACCTCAGGATTACTGCTATATTTCCCCTAGAAGCTATATCCTATCAATTTCCTAGCATATCTAGTTTGAAATCCTAGGAATGCAAAGCTAAAATGCTTCAGGCAGCTCCTCGCTTTATAAATTTCAGATACTTAAAAGAGGCAAAGGTTTGAGAATTAATCAAGTTCCTTAAGGAAGCAAGGGAAAAGCTTATGTGGAGATGGGGGAAAGAAATACATGAATTTATGAATAATATTTTTCTTTTGAAGTGCTAAGAATGCTGGACCCTGGAAATTAAAATGTTACCATTAGCAATTATAAATCTGGATTTGATTTGATTTAAACCAAAATCTGTCCTGAAGGAAATAATAAAAACAGGGTCTGAATGTGCTCTTCTAACAGGATAATTATAGTAAATTAGAACCTAACACAAAAGACTTTTCTTATTTGGCATTAAGAAATTTGTTAGTTATATGACCCCACAAAAGTTACCTTATATCTCTTTACTTCTGTTTACTGTTCTGTAAAAGGAGAATAATAGCACCATGGTAGTGTGAGGATCACATGATTATAAAGTGCTTAGCATAGAGTTATATAAATGTCGACTGTTTTTATTATCTCTTTAATTAGATGTAATTGCTTTATATTTGATGTTACATGGATTTTTAATGTGTTCATTATACATTGCCAATGGTGATGAGATGAATGTTTTTCTGTATAAGGTAACATGGAAGCACACTTACCTGAATTGAGGCTACCTGATTGGTAATGAGTTTTGTTTAAAGTTTAAAATACATGATATTATTTTTGATATTGTCCAAATTTTCTTATATTATGCAATCCAGTAAGCTATTAGCTATGATTAAAAAAATTCTAGTGATATATTTTATATCAGAGTAAGTTTATATTCTAGAATAAGACAAAAGAAAGAAAAATTTTAAATATGCAGCAAACTTTGTGATTGTGATCAGATTAACTTAATTGGGTATAATTTTTTTGACTTAGAAAAATTGAATACCCTCCCCATTGAAAACACCTTTAACGAGAGGAGGATGGTACTTAGGAATTTGTGATGATTAGGGATTTATTTTGGTTTTTATGGAACTTTTGGGATGTATTTATCATCCTTAAAAAATTTACATCAACTTAGCTTTCATAAATACCAATTTTAAGGATTTACTTTTGGTTTAAGGTTGAATAAAAGATAGCTATAAGACTAGAGGTTTCCAATTAATTTATTTCATGAAAATCTAGTGATAATCTTTTTAACATCATGATAAATTTTAAGCTGTTTTAAGAAAAGCAAATACTTTTAGGAAAGAATATTTAATAAATAAAAATATTGTATATTTTTTGAGAGTGGATTTTAGAAGGTCTGATGGTTTGCCTTTTTTTTTTCTTGTAAACTGTAATTAGTGAGATTATTGGAGAAAGTTTTTTTAGGACCTTGAATATTCTTTCTGAGTTTCATTCATAGGTTTGTTGTGTCCTTGGACCAGTTTTAAAAGGGTACTCTAAGACAAAAACGTAGAGTCAGCAGCTCAGTGGAAGCAGTATCTAACGTCCAAGGCTTGTGAAAATCTGTCCCTGGGAATAAGAGAGGGTTGGATTTTTCTTAATTTATTTTCCCATATGAGAAATCTGTCTACCTGGTTCCATGTGCTAGGCTATTTATAGTGGCGTAGGCCTTGAGGACCAGTTTTGATGTTGTTAGAAGCATGTGTCTGCTTACAGCTCTTACAGCAAAATTTCTATTATCAGGGTAAGCTAACAGCAAAAGCTTGTTTTTGCAATACTGAATCTATTAGTTAGACTAATACTAAAGCAACTGCATTATTATAATAAGCTGCAAGTGGGAAA
Organism: Sminthopsis crassicaudata; assembly: GCF_048593235.1. NCBI lineage: Eukaryota > Metazoa > Chordata > Mammalia > Dasyuromorphia > Dasyuridae > Sminthopsis > Sminthopsis crassicaudata. Next base: position 651,138,626 of record NC_133619.1, read on the forward strand.
GATCTTGCTGTTTTGATCTGGATTTGGGGCTCAGAAAGAGTTAAATTAATGCCTAAACTTGTCATAATATTCAATTTCTGAAGTTTCTCATTCTTTCAAAATGATATGGATAGAGACATTTGTGAAATAAAGAGCTAAATTTATTAATTTGTCAGGTTAAAGTCAAAAATCTATATATTTTTGTTTTAAGGAATAGAATTTTTAAAAAATTTTAAAAATTAATTTTGTAATTATAACATTTTTTAACAGTACATATGCATGGGTAATTTTTTACAACATTATCCCTTGCACTCCCTTCTGTTCCAAATTTTCCCTCCTTCCCTCCACCCCCCCCCCATGGCAGGCAGTCCCATATATGTTAAATATGTTATAGTATATCCTAGATACAATATATGTGTGCAGAACCGAATTTTTTGTTGCACAGAAAGAATTGGATTCAGAAGGTAAAAATAACCTGGGAAGAAAAACAAAAGCGCAAACAGTTTACACTCATTTCCCAGTGTTCCTTTCCTGGGTGTGGCTGATTCTGTCCATCACTAGATCAATTGGAACTGAATTAGATTTTCTCTTTGTTGAAGATCTCCACTTCCATCACAATACATCCTCATATAGTATTGTTGTTGAAGTGTATAATGATCTTCTGGTTCTGCTCATTTCACTCAGCATCAGTTGATTTAAGTCTCTCCAAGCTTCTCTGTCTTCATCCTGCTGGTCATTTCTTACAGAGCAATAATATTCCATAACCTTCATATACCATAATTTACCCAACCATTCTCCAACTGATGGACATCCATTCATCTTCCAGTTTCTGGCCACTATGAAAAGAGCTGCCACAAACATTTTGGCACATACAGGTCCCTTTCCCTTCTTTAGTATTTCCTTGGGATATAAGCCCAATAACAGCAATGCTGGATCAAAGGGTATGCATAGTTTGATAACTTTTAGAGGATAATTCCAGATTGCTCTCCAGAATGGCCGGATTCTTTCACAGCTCCACCAACAATGCATCAGTGTCCCAGTTTCCCCACATCCCCTCCAACATTCATCATTATTTGTTCCTGTCATCTTAGCCAATCTGACAGGTGTGTAGTGGTATCTCAGAGTTGTCTTAATTTGCATTTCTCTGATCAATAGTGATTTGGAACACTCTTTCATGTGAGTGGATATAGTTTCAATTTCATCATCTGAGAATTGTCTGTTCATATCCTTTGACCATTTATCAGTTGGAGAATGGCTTGATTACTTATAAATTAGAATCAATTCTCTATATATTTTGGAAATGAGGCCCTTATCAGAACCTTTACCTGTAAAAATGTTTTCCCAGTTTGTTACTTAAGGAATAGAATTTCAATACAGGCAGTTATGTTAGTGAAGAATAATAATTTATAACTAATATAAAATTCATTAACACATTATATACATTATATACAATGTATCATGCAATTGTGTATTATTAATTAATATTAATTCATTAATATATTCATTGATAAATAAAATTCATAAATATATGTCAATTAGAGGAAAGAAAAAGCATCTATGTAGCATGTTATATCACTAATTATATCAAGTTGAGTTGTGATTGTTCTGTGATGAATCTCTTATACTATTACTAATGTGATATTATAGTCACTATTTTTATCTAGTATATGTGATCCTTGAGAGCCAAGTTACTGGAAGCTTTGATTATTGGAACTTAATTAATTTAATTTAATTCAATTATTAATTTAAGATCTTATGGTGCTCTATTATTGTTCTCAGTCTGCCTGCAGATTCGATCATCAAGAAATTGCTGTTAGGCTCAGGATTCAAGATGCCAGCAGCCCTATAAGGTGGACATGAAAGGATGGCTTATGTCTATTTTGCAAATGCCTCAAGGAGACATCGACTTTTGTTAGGAGTTCTTCATTTGCACATGGCCAGAAGTTGAAAATGTTATAAATAACTTACTTGCTATGCACTTTTAAAATTAATTATTCAATGTATTCACATATCCTATGCCAGAACCTTTTGTTACAAGTGAAGTTAATCTGGCAACTTCTAAATGAATTCATTTGTGCATAAGAGTCCATCTGATAAAAAGTCGATTGTTTTTAATTAAGTCCTTAGCACAATCTCTTCCTTCTAATGGGGAAATTGTGTGTGTATGAGGTAGTATATGTATGCATGTATCAACGTGGCAATTGGGCACCTGAAAATGTCAATTCCCTGGTCTAAGAGGTTCCAAATTCGGTTTTCTGGTACTAGAGACATAAGGTTTGAATTCATTGCCATTATTTGAGGTTATAGGCCGAGTAAATTCGGAGTTAAGACAAATTCAGGGGGCCGCTAGGGGGCGCAGTGGACAGAGCACCAGCCCTGAAGTCAGGAGGACCCCAGTTCAAATCCGGCTTCAGACACTTAACACTTCCCAGCTGTGTGACCCTGGGCAAGTCACTTAACCCCAGCCTCAGGAAAATTAAAAAAAAAAGACAAATTGTGTAGATTTTGAGGATCTCTACAAGCGACCTGAACGACAGCACTGGGACCCCCGCGAACAGATGGAGACTTATCTCACTGGGCATTGTCCCCTTTTATCTGCAAGGTCCCCTTCTCAAACGGGCTGGCTCTGATTTCGTCCAAGCGCCTGAATCCCTGTTCCCCTCCCGGGGTCTCCCCTCGGAAGCCCCTAGTTAGAAACCCTTGGGGGAGCGTTTATCGGCCGAGACTTTCAATAGAATCAAATGGGGGAATAGAGAAGTGATTATTTCTCACATGAATATCCAAGTATTAAAACTGGGCAGACGCCAGCCCCGCCCCCCCATTTCCTCGGCGGGTCCCTCAGGGACAGGGCTGAGGGAGGACTAGGCCACGTCTCTGGGGATCACTCCTCCCGCCCCCTGGATGCGCTCCCCACTGCTGCGGACGGGGGCGCTGTCTCGGAGCGGATCGCCTCCGCGGGGTCACCAGAAGGAGGTGCGGGACACAGTCCGGGGGCGGCCCCTTACTCAGTACTCCCTCACGGGCTGTGAAGCCGCCGGCCCAGGGGCACCCTCCTCCCGGGAGCGCAGTCTGCCCCCTCCCCGCCCCCACTGGTGTAAGACAGAGGTGCCCACAGAGCCGTCCCTCTCTTAAAGGCCTGGTTGTTCATGAATCGGTTACGCGGCGCATACGTGGGACCCCCCCCTGAAGGATTATGGGCCGCTCCCCCCCCCCCCCCCGCCGGCTTTGCCCTCCATCGCCCGAGAGCTGGGCCCCTGGCCCGGAGTGCGGGAGCCCCCAAGGTCAAGGGCAGAGCCTCCTGCCTCCTCCGGCCGGCTCCGCCGCACTGCCCCTGGGATCCCCGCGGCACGTGGCCGGGTGGCCGTCCCGCTCCCACTGCTCGCCACACCACCCGGAGCGCTGCCGTCCCTCCCCGCGGGGGCGTGGGGGGAGGGGCTCCACCTGAGGAGGGGGACACCCGGCACCAGCCCCGCGAGCCCATGGCCCAGAGGCGCCGCCCCTCTCCGGAGGAGAGCCCGTTCTTCCGGAAGGGGGCGTCAGCTTTGGGAGGGCCTTGAAGAAAGGAGGGCAGGGCCCCTTCTGGCTCTTTCTGTGCCCTCGGTGCCGGCACGGAGTAGGCACTTCGTAAATGTCCGCCGATTGACCGACGGACCGACCCTGCGCACTTCACCCAGCGCGCCGGACGCGAACCAGCGCTCACAAAGCACAAGCACACCAAGGGCCTTAGATGCGGGCGGAGACCCCGAGGCGTTTCCTGCAGCCACCAGAGGGCGCTCCGCACACGGAGACCGAGCGACCGAGTGAACTCCCAGGGTCACCCCTCCCCTCCCCGGCTATTAAATTCGGACATCCCCACGAGGAGCCAGAACGTTCCAAAGTCTCTCACCTCCAAGGGCAGAGCCCGCTGAAATAAGCGTTGTAGCCCCTCCCCCCTCCTCACCCCCACCCCAGCTTCTGGGATAAGAACTCTGTTCGACAAAAATTGCCGGGAACTCTGGGAAACCACGTGGCAGAGACTCAGCCCAGGCCTACATCGGACAGAGTCCGCGATCCTCGAAGTAAATTAGCAGAGCTCGCGACAGATCTCTGGAGAGGGCCGCGTTTAGGGCCGGCGGGGCGTAGAGGACAGCGGATCGCTACCTTAGAGGAATAAGGTTTTGCACAAACAAAAGCAATGCAGCCGAAAACAGAAGGAAAGCCGCGAGCCTGGGAAATGTGTGCGGCCGTCCCTTCTGCTAAAGGCCTCGCTTCTCAAACTGGAGAGAACGAGTCAAATGGACAAGAATAAAAGTCATTTCTCAATCGGGAAATGTCAAAGGACGGGATAGAGCGTCAACCCTCGGAAGAACAGCTGCTCGAACCCTCGGAAGAACAGCTGCTCGAACCCCTCGGAAGAACAGGTGCTCGAACCCCTCGGAAGAACAGCTGCTCGAACCCCTCGGAAGAACAGCTGCTCGAACCCTCGATAGAACAGCTGCTCGAACCCTCGGAAGAACAGCTGCTCGAACCCCTCGGAAGAACAGCTGCTCGAACCCCTCGGAAGAACAGCTGCTCGAACCCTCGGAAGAACAGCTGCTCGAACCCTCGATAGAACAGCTGCTCGAACCCTCGGAAGAACAGCTGCTCGAACCCCTCGGAAGAACAGCTGCTCGAACCCCTCGGATGAACAGCTGCTCGAACCCCTCGGAAGAACAGCTGCTCGAACCCTCGGAAGAACAGGTGCTCGAACCCTCGGAAGAACAGCTGCTCGAACCCTCGGAAGAACAGCTGCTCGAACCCTCGGAAGAACAGCTGCTCGAACCCTCGGAAGAACAGCTGCTCGAACCCCTCGGAAGAACAGCTGCTCGAACCCTCGGAAGAACAGGTGCTCGAACCCTCGGAAGAACAGCTGCTCGAACCCCTCGGAAGAACAGCTGCTCGAACCCTCGGAAGAACAGGTGCTCGAACCCTCGGATGAACAGCTGCTCGAACCCCTCGGAAGAACAGGTGCTCGAACCCTCGGATGAACAGCTGCTCGAACCCTCGGAAGAACAGCTGCTCGAACCCTCGGAAGAACAGGTGCTCGAACCCTCGGAAGAACAGGTGCTCGAACCCCTCGGAAGAACAGGTGCTCGAACCCCTCGGAAGAACAGGTGCTCGAACCCTCGGAAGAACAGCTGCTCGAACCCTCGGAAGAACAGCTGCTCGAACCCCTCGGAAGAACAGCTGCTCGAACCCCTCGGAAGAACAGCTGCTCGAACCCCTCGGAAGAACAGCTGCTCGAACCCCTCGGAAGAACAGCTGCTCGAACCCTCGGAAGAACAGCTGCTCGAACCCCTCGGAAGAACAGCTGCTCGAACCCTCGATAGAACAGCTGCTCGAACCCCACGGAAGAACAGCTGCTCGAACCCCTCGGAAGAACAGCTGCTCGAACCCTCGGAAGAACAGCTGCTCGAACCCTCGGAAGAACAGCTGCTCGAACCCCTCGGAAGAACAGCTGCTCGAACCCTCGATAGAACAGCTGCTCGAACCCTCGGAAGAACAGCTGCTCGAACCCCTCGGAAGAACAGCTGCTCGAACCCCTCGGAAGAACAGCTGCTCGAACCCCTCGGAAGAACAGCTGCTCGAACCCCTCGGAAGAACAGCTGCTCGAACCCTCGGAAGAACAGCTGCTCGAACCCCTCGGAAGAACAGCTGCTCGAACCCTCGATAGAACAGCTGCTCGAACCCCACGGAAGAACAGCTGCTCGAACCCCACGGAAGAACAGCTGCTCGAACCCTCGGAAGAACAGCTGCTCGAACCCTTGGAAGAACAGCTGCTCGAACCCCACGGAAGAACAGCTGCTCGAACCCTCGGAAGAACAGCTGCTCGAACCCCTCAGAAGAACAGCTGCTCGAACCCTCGGAAGAACAGCTGCTCGAACCCTCGGAAGAACAGCTGCTCGAACCCCTCGGATGAACAGCTGCTCGAACCCCTCGGAAGAACAGCTGCTCGAACCCCTCGGAAGAACAGCTGCTCGAACCCCTCGGAAGAACAGCTGCTCGAACCCCTCGGAAGAACAGCTGCTCGAACCCCACGGAAGAACAGCTGCTCGAACCCCACGGAAGAACAGCTGCTCGAACCCCACGGAAGAACAGCTGCTCGAACCCCACGGAAGAACAGCTGCTCGAACCCCACGGAAGAACAGCTGCTCGAACCCCTCGGAAGAACAGCTGCTCGAACCCCTCGGAAGAACAGCTGCTCGAACCCCACGGAAGAACAGCTGCTCGAACCCCTCGGAAGAACAGCTGCTCGAACCCTCGGATGAACAGCTGCTCGAACCCTCGGAAGAACAGCTGCTCGAACCCTCGGATGAACAGCTGCTCGAACCCTCGGAAGAACAGCTGCTCGAACCCCTCGGAAGAACAGCTGCTCGAACCCCTCGGAAGAACAGCTGCTCGAACCCCTCGGATGAACAGCTGCTCGAACCCTCGATTAGAGAAGGCACATTCAGACAGTCTGGAAGCGCCACCTCGCAGTGTGGGGTGAGTTCACATGACAAGGACACATGTTGCCGGAGAGGCCGGGAAACGAGACGTTATTGCCTCGTTGCTGGAGAGCAGTTGGAAGCCATGCTCAAAGGGCGCAGCAGGGCCATGAGTGGATCCGGGCCCACATGTGCAGAAACGTAGCAGCAGCTTTGTGTGGCAAGAAGTGGGAGATGAGTGCGTTCCATCCTAGGAAATGGCTGAACAAACTGGGGCGCACAAAAGCAATGGAACGGCATTCTGTGAAACAGGACCAGAGTGGCTTTGGAAAAGCTGGAGAGATTGACGCGAACTGGTGCTGAGTGAAGCAAGCAGAAGCAGGAATTTGATTCCCGGCAAGATTATGTGATGATCAACAAGATAGACTTGTGTTCCGCCATTCAGTGATCCGAGGAAATCCCAGTAAACTCTGGGTGGAAAATGCCCTTTGCATCCAGACAGAGAACAGATTGAATGTGGACCAACACATACTTTTTTAACTCATGGTTTTTCCCTCTTACTCTGATTTTTTCTCCCAGTATGACTCACATGGAAGTGTGTAAAAAATGAAATTTACACTTATAAATTTAAAAGTAAATAAAGTGAAAATTTAAAAATATATTTTACTGCCTGCTGCATACGATTGTTGTCAAGAAGGCTCTTTGTAAGCCATAAAACACTACTGAAATCTGAAAAAGAAAGGGAGGGAGGGAAGAAGAAATGAGAGGTATCACTGTTCCCTCCCACCCCTCCAGGAGGATTCTACTTTGAGGAGCTCAGATTTGGGGGGAGTCTGCCTTCCAGACTGTTCAGTCCCCTTTGTGACTCCCACCCTTTGCTCCTGCTTCCAGTCTCTGGACCGAGCCTGGCAAAGCCAGTGCCTCCTCCCTGACAGACACTTGCGTGCAGCTCTCAGGTCTCCCCAAGTCTTACTTTAGCCTGAAAAAGCCCAGGTCCTTCCGCTGCTCTTCCTGTGACATGTGGTCCTTCCCCTATCCAGCCTTCCCCTCTGCGGATGCTCGTGTTTCTCCTCCTGCAGGAAACTGAGATTTTCCCTGGCAAATCTGCACCGAAGCACTACAGCTTCACCTGTTGACAGAGTAATAGGCAATTTTTAAAAAGGGGGGGAGTGGGGGTAGGTAGGGGAGACACTGAGGATGGCGATGACATGGCGAGACAGCTGGGGGGTTGGAGGCGTGGAGGGGGCAAGCAGGGGGCTCAGTGGATAAAGCACCAGGCTGGAGTCCAGAAAGCTCGTCCTCTTGAGGTCGAAGCTGATCTCAGACACTAGCTGTGTGACCCTGGGAAGTCGCTTCACCTTTTGCCTCAGTTTTCTCATCTCTGAAACAAGCTAGAGAAGGAAATAGCAGACCATTGCAGCACTTTTGCGAAGAAAACCCCAAAGGGGGTCCCAAAAACTCAGACACAACTAAATAAAACACACAGAGTTGACCAGAGCAGAAGGAAATGCCTAATAGAGGGAGGGGGCGGAGCTGTAGGAGCCACTGACTAGTCCCAGGGCACACCATCCGGCCTTGGCTGACCAGGTGTCTAGGGTGACGAAGCAGCCGCCGCTCTACCTCTCTCAGGGACAGGTTTCAGCTACTCTACCCTCGCAGAGTGAATATAAGATGGATGAGCTGGAGACGAACATCCCGGGAGAGCCCGAAGAGCCGGGAACCCACAAAAACAGAGTAACGAGTGGGAACGTCAGGGTCTGAGGTGTTACCTACCCTCCCATGCACAATCCCTCTGCGTTCTCTCAGCTGATGAGGCGCAGCTATGGGAGAGTGGGCCCTGGGCTTTTGAGAGAAATGTTCTCATCAAAAGCTTCCCCTTGAATAGAGTAATAATAATAATTACCTGTACTTCCTCAGCACTTATATGTGCTGAGCGTATTACATATGCTCAGATTTGTCTCATCTGATCCTCATGATGGTCTCGGAGGGTGAGTGCTGCGATGATCCCTATTCTACAGATGGGGAAACTGAGACACTATGCCTAGGATCACATTGCCAGTAAATTTCTGAAGTTGGATTTGAACTCAAGCCTGGTCCTCTAATCACTCCATCACCCAATTGCTTAAAGTATGTCTTCTAGACAAATAGGAAAACACACACACACACACACACACACACACACACACACACACACACACACACATTTTCCTTATCCCCCTGAGTAAAACAGTGGCTCCAAATCTTGTCTTCCTGCTCCTCCTCTGCCAAAGACTTTATATCATGCTTCAATGACAAAAAAATAAGGCTGTTGGTCAAAGGCTCCCTCTTCTCCTTCTTCTAAAGCCGATGGCTCTCTGCCATCTGCTCCTTCAGCCCTTCTTGCCAAAGCTCCCCCCCTGCACAAGGGACGCCATTCCAGCCTGACTCCTCTGGCAGATTTGCCCCCACCTCCATCTCCAATCCTCTCCCTGGATGCTGCTCACAAATGCACCCAAATCTCCCCTAGCCCAAAAAGGAACCTCACCGATTCCTCTAGCTGTTGTCTAGATCTCTCCTCTCTGTCTCCTCTGCAGTCTCATGATTATGGCTTCCACTTCCATTCCTCTCACTCTTCCCAAATCCACAGTCTGGCTTCTGTCCTCATTATTCCCAAACTAATCTCTTCAAAGTTACCAGCGACTTCTTAGTCCAACAGTCTTTTCTCCCTCCTCCTCATCCTCCTTAACTTCTCTGTAGCCTTCGACACTGTTAGCCCCTTCTCCCCCTAGATACAATCTTTTCTGTGGTGTGGTGGCTTGGGAGAAAGCTGATGCGTTGTTTTGGACATGATAAAATGAAGATGTTGAGACAAACAGGTAATCGATGATTCAGGATTGGAGCTCAAGGGACAGATTATTGCTGGGGATATTGATCTTGGAATCATCCGTGTTTGGGTATCAAATAATTGAACCCACAGGATCAACAAGAAAAAGATGGACAAGTTATAAGAGGAGAGTTTGGGAAAATGTCCCATAACTTTGCTAGCCTTCAGTTTCCCCATCTGTAAAATGGAACAAGTGGGCTTTATGACCTCCAAGGCCCCTACCTGAACTAGCCTGGGTGACCCCAGACTCCTCTGGGAGTGAGCTCAGCATCCTTCCAGACATCTGTCTCTCACCGAGACGTGTAACCCAAAATGAGTCACACATTTCAGGGAGGAAGGGTTGACAAACAGAACACTCTTCGGAAAACAACTGCACAATTATTTTTCACATTTTGCATTCTGTGTTCTAACACTCTGTCTCCTCTGACACAGGGAAGGATACCCTTCCCCTCTCTGGGCTCAGCCGCGGGCCGTCTCCTCTTCTCCCTCTGCACGGCTTCACTTAGAGATTTCATCCGCTCCACTAGACTGAACCACCATCTCTCTATTGACCACTCTCAGATCTATTTATCCTCGCCCCAACCTCTCTGCTAACCTCTAATCTTGAGTCTTCGCCCCCTTTTAGGACATCCCAGACTGCCTACGGGGACGCCTTAAATTCAACAAGTCCAAAACTAAATACAAAATTCTCCTTTCTAGCTTCCCTATTACTGTCAATAATGTCGCCAGCCCAGTAGCCACCCAGGCTCCCACCTAGGCGTCAGCCTCAATTGTTGGCTCCCTCTCCCACACTTCAGAACCGATGCGTAGCCAGATCCCGTTGTTTCCACCTGCATACACCTGGGTTTAGCCCGGGTCTCGTCTGTGACCCAACCATCACCCTGGCACAAGCTCGAGTATTCCTGGACAATTCCAAGAGCCGCTGGTCTCCCATTCCCCATTGCTGATCTTCCCAAAGCGTAGGGCCGACCATGTCACTATGCCCCCGTTCAATCGACCCCAAGGTCTCTGTATTGCCTCCAGGCTCAGATATAAAATCCTCCGCCTTTAAAGCCCTCTGCAACCTGATCCATTCCTTCTTTCCCGGTCTCCTTCCTCCTTTTGCCTCCCCGTGTTCTCTGAAATCCAGTGACATTCTCTCTTGCTGTTCATGGTACTAGACATTCCCCATTCCATCTCCAAACTCTGGACATGTCCCATGCTGTCCCCAAGCACAGGATTCTCTCTTCCCATCCCTGCCTCCCAGCTTCTCTGGCTTCTTTCCAGTCTCCCCCAAAGCTCTACAGCCCTTCCCAATCCTTCTTGATTCCAGTGCCTTCCTGCTGGTAATTATTTCCTGTGTCCTTTTGGGGTGTTCAGGAAGGACCAGTACTTCTGGGGGGAGGGCTTGCCAAGTCCTTTTCAGGGCTGCTTCTCCGCCTTTAGCATCCACATTCTGGCCCAGTAAACTGTCTGGGAAGAGGAAAACCCTCAAGCCCAAAGTGAGTGTCTACCCTAAGCATGGGAAGACTTCTGGCAGAATGGCACTTGTTCTGACTGCCAGGAAGGTAGCTGCAGCCGGTCAAACATTAAGGACACCAAGGTCATCCACTGCTTCCTGGGTCATCCAGGTCATCTTGACCTTCGTCCTGCTATTGGACTTCAGTGATTCTGGGAGAGAGAATGAGACTCTACCTCACTTCAGTTTAATTCATGCACAAGTCAAGACCACCCCGTGTCATTCATCCTCAAGACTATGAAGGATGAACAAGGATGGATGTCTGCAGCTGGTTTGTACCTAGTTATTTGCATGCTGTCTTCCTCATTAGACTCCTGGAGTGCAGGGGCTTTAGTTTACTTTGCTTTGTACCCCCAGCACATGACACAGTGCCTAGCATACAATTGGCATTTAATAAATGCTTGCTGACTAATAGACTTCACTGTTGGAGTTCTTTACACCAAGTACATTTCAATTTTATAAATGAGGAAACGGAGACCCTAGAAGGACTAATCCTTGCATAGTTAACTATTACCAAAGAGCCGGATCTGAACCTAACTTCTGAGATCACACACAGTGGGATGTCTGCCATGCCAGGCCACCTTCACGCAAGAGCGAAACATGATGGAAAACCAATATTTTTATGTTTTATTTAGTTTATTTTTTGAGAAAGGTGACCAAAACAGTAGAAGAGGGAGGAACATTAGTTGTCAAGAAGAGACGCATGTAGAAATTCCTGAACTCAAGTTTCCCCCAGTCAAATGGCACAAAGATCACCTCAATGATCTGTCCAATGGGTTCTTCCAGCTCCCAATCCTACAAAATTAGATGGCCAAGTTCATGAAGGAATATCCCCCGTCAGCTACTCAATTCTGCCAAAAGATTGCAGCCTCAGCGTGGGATCTATTTGTCCCTTCTCCAGGTGCATGGGCTTTGTGGCAGCTGTTTCCTTGTCCTATAGAGGCTCTTACCCACCTTGGTCCAAGGTCCTGAATCATTCAGACTGAACATCAGGTGGCTTATCATAAGAGGAAACCTGGAGTTGCTGACACTGACTTGCTGGGCCTTTAAGGAGCTCCCTTACCCTCTCTGGGTCTTTTCTATTAACATTTTGTATTTCATGTAGCATTTTAATACTTGTAAAATGTTTCACAGATGTGACCTCATGCAATCCTCACTGCAACCCTGCAAAGTAGGTGACATTATTGTTCACATTTCATGATGAATGAATGATGAAGAAAATAAGAGATGTTAAGTGACTTACCTAGAGTCAGGAAGCCAGGAAATTTCTGATAAGTCAGGATCTGAATTCAGATCTACTTGCCTCCATGTCTAACACTATAACCGCCACATCACCTAGCTGCCTTTTAGATAAGTTATTTTTTTTAATTTAAAAAATTTAATGATTTTTAAAAATGATTAAATGATTTTTTAAATTAAAAATTAATTTTAAATATTAAAAAATTAAGTTCACAAAATAAAAATCTCTACCAAAAAAAACCATCAAGGGGTTGTCCAGATTCTACTTAAGGACCTCTAAGGAGAGAGAACCCACTGTTTCCCAAGGCTGTGAGACTCAGCAGCTTGCTAATTGTTAGGGAGTTTTCCTTGTCATCTCACCTCAAAGTGCCCTTTCTACAATTTCTCCTTGTGGCTCCAGGGTCTATTCTCAAGGTCAAATATAATATAATTTTTAAAAATCCAATAAAACCATTGAATCACATGTTATGGGTGCAAAATCTCTTCTCTGTGGCTCTCAAAATATTGAACATGATTATGACTTGTCTTCTCCAAACTAAACCTCCCCGATACCTTCAAACAATCTTTGTCCCATTGTACATGGGGCCCTTCACCATCTGGAAAGCCCCTTGCTCACAGATGTTCTTTCTAAAATATGTAGATTTTTTTCATTCTCATTTTTTTCCTTTTTAATCTGATTTCTCTTGTGCAGTTTGAATAAATGTGAAAATATGTTCAGAAGAGTTGCACATTTAACCTATATTGGATTACTTGCTGAATAAGGGAGGGGGAAGGAAGGGAAGGAGATAGAAAAATCTAGAACACAAGGTTTTGCAGGGGTGAATGTTGAAAACTATATATTTTGAAAAAAATTTATTGTATTTTGCATGTATTTTGAAAAATAAGCTATTATTGAAAAAATAAAATATATAGCGGAGCACCTGGTTTATGACAAATGCTTGTTGGCTTGACTTCCTAAAATGTGGATCTAGAAATTCCCATATTTCTGCAAACAGGTCTGACTAGGGCAAGATTGAAGAACTGCCTGTAAAGGGCTAAAACTCTTGAGTCAATACACTGAGGTTGGACAATTGAGCACTTGAGGCCATTACTGATTGGACAATACTGTATAAGAATATGCTTGGAAAATGGCCCTTACCACTATCCTATGCTGGCCCAATAGTTTGGTATATAAAGAGAATTGTGGGACAGACTAGGAGGTGCAGGGAAACTATCCAGAGTCGCTCTGGGTGGGAGACGAAGAGGTGAGGTCTTGGAGATCCTGTGAGTCCATTCCCTTCACTTCTACTGCTGAAGACCAAGAATAAAGACTTTTGCTTATCATGACTCTAGCTGATTCTAAGGTACCTGGAGTGCTCACACGGTCGTCACATTTGGTGCCCAACATGGGACCAAGGACCCTAATTTCACTGAAGCCCTCAGGGACCAGAAAATAGGATGAGTATTTTAATAGACAAACAGGGAAGTTACTTTGTTAAGGGTTAAACTAGTAACCTTTTCTAGCTGAAATGGGGCAGGTACTAGGAAAAGATTCTCCCCTAGCTCCACCCCGAAGGGCACTATAGAAAGCATGCTTAAGATGATCAAGGGACAAGGTTTAATTATAACTTGGTTGCAGATCCCTGGACTTTTGGGTACATTAGAACTCACGCTCCCTTGGTTCTAAAGGAAGAAGAAATAGGGCCAGATCATTGGAAACTAGTAGGAGATCAACTATGTGAATACTACAATGATAAAGGTCCTGGTTCAATTTCCAATGAAACATTCTATGTATACAACATAATACAATTGTCCTGAAAGAATCCTGCAAGTTACAGAAAAAATAAAAGTTTTAAGAACAGCCAGATGAGGAAGTGTGAGGAGAAAGAGGAAGACAATGAAGGGATTAATATCAATATCACTAGAGGACATGTGGAGTTAAGTGATGATCAAGGGCATGCTGAAGGGAGTGGTGATTCTAGCTCTGACCAGGCAGCTTCAACCCCACCTAAACAGGAACTAGTTCTTGACATGCCCACATCAACTTCACCTTCTGGGATGGAGGGAAGAGGAGTAGTGGGAGGGGCGTCAATATCACCAGCACCTCCCCTCCAGCAATCACCCCCTCCTATGACTAGATTGCAAAAGGTACTACTCAAAGCCACAGAAGAAGGCTAGGATTTAGCTGATTTGAAAATCAATATGTATCCTGTGATTCAACAGTTTAACTCTTCAGGTCAAGAAAGTAGAAGATTAGGCTCCTTTTGATATAGAAACCTTCAAAGACCTGAAAAAGGCTTGCATTCTTTATGGAGCTACATCAGCTTATGTCAAGATGTTATTACAGAATTTGGCTTATGAAGTCTTAATCTCTAGTGACTGGAAATGTATAGCAAGGACATGCTTAGAACCTGGACAAAACTTGTTGTGGTTTTCTGAATATAGTGAGCTCTGTAGGATATAAGCCCAACAAAATAGTCATAGTGGAGTTAATGCTCCAATCACCTGTGACCAACTAACTGGTGTAGGTTCTTATGCAGACATTTCAGTAAAGATCAATTACTCCATAGCAGCATTTGAGCAAATTGCTGCTGCTGCTATCAAAGCATGGGCTTCTCTCCCCAGTAAAAATGACAAGGGAGAGGCCTTCACAAAAATTGTACAATGGCCAAATGGACCCTTTGCTGATTTTGTGGGATATTTGCAGACAGCTGTCATACAAACTAATGGTAAAAATATAGTAACAGACATGATAAGGCAACTTGCTAAAAAAAAATGCTAGTGAGGTTTGTAGAAGAATTATACTAGGACTACACAAGGATGCTCCTTTAGAGGAGATTATAAGACGCTGTGCCACAGTGGGCACAAATACCTTTTATAGCCAGGCTATGGTGCAGACTTCCCAAGATCCCAACATAGGAAGACAGGGTCCCTTTTGGCAAGGGACTTCCAGAGAGACTCGTCAATGCTTTCAATGTGGTAAAGTAGGGCACCCAAAAGCTCAATGTTGGCATAGAGACAGAGTGAGAAAACAGGCTGGGAGAACAAGACCCAATACCCCATGTCCAAAATGCAACAGAGGCTTCCACTGGGCATCAGAATGTAGACTGATTCAGGGAAACGGGATGAGGGGCCCAGCTCTAGGACACCAGGGAAAAAACACTTGGGGCATGATGACAGCCGATGCCACACCCAGAGAGTGCCTCCAAGTCCAATACCCAGACATGACCAATCAGCCAGGAAGCCATCTGATGGGACAAAGGGATTACACAATCAGTCAGCCAGGAAGCAACATGATGGGAGAAAGGGACTACAATTAGGGAGGACAGATTTGTATGCAGCTGGGACAACTGAGATACCCCCTGGAGAGGTGAAATCTGCTCCTCTCCAACCTACCGATCCCTTGCCTCCAGGCACAGTAGGCTTGACCATTTCACCTCCTGAGAGTACTTACAAGACAGTGTTCATTCATACACTGATGTGGGAAACTGGGGAATGTATAGATAATATCCCAGTCACTAACACAGGTAGACAATGTGTGACTTATCAACCAGGGGAAGTAGTAGCATCAAATTTACTGGTACAGACTCCTAATAAGCAATCTGGTGACAGTCACCCATGTTCTGACTCCAAGCAACAAAATTCAGGAATATTCTAGACAGCAGCCGTGACAGCTGACCGACCTATGTTCATTATCTATATAAATGGCATACCATTAGAAAGACTGGTGGACACAGGTGCAGATCATACAATCATTAGAGGTGCCAACTGGCCCAGTCACTGGCCAAAAATTAAGGCAGACACCCACATGTCTGGGGTAGGAGCATCAATAGCAGCTGAAGTTAGTGCTACCCCTTTGAGATGGATATTTGAAAGTGAAACAATTTTTACTACTTTTGTAGTTGAAAAAATCCCCATCAATCTGTGGGGAAGAGACATTTTACAACAATTAGGGTTAAAAATGAGTACTTCGGTTTTTTAGGCAGGGCTGCTGTTGAAGGCCTGCCAACACTTTCACCTGTTCCTATCCAATAGAAAACTGATACACCAGTGTGGATAGAACAGTGGCCCTTAGGTAGCGATAAAATTCAGGCCTTACTGGACATAGTACAGGAACAACTTGACCAAGGATACTTGCGGCCTTCTCTAAGTCCTTGGAATTCCCCAGTATTTGTTGTAAAAAAGAAATCTGGGAAATGGAGGATGTTGACTGATTTAAGAAAGGTAAATGAACAGATGGAAACTATGGGAACTCTTCACCCTGGACTTTCATCTCCTACTCAGTTGCCTAGAGAATGGCCTCTATGGGTTATAGACATTAAGGATTGTTTCTATTCTATCCCTCTAGATAAGGAGGATATGAAAAGATTTGCCTTCTAAGTGCCCAGGGTTAACTTAGCTGAGCCTTATAAAAGATATGAATGGACAGTTTTGCATGAATGAAAAACAGCCCTACTATGTGCCAAATGTATGTTGCTGCTGCTTTTACTTCAGTAAGAAAAGCCATTCCAAAAGTAATATTGTTACATTATATGGATGATATATTGGGATGTGCACCTGAGGAAAAAATGTTAGAAGCATGTCTACAAAAAACCATAGAAACACTGAGGAACTACAAATTGCACATAGCTCCAGAGAAAATTCAGAGACATGCTCCTTTTCAATATTTAGGATATGAAGTATACCCTAAGGTGCTTACAGTACAAAAACTTTCCTTAAGAACAGAGAAGCTAAACACCTTAAATGACATTGGATAGGTGATATCCAATGGATGTGTCCAGTGTTAGGCTTGACTACCTGTCAATTGCAACCATTATATGACATTTTAAGGGGAGACAGTGCTTTAAATTCACCACGCCAGCTTACAAAAGAACCTCAAGAGGCTTAAGAGAAGTTGAACTGTCTTTCTCCAATGTGGTTGAAAGAGTCACTCAAAAACCCTTGGAAATATCAGTTTTTGCTACACAAGAGCCCCCACAGCAGTCCTTCATCAAGGAGACAGTGTGATAGAGTGGGTGAACCTCCCAGAACAACCAGAACAAAGCCTTATTCCTTACCCAGTGCTTGTGGCTAGAATTTTATTAAAGGCCATTAAACGAGCAGTACAATTATCTGGGATTAGACCTAACAAGATATATACCTTTTATACTAATGCACAAGTTAATGTGTGCTGTGAAACCATCCCAGAGTGGCAAATTTTATTAGCCCTGGCTCCAAATTTTACACACGGGTCTCCATTAAAGATAACCAGACTGCTACATAATTGGTGATGGATTCTTGAAGAAAAGGTTTTTAAAGTTCCTCTTACAGGACCAACTATCTTTTTAGATGCAGCCAAACATAATATTTGTGCTGTATACTCTTGTGACTTAACTATAAAGAGAGTAGTCAGAACTCCTTTTCAGTCCACTTAGTAAAATGAATTGTATGCAATCATTCTAACTCTTACTTATCATCCAGAAGATATAAATATAATATCTGATTCGGCCTATTCAGTAGGTATGGTACAAAGAATTGCCACAGCCCAAATAAAATTTGTAGCCTCCAATATATATCAGCTCTTTAAGGAACTTCAAGAGCAAGTGAGAAAGCATCCAGGTAAGATCTATATCTTGCATGTCCACTCTCATAGTGGCCGTCCAGGTCCTATTTTTGATGATAACATAGTCTTCTAACCATGCTGGCCAGTACTCCTTTATTTCAAGAATCCCAAGAATCTCATTCTAAATATCATCAGGCTGCCCGAGCTTTACGTTTGCAGTTTGGAATAACGAGAAGAAGCTAGGAGCATAGTAAAAGCCTGTACAGCTTGCCTTCCTTTCCATGCTCCTACACTCACTCCAGTGAAGAACCCTCATAGTTTGAGACCTAATAAAATCTGGCAAATGGACGTGACCCATTATAAATCTTTTGGTCGTCTATCTTTTATCCATGTCGTGGTACACACCTTTTCAGGATTCACTTTTGTAATACCAGCAGCAAAAGAGACAGCCCGAGTGGTCTGTCCTTACACAAGCATTTGTAACTTTGGGTGTGCCACAAACAATAAAAACAGACAATAGATCTGCATATACTTCTAAACATATTGTACACGTTTGTGCACAGTATAAGATTTTACATATTACTGGCATACCTTTTAATCCTCAAGGACAGGCAACAGTAGAGAGGAGAAAGAGATATTAAGACACTCCTCCAAAAACAAAAAAAAGGGGGAGCCACAGTAACCCTAGAGAACTTCTAAATCTAGCTCTTTATACTATTAACTTCTTGATTTTTGATAAAGATGCACTGGCTCCGGCAGACAGGCTTTATAACTCCCTGGAAGGGCAGGGTCCAGTGAGAGCAGCTCCACTATCTCTAGATAATCGCCAGGTCATGTGGAGAGAGTCAGAAATGAATGGAATGGACCCGTAGGTTAACTGCTTGGGGGGATATGTTAACTGTCTCCTTGATGAAGGACTGCTATGGGTGCCTCTGTATCTCTACAGATGGAGAAGGAATCAAATGGGTGCCAACGAGCCTTATTCGCCTTGTCCTTCAGAGAGAGACAGAGCACACCCTTGAAAAGAAGAAGACCCAAGAAACATCGGGTGGTTCCGTTGCTGACTGTGCCCACCACTGAAAGAGCCTGGCCGTTATGGCATTTGACTCATGGACATCAAAAATTGTTGGACTTCAAAATCCTCAGGAATCATTGGAATCCCTGAGACATGAAAAGATTGTTGTAGGACTTGAAAACCCTCAGGAGTCGATGGATTCTCTGAGACATGACAAGACTGTTGTAGGATTTCAAAACCTGTAGGGACCGTTGGATTCCCTAACATATAAAAAGACTGTTGTAGGACTTCCAAAACTTGCAGGGATCATGGATTCCCTGACACATGAAGCAATGGACAATAGACTGGTTTTGGACTATCTCTTGGCTGCTGAAGAAGGCATATGTGTGACTGATGTTTACATACCCTCCTTCTAGGACTTCTGGAAATCTTTTACAAGACCGTGTTGATTTATATTTTATATTTATATATTTTATATTTTGTTATATCACTACTTGCATGTACAATTCCTGTTTGTTAAACCACATCGAGCCTGCACTGACTGTGGGGAGAGTCACCACTAATAGCCTCTGCGTTATTGCTATGTGCTACCTCCCATGCTGATGGGTTTGTGCATACCTGTATCTAATAAGACCCTTCAGCCCAGAAATCCGCTAGCAAATCCCCACTTCCCTTTGGGGCTTTTCATCTCCCCTCCTGAGAAGTCAGGAATGGCGTGACCACCTGTGTTCTAAAACAAAGGAAAGTGGGAGATGTAAAGGGCTGAAACTCTTGAGTCAATGCACTGAGGACAGACAATCGAGCACGTGAGGCTAATTACCAATTGGACATTACGCTATAAGAATATGCTTGGAAAATGGCCCTTCCCCCTATCCTGGCCCAGTCATTTGGTGTATGCAGAGAACTGTGGGAGGGACTAGGAGGTGGAGAGAGATGAGCCAGAATCACTCTGGTGGGACATGAGGGGGTGAGGTTGTGAAGACCCTATGCAGCCATTCCCTTCACTTCTACCACTAAAGTAGACTTTTGCTTATCTTGACTCCTAAGATATGCAGGATGCCAACGCAGTCATCACAGCCACCCACTTAGCATGGAGATGATAACTGAGCTTCCCTCACAGACTCATTGTGAAGATCAAGTAAGATGCCTGTAAAGTTCTTAGCACATGGTGATGATGATGATGGCAAACTCGACCTCCCTTCAATGTAGCCTCTTCTTTAAGGCTGTCCTGTCACATTATCCATTCATCTTTCTATTAGGGCCCACTAAAATCTTTTTTCTTAAAAAAAAAAAACCCAAAATTTTGGAGCAGCTGGTTGGTGCAGTGGATAGAGAACCAGCCCTGAAGTCAGGAGGATCTGAGTTCAAATCTGGCTTCGGTCACTTAACACTTCCTGGCTGTGGGACCCTGGGCAAGTCACTTAACCCCAAGTGCCTCATGGAAAAAAAAATAGACGAATTGTTGGGTAACCCTAATTCTTCCCTATGTTACACTTTATAATGTTGAATTCTAAAGACCAAATGTAAGACTTTCCATCCATGTCTACTCAATTTCATCAGATTAGATTTAGTCCAATGCTCTCACCTATGAAGATGTGTTTTTTTCCTCCGGTGTGTTCACCACTTCACGCAGCTACAAATTTAAGAGCGTGCTCTCTCTACCTTCGTCTAAGTAACTGATTAAAAATGTGAACCTGCGCCACATCACAGGAGACCTCCTTCCAAGTCCACAAAAACCACTAGTGGCTATACTTCTCTGTCCGCTCCAGTGGGGCTGAATTCCCCTATTGTAGTCTTTCCTGCCAGGGACGCAGGCTGTTTTCTGTGTAACTGTGGCCCTGGGGGAGACATGAGGCATGTGTGGGGCAGTATACCCTCCTAGAGATCCCCCACCCCATCCACTTGTGAAGAAAGGGACACACTTGAGATCATTTCAATTCCCAAGCTTTAATCCTGGGCTGCAGAAGGTGGAGGAGGAACCCAAGCGGTCCCAGTCCACAACTTTGCCCGTGTTCCAAGCACATTCTATTCCCCAATAAATAAATTAGGGCAAAGGAGAGGAATCCCCTGTGATCTCTCCCTGCCCCTATCAGGTCCCCATCTGCCTCCGCAGGGACCCTCGTCTGTAAGAACCCACCCCTATACTCCAAGGTTTAGTGCGACATATATACAAAGGGAGGGAGAGGGGATGGTCCGTTGGAGGGGAGCCAGTGGTCTCCAGGATCAGAAAAAGGACCCAGAACAGGGAGAAGATGAAGAGTTGTCAGAGAGGCACAGACGACTCTCCATGGATGGGCAGAGGTAGCAAGGGATCCGCTCCCTGGGTCCAGGGAGAGGCTGGAGGAGCCACAAGGGATCTATCTGCTCCCTGCATTTGGGGGGGTGGGGGCGGGTTGGCGGCCAGGGCGGGAAGAGAGGGGAGAAGAAGGAATCTATTCCTCAGAGACACACGGGGAGAGGAAGAGGTCTGCTCTCTGCAACTCAGCAAGTGACGGAGGCCCAAACGGAAACTGGAGGTTATTCACTCGTACCAATGGGACCCCTTCCTTGGCATCGGCTGGCAACCAAGAGGATCCGCTCCTACGGTGCCAGGAGAGCTTATGCTGTCCCTGAGGCTGGGTTAAGGTCCGAGGAGATCCCACTCTCTAAGGCTGGGGAGATCTCTGAGCAGCTCCATGGCATGAGGCTGGGCAGGGGGTCACAGGGGATCTCGGGGGACCCAAAGAAGCCTGCCCATTTTGGAAGGGAATTGGCTGTTAGGTGGCTCCCGCTCCTCCAGCCCCACGATCACCTGGACGCTGGGGGCAGCACATCCCCCAGGTGCTGGAGGGCAGAGCCAGTAGCAGGAAGGAGCCCCCCCCCAGGAGCAGCAGGGCAGCAGCCGCAAGAGCACAGGCCACCGACCAGGAGTACTCGTAACCCAGCCAAGGGGCCGGGCCTGGCCCAGTCCTGGCCAGCAGCTCGCGGACGCCCTGGCGGAACAGCTCGAGGCTCACCAGCAGCAAAAGTCCTGTGGGGAGAGAATGGGAAAAGGGAGCCCAGTGCCCCACTCAGCCGCCCAGGCCCAGTGGTCTCAGCTCCTGGCGGGCAGCTTCTGGGGTCTACAAATCTCAGGATGCATCAAGAATTATGACTCCCAACCTGCAGCGCCAGCAAGTCATCGACCATTTATAAGCGCCTACTGTGTGCTAGCGCTGAGTGGCTAAGGCTCTGAGAACTACAACTCCCAGGGGGCCACGGTCCTTGGAGACTTCCACTCCCAATACATTATTACTAGGTGAGAACTCAGGTTGTCTGGACCATTACAAGGTGAGAACTCACCTAGTAACCCTAACACTGTCTCTGGAAGTCACAGCTTCCAGCATGCAACGGTGCTGAATGATGCAAATGGTCAGGCTGGGGCCGGGCCGGCCAGCATAGAGTGTGGGGAGCCAGGCAGATCCCTACCTGAGAGGCTGAAGCAGACCGCCGCGTGGGTGAGCAGGAACTCGGCGCCTTTGCTGAGGACCATGATGACACAGATGCAACCTAGGACCGTGATAGCCAGGGCCAGAGTGGCAGTGATGGCGGCAGCTACTCCCAGCTCTGGGAGGGGGGGAGGGCAGCAGAGGGAGGTGGGGAAGGAAGGAACGTTAGAGACAGCTCCGTCCCGGCCTACCTGAGGAAGGCAAGCGGTGGCCGTGTGGGAGCAGGAGCCCACCCTGGCTGCCCAGGCAACTCTAGGGAAGTCCCTTCGCTTCAATGGGGGAGGGAGTTTAGAATGGAGTGGAGCCAGATGACTTCCCTCAGGCTCCGCGAGGGCCTGAACCTTGGCCCCCCAGACACCAGACCCAAGGGCGAGGAGGACCTACCTTTTTTCGTCGTCCGCTGCAGGATCCGGTTGTTCTCCCCTGTGGTGAAGAATCTGAAGTAAGAGCAGTTCGCCTCTGTGGGAAGAAGACACAGATACTTGGGAGGGATGCTGACACGGGGAGCGGCCTGAAGTCAGGGAAAGGAAGAGAAGGGGACGGAAGACAAAGGAGGAGAGGAAGCTCTGGCTCTTGCAGCCAGCTGATCCTGGAGCAGTCACCGTCCTCTGTGTGCGTGAAGGGCTCTGAGCCCATGCACCGAGGCTCTTTACCCTTTGGACAATACTCCATTAGCATAGGCCGGAAAATGGCCCAGAGAATTGTGGGACAGACTAGGGGTGGAGGAAGACAAGCCGGGGTCCCTTTGGCTGTAGACGAGGAGAAGGGAGGTCATGGAGAGCCTGCGAACCTTCCCTTCACCCCCACCCCTAAAGACCAAGAATAAAGACCGAGGACTTCGGCCGATCTTCCCATGTGTATCTGCTTCCTCCTCTGAGAAATGGGAATAACGAGCACCCGCCGCCCTGTGCCCCAGTACCGAGACGAGTAGGTGGCGCCTGAGGGACGCAGGGAAGGCGTCGGGCTGGCCGTCGTGGCCCTGGGGTCACGCTGCGCCCCCAGAGGCCCCGGCCCCTTTTCCCAGCAGGCCGCGGCTGCCGTGGGCCCCGCGGGGGAGGGGGGCTTCCGGGAGCTCCAGGAGGGTCTGAATCTCGCCGCCTCCACCTCCCACTTTCCTGAATCTATTCTCTGGCTTACAGAGAGAAGTCTGGGCAAACCCTCTGAGTCACCAATGAGGGGCGATCGGGAAATTCAGAGAGATCCAGCGCAGCCCTTCCCGAAGCAGGCGTCTGCTGAGCCTTGCCTGGCTCTCGATTGTCCCCTCCCTCCTCCCCATGAGTCCTCCCTTCTCCAGGCTCCACATTCTGAGCCCTTCCACTGAGCCTCATATGACCAGATTCAAGGCCCCTCCTGTCTATTCCCCTCCTATCAATATCCTCAAACTCCCTCCCAGAACTAAAAGCTGTGGTGAAGACCCAGGATGTGAGACTCGCCCATCCCGGAAGCTGGGCCCATTAGCCAAGTGGGCCGCCTTATCCCACTGCGGCTTTCGCCTCCCACTGAGCTTGCAGTCCACTGAGACCTCCAGATTTTTT
Source organism: Sminthopsis crassicaudata (assembly GCF_048593235.1). Taxonomy (NCBI): domain Eukaryota; kingdom Metazoa; phylum Chordata; class Mammalia; order Dasyuromorphia; family Dasyuridae; genus Sminthopsis; species Sminthopsis crassicaudata. The sequence continues at coordinate 651,162,189 of NC_133619.1, forward strand.
TTTCAGCTGCACTGCTGTCTGCCTTCTTCATTACCTTTCTTTTTAAACTCAGGCTTAAGAATATAAAATTATTGGCTGACATTTATCTTATTAGGTGCGTCCCAGCCTCCTAGCTTGAGGAAGTCTGGGGCTTCTATGTTTTTGATCAGACGGCTACCCTGACCTCTTCTACAACTGGATGGAGGGCTCAGGAGTCTGAGGTTTGACACCTGTCCAGGTGGATCAGCATCTCTCTCTCCCTTCCCAGGGGTCAGAATTCCCAGCTCCTTCAACGTCCTTCTCCGCAAACAAGTTAATTCTGTCAATTCTTGTTCTCCAGGGGCCAGTCCGAGGTCAGGGCCCTGTCTCTGCCTTCCAAAGAAGCTTCTCTCTGTCGCCCCAAGACTGGACTCTTTCCCTCTTTCTGTCTCTCTCCCTCTCTATCTCTGTGTCTCTCTGTATTTCTCTCCCTCTCCTTTTCTGTCTCTCCTCTCCCTCTGTGTCTCTCCCTCTCTGTGTCTGTCTCTGTCTCTCCTCTCTCTCTCTGTGTCTCTCCCTCTGTGTCTCTCCCTCTCTGTGTCTGTCTCTGTCTCTCCTCTCTCTCTGTGTCTCTCCCTCTGTGTCTCTCCCTCTCTGTGTCTGTCTCTGACTCTCCTCTCTCTCTGTTTCTCCCTCTCTGTCTCTCCTCTCTCTCTGTCTCTGTCTCTCCTCTCTTTTTTCTCTGTCTCTGTCTCTCCCTCTCTGTGTCTGTCTCTCTCTGTCTCTGACTCTCCTCTCTTTCTGTGTCTCTCCCTCTGTGTCTCTCCCTCTGTGTCTCTCCCATCTCTGTCTCTCTGTGTCTCTCCTCTCTCTCTGTGTCTCTCCCTTTGTGTCTCTCCCATCTCTGTCTCTCTCTGTCTCTCCTCTCTCTCTGTCTGTGTCTCTCCCCTCTTTTTTCTCTGTCTCTGTCTCTCCCTCTCTGTGACTCTCTGTATTTCTCTCCCTCTCCTTTTCTCTCCCTCTCTGTCCCTCCCTCCCGCAGGGTCCAGCCTAGGTTGGAGGATGTCTCCCCATGTCCCTGGGGCCGCCAGCGGTTCCTTCCTCCCTTAGCCGGGTGAGCTTCCGAGGCTGGTTGTCAGTTGCTCCCAGCTATGCCTAGGCAGGAACCTTGCTGGACTGTGGGGTTCCCAGAACCTTCCAGCCGGTCCTCCTGGGGCAGCCGGGTGTGTGCTGGCTCCCCGTCTTTGGGCACTCGTGGCCCAGGACTGTCTCTGCCCCCCAGGGGAGCCAGCGGTCTGGAGGATCCCCACAAAGTCTCGAGGACTTTTCCCAGAGCTGAGCTGAGGTCAGGGTGCTGTGGGTCACCTGCCCGTTTCCTTCCCGGGCTCCCGGGAACAGGCAGAGGTCAGGAACGCATCGGCATCTCCCAGTTTAAGTCAGAACTCATCTCTGCAGCCCCCCGTCAGTAAGGGGAGTAGGGCATCTTCGCAAAGCCCAGGAGCGGCAGGCGGAATCAGCCATCTTGGGGAGCAGCTGGGGGGGGTTCTAGATCCTTCTCCCTGGATCAGTTAGGGGCCGGGTCGCTCCCCGGAACATCTCCCTAGCATCGCCTTGCCTCGGATTCGGCCAAGGGGGGACCTTGCTCCCTCTCACGGGGGTTGATGTGTAAACCGGTGCTCTCTCCCCAGCGTGCTCATGCCAGTGACCCCTCTCAGCTTCCTGGGCCAGCCAAAGGTCCAGGCCACTCGGTGCCCCTTGGCTTGGCCGAGTTCTGGGTCTTGTCTTTAGCTTTCTCAGCCTGGCATCCCCGGCACTGTCCCTGGCACGCTCAGGATCATCTTAACGTCCCCCAGAGAGCTGCAGGGTTGCACCAACTCCGTCCCCCCGGGCCGCCAAACATCGAGGCCGTCTCCACTCAGAAGTCGGGGCTGTCCCCCTCCAGCCCCTTCCCGAGGCAGCCTGGGGCCTGGCCCTCCCCGGGAGCTCTGCCCTGGTCCAGGCTGGGACCATCAGAGGCCCGGCTCAATCCCCACGGCTGCCCGCCTCTCTCTAAGTCTCTCGGGCCAGAGCCGGGGCAAGGGGTGCAAGCTCCGAGCGTCCTCCGTGTCCCTGGGACAATGGCAGTGAGCAGTCCGTGACTCCCCTGGAGCTCAGTGAGGATCATGGGGGTCTAACTGGTTCTGATCCAGCTGGGTCGGAGCTCAGCGCCACGCCTCCCTGGATGGTCTGGGCTGTCCATCATCTCCAGGGAGCTCGGAGGCCCGGTCATGTCTATCTCCCCAAGGCAGGCCAGATCTGGGCGGCAGGCCTGCTTCCCGGGGAGCTCAGGGGTATTAGTGCCAGGGTTCTCTGGAGAGCTCAGGCGCAGCCCGAGGTGCCTCAGGCTTCGGCTCTCAGGTCTCTCAGCTGTGGGCAGCCCCTGCATTCTCCCTAGCCCTCGAGGTCCGGCTCTTTGTCCCATCTCAGAGTTCCGAGTACTTCGGACATAGCCGGGACCGCCACGTCTTCCTGGAGAGATCGGCGGTCCTCCCGGGGGAGGAGCAGACAGGCGTCCTGGGCCGCCGCTAGGTCTCCCCAGGAAGCCGGAGATGTTGGCTGTCTCTCCGGCTCCCCCGGGGCTCTCTGGGCGCCGAGTGAGCTCTCCCACAGAGCAGCTCTAGACTGTCCCCTCCCCCTGGAACAGCTTGCACTGCCCCCGGTGGCTCCCCAGGAGGTCCGGGGCTGAAAGCATCTCTGCGTCCTTTCTGGCTGGCCTGCCATCGTCATCATCCCTTTCCCCTTGAGCTGGTCAGTCCGAAAGCCGGCTGTGTCTCCATCCCCCGTCTGGACCATGTCCCCATCCCCCAGAGCACTCGGCAGGTCTAGGCGGCCCTAACCTACTTCCAGCCGAGCCCACCCCATCGAAGTCCGGGCCTCCTGTTTCCTCGAGTTCCCAGGATCTCTGCCTCGGTCTCCCTCTAGCCCTTCTCCTCTGCCTCAGAGTCCCTGACTCACTGTCTCCTTCCTGGGAGCCCCCGATTTTCCTGAGCCTTAGTTTCCTTCTCTGTAAAAGGCGGGGTCCGTCCCAGCGGACTCGGAGACCCTTAGGGCCTCCCCCTGGGTCCGCCTCTCTCAGGGTCTCCCCATCCCCCCGGGCCACCCTTGCGGTCCTCACCTCCAGGTAACTCAGCAGGGCCACAGGTCTCCCTGTTGGGGGGCAGGTCTTCCAGCCAGAGCCTCTTGGCACACACTCGCCACAGCCCGAGGTGGGCAGCTTCACACACGCCACTCGTGCCGTTGCCCCTTTTGGTGCCCAGCTCCACCCAGAACTCAGTGCCCACGGCCAGGACCGCCAGGGCCGTGCCCATGCCGGCCAGCAGTAGGGCCAGCTTGATCGGGCCGCGGCGCTCCCGGGCCAGGCCGGGCCTTTGGGCTCTCCTCCGCGCTGCGTCAGCCCGGCGTCTTTCCTCCTCCTGGATGAAAAAGTTAGACCACATCATGGTGGCTGGGGGAGAAGGGGTCCAGCCCCACCGGGCTCCCCCAGGCCCCAGGTGGCTGGCCGGGCCTCCAGCTCAGGCTCGGCCCCCAGCCCCACTTCTCTCCCCGGCCGCTCGGGGTCCCCGGCACCGCTGCCCCCAGCACGCTCTGCTCCGACTGTGGCCTCCCCCCTGACCCACACAGACAGGCAGGCGGCCCTCCCCCCAAGCGAGGCCTCTGGGGCTATTTTGGGCCCCACCATGTAAGTAACACCCGCACCTGTTGTGGGTATTTTAAGGGAACAAGTGGAGGGAGGGAGGCTGGGGTGGGAGGAGCTGGAGCCTGGATGCCTGGGCCCTGGAGAGGGCAGGGACTGGGGGAAAGGGATGCCTGGGTCCTCCCAAGGGAGGGAGAGATGAAATCTGGCCTTCCCCTAGGAAGGGGGCCCAGCTGGAATAACAGCCCACACCGTTCTCTTCATCAACTTTATTAGACAGGACACCCTCACCGGGTGGTCCGTGCCAGCCCAGCCCCGAGCCTGCAGCCCCAGCCGGCAACCGGGACCGGGACATCCGCAGGGTGAGGCGCCGGAGCCAGGCCCGTCAGGGAGGCAGGGATGGAGGCAGATTGCGATCCTGCCTCCCGGTGACAACAGCTGACCGGATGCCCTTCGGCTCGCCCTATCCCAGATTCCTCAGCCCCTCCCTCTGGCCGCTGGCCCTCAGCATCTCTCTGCAGCCGTTAAGCCTTCCCTGTCTCTCCCATCGGGCCTCCCTACTTGTACCTCTCTCCCTCCGGTGTGTCCCCTTGTCTCTGGGTCACTGTCTCATCTCCAGGGGTGACGCGTATCTGTGCAGAGCTCAGTAGGAGCCTTTGTCCCTCTGCCCTCCCATGGCTCTCTGGGCTCATCTACTCTGCATTTGATGCCGTGTCTGTGTACGCGCGGGTGCGTGTATACACTTACACGCACACACAGAAATGTCTGCTGTCTCTTCTGTTCCGAGCGCTGTGTCCTTTGGGGGCTTTATTATTCTAGTCATTTGATGCTGATTTTTCATGTCTTTGTCACTCCTTTGCATCCCTCACTTTATTATTTTATAGTAATTTGATTTTTCGCGTCTTTATCACTCCTTTGCTTGCTGGTTGATTGTCCCCGGCCTAGACAGATTCTCTTCCCTCTATTACTTTATAGTGATTTGATTATTTGATAGTAATTTGATTTTTCGTGTCTTTGTCCCTCCCTTGCTTGCTGGTTGACTGTCCTTCGGCTGGCACCCTCTGCCCTCTCTACATCTGCCTGTCCTCCCCGGGCTCCTCCTCTGTCTGTGAGCTCCTCCCGTGCCCCGGGCTCGGTGCTAAGCAGCGGGTTCACGCGCTGGCTTTCCCTACTTTTCCTCCTCTCCCCCAAAGTCTCCTTCCGTCGGCCTCCGAGGGAGAGGAGCATGGCATTGTGGGTAAATGTACAAGCGGCCGTCTCGGAGTCTCCCCCATTCTGGGCCTCTCCTTCCCCACCCTCTTTGCTCTGCCTCCCTCTGGCTTTCCCATTCTGTGTGTCAGGGTCCCCTGTGCTCCCTGGACCGGGCCAGGTAAGACCCTCCCCAACCCCATTCCCGCCCCCCCCATGCAAACAGCAAAAAAAATACAATTTGAAAACTGCAAAAAACACTACAGCCCCCCCAGCCCCGCCCCCGCCCCCCACGTCCCCGGTCTGGATCCCGTCGTGTCCCTGCCGCGGTGGGTGGTGGGTGGGCCGGGATCCCCAGCCTCCCACGTCCAGGCTGGGCCGAGCGTCGGCTGCCGGCCCCCTTCTCGGCGCCTCGTGGCTCGTCCGCTCGCCCGCCAGCGGGCCCCCACCCCCTCCCAGCACCCCGGCCGGCCCGCCCCCTACACCGGCGTGGTCTTCCTGTTCAGGGTGTTGGTGTTGGACGCCCCGCTGGCTGCCGCCTCTTTACTGAGGGTCCCGGCGGCCCCGGGGGCGGAGCCCGGCCCGGTCACGGTCACCGTCACCCCGCTGGCTTCCTTGGGGAAGGCGTTGTGCAGCGTCAGGAAGCCCGAGCCCGAGCGCTCCCGCTCGGCCGTCCGTAGGGACCCCCCGCCCCGCCCCCGCCCCCGCCCCCGCCGCCGCCGCCGCCGCCTCCTCCGGGCGGCCCTCCGAGCCCGGCGCCCACGCTGCCTTTGGACGGGTCTCGGCTCAGCGTGTACATGGAGATGTCCGTGGAGGGGAAGCCCTGCGGCGACGTGTCCCGAGAGGGCGAGGGCTCGCTCGAGCGGGAGCTGGAGCGCGAGCGGCGGCGGTAGCGGAAGCGGTAGCTGGGCAGGCGGAGGATGGCCGAGGGGGGCCCCCCGCCGCCGCCGCCGCCCCCGCCGCCGCCGCCGCCCCCGGCCCGGCCGCCGGGCTTGAGCAGGTCCGCCCGGGACTGGCAGTGAGCCTCGCGGTTCCTCTCGATGTAAATGTTCACGGCGAGCACGCCGATCATCTCGGCCAGGATGAAGGAGAGCCCCCCGAAGTAGAAGGACCAGCCGTACGAGTAGTGGCTCTTCTTCTCGTCGTCCCGCTTGGGCCCCGGCTCGCCCGCGTTCGCCGAGATGTACACGATCACGCCGATGATGTTGCTGAGCCCTGCCCGGCCGCGCGGGACCCAGGGACCGAGAGACGGGCGGCGGGAGGGAGGGAGACACAACCAGGGGGACGGGGAAGGGGCGCAACCGTCAGCCTGGGAGAGCCTCCACAGCCGCCGCGGCGCCCCGCCCCGCCCCCTCGCCTAAGCCCCGCCTCCTTCCTGCCCGAGCCCGCCCCCTCGCCCAAGGCCTCCAGGGCTCCCCAGAGTCCGGCTCTCCAGAGCCTTCTCCTTTCTCTAAGCCCCTCCCCTCCTCCGGCCCTTCCAAGTCCTCCCCTTCCAAGCGAGCTCTCTAAGCTTTCCTTTCCTAAACTCGGCGGCCTCCTGGCCTAAGCCCCGCCCTCCACCTTTCCGAAACCTCTCCCCATCTCTCGTGACCCCGCCTGCAGCCACCGGACTCCCTCCCCCTGACTCCAGCTCCTCCTCTTCTAAGACTTCCCCCTTCTCAGTTTCCCTCGGGTGCTCTCAAGCCCCGCCCCCTCTTCCAAGTCCTCCCTTCTCCAAACCCCGGCCCTTCTGAGCCCTTCCCCCTTCCAGACCCCGGCCCTTCTCCTGAGCCCTTCCCCCTTCCAGACCCCGGCCCTTCTCCTGAGCCCTTCCCCCTTCCAGACCCCGGCCCTTCTCCTGAGCCCTTCCCCCTTCCAGACCCCGGCCCTTCTCCTGAGCCCTTCCCCCTTCCAGACCCCGGCCCTTCTCCTGAGCCCTTCCCCCTTCCAGACCCCGGCCCTTCTCCTGAGCCCTTTCCTTCATAAGCCCCGCCCCTTCGTTTTAGCCCTGCCCCTTCAAAACCCCGCCCCTCTCTTCCAAGTGCTCCCTTCTCCTAAACCCCGCCTTTTCTCCTGAGCCCTTCCCCCTTCCAGACCCTGGCCCTTCTCCTGAGCCCTTTCCTTTCATAAGCCCCGCCCCTCCGCTTAAGCCCTGTCTCTCCCAAGCCCCGCCCCTTAGGAGCTCCCCCCATTCCCTAAATTCTTGCCCATCCTCCGTTTGCTGTCCCACTCGGGGTGCTAAATCCCTGCCTCCGTCCCAGCTCCTACCTAACTGCCCCCTTCTTGTCTAAGGCTCCCCCTGCCGGCCTCTCTCTGAAGCTCCCTCTGCAGGACCTTCCGAGCTCTTCCCCAGGTCCCGATTCTGCCCTTGACCTAGGCTTGACCTTGAGTCCCGCCCTCGCTAGCGCGTCCTCGCTCTGTGAACCGGGGCCCGAGATCCTAGGCCTCTCTGCCCTCCCCGATGTTCCGGGCTCCCGCCCCCGTCCCCCGTCCGGCCCTCACCAGCGGCTACAAAGAGAATGCCGGCCCCCAGGATGATGTTCCTTTTGGACTTGTAGACGCGAGAGGCAGCCACACACACGCCCCCCAGCAACAGGAGGATGGCGCTGAGGATGGGGAAGATGCTGGACGCTCGGACCACACCTGGCGGAGGACCAGGACCAGGTCACACGCAGCCCTCCCCCCTTCCCCAAGACCCGGGGCCGACTTCTCAGCTTCGAGATCCACTCGGAGTAAGAAGGAGCCAATCAGAAGGGAGTCCTCGACATCCCAAAGGGAGGGGCCAATCCCAGTCCTGGATCCCCAGGCTGGCTGATCGGAATACTCCGATTCTCCCCGAGCTCGGAGAGTCCGCCCAGCCAATCAAAAGCCAGGGGATCCCAGCCAATGGGCTTCAAAGATGAGCATCCGAGGCTCCACCCTCTAGGATGGGGGGGGCAACTCCCAATTCCCAGCCCCTACTTACGGAGTAGGTACTCTGCACTGTCATGGTCGTAATCTGTGTCTTCTGGGAAGTGATTAATCTTCACGCAGACACCCCGCTTCAGTCCTGGGGAGAGGGGAGATGGAGATTAGCAGGAGGGGGACCCGGTCCGGGACCGGGCCCCTCTGCCTCGCCGACCATTCCCTCTTCCCTCTCCTTCAGTCGGGCGGGGGACTCGGCTCTGGCCTCCTGCCAAGGGGAGCCCACTGCCCTGCCTCCTTCCCCGGTCTCAGAGGCGGGAGTCCCAGAGACTGAGGGAGGAGAACCGTGGGAGGGTGCACGAGCGGGAGGGGAGGCAGTTACCTTGGGGGTGTCCGTGTCCTTGCATCAGAAAATGCTCAAGTTGGAAGCTCCAGAGAGATCACCCCCACCCCCATCTCACAGAGGGCGGTTCTGGGGTTGAAAGGAAGGGGAAAGTTGGCCCAAGGTCTTCCATCCAGTTTCCTTCACTAAGTGGGAGGCTCCCCACACAGGCTCTCCAGAGGTCGGTGAGCCTAAGCTCCCAGGGTTTCAGTCTCTGACTGATCTCTGTCTTTCGGACTCTGTGTGTGTGTGTGTGTCTGTCTGTCTGTCTCTCAGAGAATGGGAATAACTCTAGATTGGGGGTGGGGGGCCCACCACCCCATATGGCTTTAAGCAGGTCCGATTCTCTCCCTTGACCTCCATTTTTGTCCCTGCAAAGTGACAGTGGGAGGTGAGGGAAGCAGGAAGGAGTTCCCATCCAACGTTCTACAATAGCTACAATATGCTGGGAGGATGGATGAAAAGGGGCAATGAGGCAGAAGCAAGAGGGGGAGAAAAGAGCAAGATGAGAGAGCCAGAAGCAGAGAGAAAGCAGAGGAACGACGCCCGGAGTCCGGAGCAAGGGCTGGGCCGGGCCCCAACGAGCAGACCCTTCCCACTTCCCAGAAAAGAGGGAGGAGAGAGGAGGAGTGTAAAACTGTGAGCTCCTTAGGAGCCCCTCACTTAGCATCCTGCCTGGCGCATAGTAGGCATTTAAAAGCTTGCTCTTTCTTTTCTGACCTTGGGAGGGAGCTCTTAAGGAGACTCAATCATAAGTACCTACTGTATACCGTTCACTGTGCTAAATGCGGGGAGTATAAAAGGATGGGGAGAGCTCTTGTTCTCAGCTCAAAGTTTTGCAGTTGAAGAGGATGACCAGCTCCTCTACCTCAGGAAGAAAGGAACATGGGAGAGACAGAAGCAAGAAGGGAAAGAACCCATGAAAACACACAAAGTGGGAAGATGCTCAATGACCAGCATGTGTCTTGGGTCAAACATAAAACTCCCATTGAACAGATGCGGAGCCTGAGGCTCGGAAAGGACAGGAAGAGGAGGCATCTCTGCTTAGGGGGGATAGAACACCAGGCCTGGAGTTGGGAACATGTGAGTTCCGACCCAGCCTCGGACACTCCCTAGACCCTGGACAAGTGGCCTTGCCTTGTCTGCCAGGTTCCTCTCCTGTAAAACGGGGATAAATAGCACCTCTTTCGGGGTTAGAATCAAATGAGATAGTAACTGTCAGGTTTCGCGCGGGGACTAGCACACAGTAGGCACTATATAACTGCTTGTTCCTCCCCAGGCAATGAACAACGCCAGAGAATTCCAGAGTCAGAGCCAGCCGGGAAAGCTCAGAGACCCTGAGGGTGGGCCAGCGCGGCTCCCGCTCCGGAAGGGTGCCGGGACGCCTGGGAGGGAGTCTGAGAATGGGAGAAAAGGGCTGGGATGACATTAACCAGAAAGATTGGAGCGGGACCCTCCCACTTCACGGAGAAGCCCGGGGGAGGCGCATCAGGATGGGCTGGGCGGGCCCTGGGAGGAGCGCGCTGTACCTTCCAGGCAGCAGATCCTCCAGAGGCCGGAGTGGGTCAGCCCCCCGGGGTCCCTCTTCTCCGCCACCCCGCCGGGCCCTCGAGCTGGGGGGTCCTCGGAGGCAGAGGCGCTCAGGTTGGTGGTGTTGCAGATGAAGGCCCTGGTGTAGAGCCAGTAGTCGGTGCTGATGGCGATGGTCATGAGGCCGAAGGCGGCGAAGGCACCAACCGTGGTCAGCAGCACCTGGACGCCCTTCTCACACCACAGGCCCCGAGCCTCTGTCCAGCGCTTCAGGGACTCCAGTCTGAAGGCTGGCAGCCGGGGGGCCGCCGGCCACCACCGGGGCAGCGGGGGAGGGGCCGTGCCTGCGGCGGGGGTTGGGCAGGCTCAGGCGAGACAGGGACACCCCCGGGGGGCTAGCGCCGGGCAGCGAAGAGGCACGGGGGCAGCCGAGCACGGGGGTCAGCGGGCCGCCATGGTCAGTGGCTAGAGAGAGGAAGACAGGGATTAGGGCGCTCCGCCTCCCCCAGATCCTCTCAGAGGCCAGAGCCCCAGCGCTCCGTCCTGCTCCCAGGGTGTGGGCTCTGCGGCCCAGCAATCTCTCCCGGCCATTTGCCCAATATTTATCCCCCATCATGCTCCAGTCAAACCCAAGCACCCCAGAGGCCCTCCATGGCGCCCCATTCCTGCACACACCCTCTCCGGCATTGACCGCCTCGCTTTAAAACCCGACGCCCCTCAGACTCCTCCTGCCAGCCCCTTCCCGATTCCCCCCTTTGTTAACGTTCCCCAAATCACTGCGCATTTATTCTGTACATATCGTGTCCCACCCACTGGAGAACAGGATATCCGCCTCCTAGAGTGCCGGGCCCTGAGAGCACGATGGTCTCGTTTTTATATCCATGTCCCCAGTTCCTTGCCTAGCACGCAGTAGGGGCTTAATAAATGCATGTTCCTTGATGGTATTTAGTAACCCACATGGCCTTCATAGCTTCTCCGGCTTGTCCTTTTGACCCCAGGCCAGCATCTCCAGGCTCATAGGATTAGAAGAATTAGAGCTAGAAGGGAGCTCTGAAATCTTCCAGTCCAACCGCCCCATTTCACAGATGGGGAAACTGAGGTCCAGAGAGGAAAAAGGGTTAAATTCTATTCTTTCGTCCTGACTATCCCAAAGCCTGCAGTTAGTTCTAAACCCAGGAGGAAAAGGAAAGAATTAAAGCTTGGAGGAAGGAGAGAGGGGGCGAGCACTCAGACCCCCAACGAGCCCTCCCTGAATACTTCCCAGAATAATAATAATAAGAGCTAGCAGTTCTAGAGCTCTCCCAGGTTTGAAAAGCACTCTAAATATTTTATCTCATTGGATCCTCATAACAAACTCTATGAGGGAGGTCTCTCGTTTACATATGGGGATGCATTTTATTCTACATGAGGAAACTGAGCTTGAAAGTGATTGTGACTAGACCCAGGCTAGAACAGGAGTTCTAGTCTCCAAGTTCAACACGCAGATGCTACTCTCTCCCCCCACTCCCAGTTCACCCATGTGTCTTCATATTTTGTTACATCTGCTTCTGCCCACAGGATCCTCGGAGTAAGGATGCTCGGGGCTCACACACTGCTCAGCACTAGCTTTGTGGCCCTGGACAAATGATGCCTTTTTCCTGTCCTTTAGTCTTCTCATGTGTCAAATGCAAGTTTTGGGCTAGAAAATGACCTTTGGGGTCTTTTGGGGGCTCTAAACCTCTGATTCTATGACTTAGACAACCTCCCCTGATGCATTATTATAGAGGATATCTTGGCCGTTTAACAGAAATGGAAACTGAGGCTTGGAGACGATAAGGGACTAAAATTTCTCCCTCGGCCATTCCCAGCCTTCTCATCTCAGATATTGGGGGGAGGGGTTAGAAACAGACCAGGACCCCCTGCCCAAAGCCCTCCCTCTCAAGCCCTCTGGGCTGTGGATCAGCATCCATGGATTACTGTTGCCTTCTTCCCTCATCTCCACCTTCTGTCACATCTCCTCCTCCCATGGCAACCTCTGCCCCATCGTGACCTTGACTATCATGGTTCCTCACTGTTGACCCCCTCGCCATAGAATCCTAAATTTTCAAACCAAGAGATCTTGGGGATCAGAGTTTAACCACCTCATTTAGTGGGGGAGAAAATGAATTCATACAAGGGACTCGGATTCTCCCCTCCTCCCGCTGCCACCTGAGTTCCCAATCTTTCCACTCTGTCCCAGAGGCCAGGAAGAGAAGCACAAGGATGAGAAAGAAGAGACCCCCTTTCACATATCTCCTGCCCCCTAAGCCCCTGTCAGTAGCCATGCCCCTCTTGGCTTATTGTCCGGTCCCTGTATTAGGTAGCTGCTGGTTCCCAGCACTCCTTGGCCCACTGCTGACCCCATAGCCCCATTACCTCTGTCTTCTAGCTCCAAAATGCCTCATCCTGAGCATAACCCCCCAGTCTCACAGAGACCTAGAGTGGGGATCTTGAGAGAAGAGAAGGTGGGGACCATGACGAAAGAATTCTCTCCCCCCCCCCACCGTTCCCAGAGGCTTTCCTTGGTGACCACCATTTCTTCTGGCTTACCCTCATCCCCACCCACTCTCTCGTTTCCTGCTGCTCAAAGAAACCCCTGACTTTATCCTCTTCCGCCCCTTCAACCGGACTTCCAACAGTCCCCTCCAATTTTATAGAACCCTAGATTCATAGCTCAGTGGAAAATAAAGGAATCTTAAAAAATTATTGGTCCAGATTTATTTTACAGGGAAGGAAACTGAGGCACAGGGGAGGAAAAAGAACATTTTTTAACCACTCTCTCCCTTGGCACTCACAACCCCCACACTCAGAGAGCTGACAGACATGAAGCATAAGAGGGTTTAGAACCCCCGCCCTACAGAACTCCCTCCTTGGACCCCCAGCTTCTACTCAGCTGACAGTCACTTCATTTCCACCTCCTGCTACTTCTTCCCTTCCCCCCAGCACCCCCAATCTCAGACTCCTCCCCCCTCCCCCAGATCTCTCTCAGAACCTAGAATGCCTAGGTTCTCGGGCACCGTAACCTTGGCTGCTGCCTCAGTTTCTCCCCCATTCCTCCTATTAGCTAAAGAGGGGCCGGATGTAGGGGAGGTGGTCACCATGGCAACGGGGCCTTTAAGAGGCCTCTTCTCCTCCCCCATCCTCTTCCTCCCACACACCAGTCCCTCCGATCTGCCTCCAGGCAGACCCCGGGGCGTCCCCCCACACACTCTTTTGTAGTCCCGGTTTGCCAGGAGGGGGCCTCCCAGCCCCTATCCCCTGCCCCCTTCCACCCACCGGGCCAGAGCCTGGAGGAAGTGTCTCTGAGTGGCCCGGGGCCCTGCCCCCCCCCCCGCCCCTCCCTCCCGGACAATGCCCCCTCCTCACCTGGAGCTCCCGGTAGTCAGGCCTCCGCTGAGATTGGCAGCTGGGCACGAGGAAGAAGCCCCTTCCCCGGCTGCCAGAGGACGCAGGTGTCCGGGAGCTGAGTCAAAGGCTTTGGGGGATGAGAACCCAGGTGTCTGGGATGGGGAGACTGAGAGTGGGGTGCTGGAGGACCCCGCGTCCGAGAGCTGAGCTTCTGGGATGGAGGATGGAGAGGAAGGTGGGGAGGGGACTCAGGTGTCCGGAAGGGGGGCCGGGAGAGCCCAGGGGCTGAGCCTCAGGAGTTGGGGGTCAAAGAGCCAGATGCCTGGGGGCTGGGGTTCAGAAAAGTGGAGGACTAGAGGATGCAGAGTCTGGAGAGCTAAGCCTCCGGAATGGGGGAAGGGGGAAGGAGCGACCAGGGAACCCCGGCCGCTGAGCTTCAGTGCCGAAGGAAGGGGGAGCTGGGCGCTTTGGGGACCCAGGTGCCTGGGATCGGCAGCGGCTGAAGCGGGTGCCCAGGGACCAAGGAGTCTGGGATGAGGGGCCAGGGGATGAGGGGGCCTGGCTGATCCGGCCCGAGAACCGGGGGAGGAGAGAATTCTGTTCTGCTGCCACTGGGTGATGGGAAGAGCTGGAGAAGGGGAGGAAGGGAGGGAGGGAAGGAGGGAGGGAGGGAACACAGGAGGGAGGGGGAGGGAGGCAGGGAGGGGGGGAGGGCGAGGATTTGGGGATGGGGGAAGGGGGTAAGGTCTGGCTCCGGAGAAGGCGAAGGCAAAGGGAGACTCGGGGATTGGGGGAGACTGACAGTGACAAGAAGGGAGGGAGACCAGAGTTGGGGGGGGAGGGAATGAATGAAACAGAGAGGTGGAGAGATGAAGGGAGTCAGGGAAATGGAAAAGAAGGGAGACGAGAGACAGCACATGGAAGGGGGGAAAGATGAGAGAACAGTGGAGGGAGAGGGAGAGATGGCCGAGAGACAGAGATGGGAAGGAGATGGGGAGAGACTGAGGAAGAAATGAGACAGGAAGCGAGAGACAGGAGAGACAAGCGGGGGAGGGGGACAGAGAGACAGGAAGAGGGGCTGCAGCGGCCGCTGCCTAAAGCAGATGGGGGGGCCGGACCCCTGGAACTCCCCATGGGGAAGTGGCCAAGGTCACTAGAGGGGAGAAGGGGGCACAAGGCCCCCTCCCCCATCTCTCTCTTCCCCTGTAGCAACATCCCTCCTTCCCTTCCTCCACCTCCTCCGGTCCCCATGGCAACCGGATTCAGGCCTCAACCGGAAACAGAGTGGGGGCCCTTTAAAAGGAGGACCCCCCCTTACATCTCCCTCTACCCTCCCCCAGCCGCTGCTCCAAACCCTCTCCTCATCCTCTTGAATCCAGGAGCAGAGAATGGATGTGGGGGCTCCTTCCCCGACCACTGCAGGACCCCCAGACTCAGCAGGAAAGAAGGCAGGGAAGCAGGGGGAGGAGGAAGGGAGGCATGTCGCTCTTAAAGTGACCAAGCTTAGCTCCTTTGCTCTCAGGGTCTGTACTTCCCGGGAAAGCAGGGCTCCTGGAGAGCTCTGTGGCCAGCCTCCCCCAGCCCCCCCAGGCCCCAGGCCGTGCTGCAGCCCCCTGCTGCCTCACTGGGCTTATGGGAGGTGGGAGGGAAGAGCAATGGGGAGGTCCCAGGATGGGAGAACAGGAGAGAAGCTTTGTGGGCGCTCAGCTCAGCCCCCTCCTTCTCCCAAGGGGGAAACTGAGGCAAAAGGTGAGAGGGATGAGACCCTGTAGGGACTGTGATCACGGAATCTCAGAGTATCACCAAAAAACAATTAGAAGGACCTTGGACAGTGTGAAATCCAAACCTTTCTTTTTCAGATGGGGAAACTGAGGCACAGTGTATCAATAAACTTCATTTCTTGTTGTTCATTGTGTGACTCCTTGGGATTTTCTTAATAAAGACCTGAGGGGTTTGCCATTTCCATCCCCAGTGCGTCCCCTTGAGAGGGATGAAGCGACTAGAATTCAGAGCTTCCTGACTCCAAGGGAACAGGTGTTCTATCCATTGCGCCACCCTGCTTTCCTCAAGGTTGATTAAGTGCCTGTGATGCTGGGCTGGGGCAGGGCAGCCAGTGCCCGCCTTCCAGGATCTCCCGAGGGAGGGAAGCTCCGCACAGGAAGCGCCAGCCCACGAAGGGGACACGCGGCCCGTTCTGCCCTTTCACTGGTGCGCCCCATGCAAGGGTCTCAGAGGGGAAGGAAGTGAAGCCCAGGCAGGGAGGGGCAAAGGGGAGATGCAGAGGGAGGTGCGGAAGCAAAAAGGAGGAGACCCAAGCTTTGTATCTGCCCTCTCAGGGAGGTGGAGGGACAGCCCGGGGCCATTCCCCCAGAACACTTCAAATGTCAGCGCCGTTCCTCCCCTTTCCAGAGGGGGAAACTGAGGTCTGGAGAGGAGGGTCAGCATGACCTTCCCCAAAGCCAGGGTCCGCCCCCACTCACTCCCGCCCCCTCCTCCATGCAGACCGCCAGTGTTTGAAATAGAGTTTATTGAAGTTTCTGTTGGTATTTACATATGATACATAGTAAGTAACAGAGCCACCCCCCTCCCCGGCCCACGTGGGCCCCCTCCCCCCAAGCCTCATTAAAAACCCGCGGCATAATGGCGGGTTAACGATGCCCTGCCCCTGCTTTCCCCCCTCCCCCCCCAAGATGCAGACTAAAAGCCCTGGCCCCCACCACCGGGGGCCATCTGGTTCAGAGTACATAACTGGGCCCCTCTGGGCCCCGGCCCCTGCCCCCGCTGCCCCCAGAGAGCAGACCCCCACGAGGGGCTGGAGGGCAGCAAGGGGCGGGGGGCGGCGCCGAGGAGGCGGAGGCGGAAGACTCGGAGGTTTGGGGGGCCATGAGGCCCCGCTACTGCCCCTGCCTTGGGGGAGAGGAGCAAGGAGGAGGGGACCCAGGCGGCAGGCTCAGCCCGGCAGCCTCCTTCTCTCCCCATCCCAGGGGGGCCTCTGGTGTGGAAAAGAAAGAAAGAAAGAAAGGCGGCAGAAAAGAGAGACACAGATTCCGAGTAACATAAGGGAGGGACAGACCTGGGGGGGGGGAGATGGCCCAGGGGCACGGGGAATGAGGGGGCTAAGGTCAAGGTTAGCAACCCGCCCCCCAACTCCTGACCGGATAGGAGGCCGGCGAGGGGAAGGGGCGCCGGGGGAGGGGCCTACAGCTGGAAGGACGCGGGAAATGGGGGTGAGTGCTGGGGGAGAAAGGCCCGTAGGCCTGAGGATGGCCTGCAGTCTTGTTCTAAGAGGAGCTGCCTGACATTGAAGATGCCCAAGAAACGGGGCGGGGGCGGAAAAGGGGAGGAGTCACAGGAGCGGAGGAGGGGGGCTTGGGAAGGGGAGGAGACAAGGGAAAGGACCCAAGGGGACCGCGGCGAAGTGCGAGGGACTGGGAGGACGGGGCCGAAGGGGGGAGTCTGCCAGAAGGGAGGGCCTCAGGAAAGTGGAGGAGAAGGGGGGAGACTGGGGGGGAGGGAGAGGGGCCGGGGACTGGGGGGGGGGAAATAGGGGAGGAGTCACAGGAGCGGAGGAGGGGGGCTTGGGAAGGGGAGGAGACAAGGGAAAGGACCAAAGGGGACCGCGGCGAAGTGCGAGGGACTGGGAGGACGAGGCCGAAGGGGGGAGTCTGCCAGAAGGGAGGGCCTCAGGAAAGTGGAGGAGAAGCGGGGGAAGGGCCGGGGGAGGGGAGAGGGGCCGGGGACTGGGGGGCGGGGCGGCGCAGCCCCTCAGCAGGGCGAGGTGGAGATGTGCATGTGGTCCGGATACTTGATGGCGGGAGGGTAGTTCTGTGTCATCTGGATGGAGACGTCGCTGGAGATGTCCGAGGGGCTGCGGCCTCGGCGCCAGGCCTCGGGCTGGAGGAACTGGCCCGAGTAGTCGGAGCAGTCGCTGAGCCTGGGCCTGTAGAAGGCCGGGTGCGGCCGGTACATCTCCTCCTCCGCGTACCGTTTGGTGAACAGATAGACGGACATCACGCCGGCCCCCTGTGGGGAGTCGAGATCCCGGACTAAGGCCCCCGGGCTCTCTCCAGAACCCCTCCCCCTCCAGCTCTAGAACCGAACCCTCAAGAGACCCAGGGCCCCCTCCCAGCGCTAGCCCCGTCTCCTCGAGGACCCAGGATCCTCTCCCAAAACCCATTCCCGCCTCCCCAACTCTAGAACCAAACCCTCGAGAGACCCAGGGACCCCTCCCTTCCTCAAGCCTCCTTCCCTCCCCAGTTCTAGTCCCGCCCCTTGGGGGGTCCCAAAGTTCTCTCCCCAAACCCCTCCCCCTCCCAGCTCTAGCCCCATGTCCTCGAGGACCCAGGATCCTCTCCCAAAACCCATTCTCCCCTCCCCAACTTTAGAACCAAACCCTCGAGAGACCCAGGGACCCCTCCTCTCCTCAAGCCTCCCCCCTTCTCCAGCTCTAGTCCCGCCCCCTCGAGGATCCTTAGGTTCTCTCTTAAAACCCATTTCCCTTCCCCAACTCTAGCCCCACCCCTCGGGGACCCAGAATCCCCTCCCAAAACCCTTTCCCTCCTCCCCAGCTCCAGCTCCAGCCCCACTCTCTCGGATCCTCAGGGATCCCTCCAAGCCCTTTCCTGCCTCTCCGGCTTAGGACCCCACATATGTAGTATGGGGGGGGGTCGGGAAAAGGGCTTCCAGGCCGCCAGAAATCCCAGCTTCCAGCTCCTTCCCACCTCTTTCAGCAGGAAGGAGGAGGCAGCAAAGGCGAAGGACCAGCCATAGCGGTAGTGGAAGTACTGCTCCGAACCGCTGGGCCGATTCATGACCTCGTCGTTGATGCTGGAGATATAAAGAACTAGGCCCACCACGAGAGAGAGGCCTGCCGGAAGGAGGGGGCTGCTCAGAGGGCTGTCCCAGAGGTGGCTCCGGGAGGCACCCCTGATGGGTCCCCCAGCATCCCCAGGGCCTGGTGGGCACTTTGCTCCAAACAGCCACCCCATTTACCTTAGTTACAGGGTACCCCCCCTCCTGGGAAGGGAGCTCCTTCCACCCTCCTCCCTCCCCAGTCATATTCAGACACACACTCCCCCCTGGCATAAGGCTTGGCCCCCCTTTCTTCATCACCCCTATTCTACCCTCCAGCACTGGGCTGGAAAGAGGCAGGGGAGCTCAGTAGAGAGTCATCAAATGATAGAATTGGACAGACATCTTAGAGATCCCTTGGCTCAGGGGTTCTAAATCTTGTGTGTCTGTGAGAGTGTGGGTGTGTGAACATATTGTATGTGTGAGTGTGTGTGTGTGATTGTGTGTGTGAACATATTGTATGTGTGGGTGTGTGTGTAAGTGTGATTATCTGGGTATGAGTGTGTGTGTGAACATATTGATGTGTGAGTGTGTGTGTAAGTGTGATTGTCTGGGTATGAGTGTGTGTGATTGTGTGTGTGTGAACATATTGTATGTGTGAGTGTGTGTGTGTAAGTGTGATTATCTGTGTATGAGTGTGTGAGTGTGATTGTGTGTGTGAACATATTGTATGTGTGAGTGTGTGTAAGTGTGATTGTCTGTGTATGAGTGTGAGTGTGATTGTGTGTGTGTGAACATATTGTATGTTTGTGTGTGTGAACATATTGATGTGTGAGTGTGTAAGTGTGATTGTCTGGGTATGAGTGTGTGTGATTGTGTGTGTGTGAACATATTGTATGTGTGGGTGTGTGTGTAAGTGTGATTATCTGTGTATGAGTGTGTGAGTGTGATTGTGTGTGTGTGAACATATTGTATGTGTGAGTGTGTGTAAGTGTGATTGTCTGTGTATAAGTGAGTGTGATTGTGTGTGTGTGAACATATTGTATGTTTGTGTGTGTGAACATATTGATGTGTGAGTGTGTGTGTAAGTGTGACTGTCTGTGTATGAGTGTGTGAGTGTGATTGTGTGTGTGTGAACATATTGTATGTGTGGGTGTGGGTGTAAGTGTGATTGTCTGTGTATGAGTGTGTGTGTGATTGTGTGTGTGAACATATTGTATGTGTAAGTGTGATTGTGTATGAGTGTGTGAGTGTGATTGTGTGTGTGTGAACATATTGTATGTGTGAGTGTGTGTGTAAGTGTGATTGTGTATGAGTGTGTGAGTGTGATTGTGTGTGTGTGAACATATTGTATGTGGGGGGGTGTGAGTGTGATTGTCTGTGTATGAGTGTGAGTGTGATTGTGTGTGTGATTGTGTGTGAACATATTGTATGTGTGAGTGTGTGTGTGAGTGTGATTGTCTGTGTATGAGTGTGTGTGTGATTGTGTGTGTGTGAGTGATGGACCCTTTGGCAGTCTGCCAAGTCCACAGACCCTTTCTGAGAATCTGAGAAGTTTTTAAATAATTCAAGGAAATACTAAATTTCAGTTAGAGTTTAGGAAAATAGAAATATCCTTTTTTTCCCCATCCACGTTCATGGATTCCCTGCAATGTAGCTCCGAGCCTTGAGGAGGAAATCTTGTTCTAGTGGGTCCCTTTCTCTGCCGTGAAGTCCAAAGAAAGAAAGGGCCTTCTAGATCACACAGGAAGCTCAAGCTCCCCAAAACCCAGGGCAGAAAAGGGGGTCCCGACGAGCCTTTCTCTGGAAGGCTCCCTCACCTGCTCCTCCCCCACCTTCATTTTACAGAGAGGGCTGCTGAAATGGACCAGGAGGGTTCCGGACCCACAGCCAACGGCACTGGGCGTCCCCCGGCCCTCAGGGGTCTCCCGCAGCCAGCCAGGGGTCGGGCGCAGGCCCCCAAGCTTTGCGGCTGGCTTCTCTCGGAGGCTGCGGCTGTCCGGGCGCCCCGGAGGGCCCAGAGAGGGCATGCCCGGGGCAAAGGGGAGCAGCCGGGGCCCCCAGCACTCACCTGAGAGGATGAAGAAGATGCCGGACACGAAAGCCAGAATGGTCCTCTGAGGGCGGATGTGGCCAATGTTGCTGATGACGAAAGCCGTGAAGACCAGGAAAAGGCTCACCATGGGAAACGGGGTGGCGGTGCGGACGGTCTCTGGGGGACACGGGGGAGGGGCGGGGTGAGCCTGGGAGCCTGAGCCCAAGCTCCGCCCCTCGGCCCACAAGCCCCGCCCTCGCCCCTCCCCACAGCCTCCCCCCTCACTCAGGATGTTCTCGGTGTTCTCGGTCACCAGGTTAATCTCGGGCTCGAGGAAATACTCCGAGGCCACGCAGCGGCCCTTCTCCCGGCCTGTGGGGAAAGGGCGATCGGTCAAGTTCGGCCCGGGTGGTGGGCGCCGCTCGGGGCTCCGGGGGCCGCGGGCCTCGAGGAAGGCTCCCCGGGCCCGGGCGGGGGAGGGGCCGGAGGAGAACTGGGCTCCCGGCGGCACGAGGGAGGCCGAGGCCGCAAACGGAGGCGGGAACGCCGTGGCGAGGGGCAGGGGGAGGGAGGGAAGCCGGACAAGGGTGCCGACGGTCCGGGGATGAGGGCAACGTCCCTACGGGCCTGGGGATGGGGGCGAGTCGTCAGAAGGGGAGGGTCTCCGGGGTCCGCGAGCAGGTCCCGTGAGGTTCTGGAGGGGGAGGGGCCGGCGGCAGCCCCACCCCCGCCGGGGTCCCCGAGGGGGCGGGCCCGGAGCTGGGGCAGGCGGCCGGGGTCCGCTACCTGCGAAGAAGCAGACCCTCCAGAGGCCGGCGTGCAGCGCCATCTTGACCTCGGTGCTCTGATTCTGGGGCAGCACGGTGCCCTCCTCCATGTAGAGCCAGTAATCGGTGCTGACCGCGATGCCAACCAGGAGGAGGCCGCAGGCGCCGAACACGCTGCTCAGCAAGGTCAGCGCGCGGCTGCTGCACGAGCTCATGGCGGCGGCGGCCGCGGGCGGGAGGCGCGCGGGGCCTGCGGAGAGACAGGCGGCCGGGCGGACGGAGAGGCGGAGCGCGGGGATGCGGGCTGGAGAGCGCGCCAGCCCCGGCGGGGGCCTGCTCTCCTGCTCTCCCGCGCCCGGGAGGCCCTCCCCACCGCATCCCGCCCCCCGCAGCGGGCTCCGAGCCCTCCCTCCCGTCTCCCAGCCCCTCCAGGGGGCTCCGAGACCTCTCCCGTGCCGGTCCCGGGGGAACAGGCTCCGGGTGTCCGCCCCCGCCCCCTGCACTCTTCCCCCTTTGGGCCCTCGAGATCCCGGCCTGCCTCGTGCCTCCGGAGCGCGCTCGGCCCCCGGCCGCCCCCCTCCCGCCCCGGCACCCAACCCCTTCCTCATTGCGGGGCTCCCTCCGCCAGCTCCTTCCTGTGGGCCACTCGCCGCCCGAAGCCTGGACTCGGGGGTCCCCGTGTGCCCGGCTGCCCCTCCCCCCTCTGAACGCTCAGGACCCGAGTCCTGCTCCCTCCCCCGGCCCTGTCCGCCACCTCCCCAGGACCCGGGCGTTCGGATCCCGCTTCCCACCTGGGGCCCGGGCTTCCCTCTCCATCCTTCCGTCAGCTGCACTCTCCTCGGGGACACAAGCATCCCAGGCTCCCCAGCCCCGTTAGGGACCCCCGGCCCGGCCGGTCTCACCTCGCTCAACGCTGGGCGGACGCTCGGGGCTCCGGGCTCCGCAGCCGCATGTCCGGCCCCGCGGCCTCCCCGGACCGGCCCCGCCGCTCCCGGCCCCCGGCGTCCCGGCCCCCGCCCCCCTGGGCCGCTTCTTCCTCCTTGGCCTCCGCTCCGGCTCCGGCCCCGGCTCCGGCTTGCTCTCGGGCCCCGGGCCCAGCCTCCTCCGTCCCTCCCTCCCTCCCTCACTCCTCGTCGGACGGAGACGGGAGCAGGGAGCCCAGGTCTCTCATTGGCTGCCGAGGAGGAGGGGAGGGAAGCAGGGAGGACGCAGAGGATGGGGATGGAGAGAGACTGAGACGCTGACACAGAGACAGACAGGGACAAAGAGACCTAGCCGGGGAGCCGGGGAGAAGGACGGGGAGACGGACGAGACTCAGAGCGGTGGAGGGGGACGAGGAGCTTTGCGGAGGGGCTGAGGGAAGGCGAGAGGAGGGAGCCGGCGAGGAGCGGTGCGGACAGAGGGAGCCACAGCCAGAGCCAGGGTGAGAGAGGGGGGCACGCTTCCCAGGCCGACGAGCCGAGAGAAGAGAGAGAGAAGGAAATGCAGACCGAGACACTCACGGGACAGAGATACGGGGGAGAGGGGCCGAGCCGGGCAGACGCAGACCCCGGACAGAGCAGCAAAAAGCAGGCCGGGTGGACGGCAGGCCGGGCCCGCAGGGGCCGGGCGGGGGGCGCTGGGTGGACGGAGCCGAGGCCGGGCCGGGTCCTGCAGCCTTCACAGAGCCTGAGTGAGCCCCCCCACCCCCCTCCCGCCCCAGCGTGATGTCAGCGGGCCGTCGTGCGCTCCCCCCACCCTTCTCTCTTAAAGGCACAGGGTCCCAAGCTGCTCTCGCTTGGCCCGGCAAGGGGGACTCCGGAATGACCCTGAGAGGCCCAGGGACTTCTGCACTTGTCCCACCCCTTCGGGGACTTAGGATCCCTCCTCAGCCCCCACCAAACTCCCTCATCCAGCCTCCTTAAGGATCTAGAAACTAGCCCTTCCTGGGGGGAGGGGGAGGCGCGAAGGCTTCCTTTTCATGAACATTTCCATTTCAAGAACCCAGGAGATCCCTTCCCTAGTCCCGCTTCCCGACGGACGCAGGAGTCTGGGATCCCGCCCCTTGGGGACCCAGACATCTCTTTTCCCAATCCCATCCCCTCAGGCACTCAGGCGTCCCCTCCCCCAGCCCGCTTCCTGGGACAAGCCAGCCCACATCCCATCTTCTGAGGGATTCCGAGGCTCAACCTCCGCCCCTTGAGGGGAACCAAGAGCACCCTCCCTTTTGCCGAACCGTAACAGGGGCCCAGTGTCTGCACTGAGCCAAGGGGACTTGCACATTCAGGGGTCGGCTACTGCTCCCCAGCTCCCTCCCCCACCTTAGGACTACATTTCCCAGCAGCCCCCTGTAGGTAACCCCCCCAACATCTCCTCCACCAAGGGCTGGTAGGAGACAGGATTAGGGGAGCTGGCCGCAATTGCTTATGGGAAATAGAGTCTGGGTGTAAAGGAGGCGGTTTTGGGGGGGGTGACAGTAGCGACGAGTCCAAAAGTGACCCCTCAGACCCTCCCTCGGTCTCTCACTCACCCTGAGCCTGAATCTTTGATTCTCTCTCATCATCTCCGACTCTCTCTGTCATTGTCTCTGTCTCTCTCAGTTGTAGGTGTCTCTCAGTGTTTCACCGTGCCAGGCTCAGCATGTCTCTGTCTCTTATTATCCTAGTCTTCCCATCTCTGATCTTGTCTCTCCATCTGTCCTTGTCTCAGCCTCTTCCCCTCCACCTCTTGTCTTTTGGCTTATTCCTCCCTCCCAGCCACCCTCCCTCCCTCACCTCTCTCTCTGTTCTCTCTCTCTCTCTGTTCTCTCTCTCTCTGTGTTCTCTGTTCTCTCTCTCTCTCTCTCTCTCTCTCTCTCTCTCTCTCTCTCTCTCTCTCTCTCTCTCTCTCTCTCTCTCTGTTTCTCTGTTCTGTTTCTGTCTCTGTCTCTGTCTCCCTTTTCTCTGTTCTCTCTGTTCTCTGTGTTCTCTCTCTCTCCCTCTCTCTGTTCTGTTTCTCTCTGTTCTGTTTCTCTGTTCTCTCTCTGTGTCTCTGTCTCTGTCTCTCTCTGTCTCTCTCTGTCTCTCTCTCTCTCTCTCTCTCTCTCTCTCTCTCTCTCTCTCTCTCTCTCTCTCTCCCTCCTCTCTCTCCTCCTTCCTACACTTTTTGATTTTTGATCTGCTATTTAGAGAGTAGACTTCAAGTCCCACTAGCCTTTCCCACCAGCCAATAAGCCTTTGTTAAATGTCAACCACGTGCCAGGCCCCGTGCTCCGTGTTGGGGATGCAGTAGAAGGCAAAACAGCCCCTGCCCACAAGGAGCTTACAATTTAATGGGAAAACTAACTTGAGACGGACAAAGTGTATAGAGCCCAGAAGCCCACCGTCCATGGCTGCCAGTGCTTTTCCTTTATAAAACACAGGTCTATCCATGTCTCAGTCCTGCTGGAAGAGGTCCAGATCTCCCTGTTGCCTCTAAGGAGCAAACATAAATGCTCCTGGTTGACATCTGACAGCCTCGAGCTACCATTCCAGCTCTCCCCTTTTCCAGAAAAGTTGCCTTGTTTTTATTTTGTATGTTTGTGGATATTATCTTCTCCCATAACAATCACACCACCTCCCTTTTCTGTGGCACTTAATGTGTCTTCCAAACATCATGTGATCCTCACCACCCTCCTGGGAAGCAGATGCTATTATTATCCCCAATTTACAGTTAAATAAGAGGAGTCTAAGAGTTTGAGTTAAAGGCAGACAGGATTGGAACTCGGGTCTTCTGGACTCCCGATGCTTGAGTCTCCTTCAGGACAGCTGCCTCCAGAAGAAATGTAAAATGCATGAGGGCAGGGAGTGTTTAAGTTCACCTCTGGGTTGTAAGCCCCCAGACCGGTGCCCAGCTCTTCAGAGATGCTTAATAAATTGGCCAGCCAATCTGAGCCCCACCTTCCTTTGGACCGGAACCGGATCTGTGGCACCCGCCTGTCTCAAGGATTTTCTGAAGCTTCAGTGAAAGGGCTACATCTCAATCCATTTAACATTTAACGTCTTTCTATCCGGTTCTTCCCACTGTCCCTGTTTCTCCTTGAGCTCTGTTTGTTCCTCAGCTGTCTCTTCCTTCCACGTCTCCCTCACTCGGGACCCAAGCAAACACAAGCTTAGCCAGCATCAAAACCCCAACTTTATTTCCCAGCCCTGAGGGGTGGGGGTGGGGACGGATGGGGGAGCCTGACTGAGAGAGGCCTCAGGGGCCCAGAAAGGTGAATCCAGGGCTCCATGAAGCTGAGACTTGAATCACACAGGCAGCAGGAAAGGGGTTTGGCAGTGATGGGGGTGGGAAGCTCTAGAATACTAGCTGGTGGAGAACACCAGATGGGGGCAGAGGGGATTAGGAGATCTGGATGCTGGGCCCCGGCTGGGGGCCCTCTCCATTCTCCTCTGGGGTCCCGGGGTGTGGGGGCACAGCCTCCCACTGGACTTCAAATTGAAGGTAGGCTCGGGACAAGGGACCTAGGAGAGCTGTGGGCCAGGGGTACTAGGACGGGGGGGGGGGGGGGGAACTAGAATATTGATGGGGAATTAGAATTAGGAAGGTAGGGCAGAGTAATGGAGAATAGAATGAGGTTATCATATGCAGGATGCCAGTCCCAGGTGGGGGAAGGGGGGAGAGAATAAACAGATCGGAGAACTCCCCCAGCCGCACCCGGCCGAGGAGAGGGCGAAGCAGCGGAGCGCTCAAAGCACGGGCACGGGGCTGGCCCCGGCCCCGGGACTGGGCAGCTCGCGGGCATCGGGATGCACAAAGTCAGGGTTGACATAGGTGAAACCCTGAAAATCGGCTTGATCGATGCTGGCCAGGACCAGGCGGTCGGGGGGCGTCAGTGCCGGGGCCGCTCGGGTGAAGAACTTGTCAAAATTCTCACCGCTCCGACCACACTGAGGAAAGGACGGGGGAGGTCAGTGGGGGCCCCTGCTCCTCTCCCAAGGCCCTTCCCATAGGCTGCACACGTACACCACACAAACAACACATGGTGCACATACACCATACATGCAACAAAATACAACAAACCACACACGTGGTACACACGGACCACAAATACCGCACACAACTCATGTTATACACAGACCCATACAAAACACCACACACGTGGTACGCACGGACCACAAATACCGCACACAACTCATGTTACACACAGACCACATACACCACACATGTGGTACACATAGACCACATACACCACACACAACTCATGTTATACACAGACCCATACAAAACACCACACACGTGGTACACGCAGACCACAAACCCCGCACACAACTTATGTTACACACAGACCACATACAACACAACACATACGTGGTACACACAGACCACATACAACACACACGTGGTACACACAGACCACATACAACACACACAACTCATGTTATACACAGACCCATACAAAACACCACACACGTGGTACACACGGACCACAAACACTGCACACAACTCATGTTACACACAGACCACATACACCACACACGTGGTACACGCAGACCACAAACCCCGCACACAACTCATGTTATATACAGACCCATACAACACACCACACACGTGGTACACACAGACCACAAACCCCGCACACAACTTATGTTACACACAGACCACATACAACACAACACATACGTGGTACACACAGACCATATTCAACACACAAGTGGTACACAACTCATGTTACACACACACCACACACATACCACATACACACCACACACGTGGTACACACAGACCACATACACCACACACGTGGTACACACAGACCACATGCAACACAAGCCACACGTGGTACACACAGACCACATACAACACAAGACACACATGGTACACACAGACCACATACACCACACACGTGGTACACACAGACCACAAACCCCGCACACAACTTATGTTACACACAGACCACATACAACACAACACACACGTGGTACACACAGACCACATTCAACACACACGTGGTACACAACTTATGTTACACACAGACCACATACAACACAACTCATGTTACACACAGATACCACATACAACACACCACACATGTGGTACACACAGACCACATACAACACACCACACATGTGATACACACAGACCACATACACCACACACGTGGTACACACAGACCACATACAACACAAGACACACGTGGTTCACAGACCACATATAACACAAGACACACGTGATACACACAGACCACATACAACACACACGTGATACACACAGACCACATTCAACACAAGACACATGTGATACACAGAGACCACATACAACACAAGACACACGTGATACACACAGACCACATACAACACACACGTGATACACACAGACCACATTCAACACAAGACACATGTGGTACACACAGACCACATACAACACAAGACACACATGGTACGCACAGACCACATACACCACACACGTGGTACACACGGACCACACACGTGGTACACACAGACCACAAACCTCGCACACAACTCATGTTACACACAGACCACATACAACACAAGACACACGTGGTACACACAGACCACATACACCACACACGTGGTACACACAGACCACAAACACCACACACATGATACACACAGACCACATACAACACAAGACACACGTGATACACACAGACCACATACACCACACACTGGTACACACAGACCACATACAACACAAGACACACGTGGTACACACAGACCACATACACCACACACTGGTACACACAGACCACATACAACACAAGACACACGTGATACACACAGACCACATACACCACACACTGGTACACACAGACCACATACAACACAAGACACACGTGGTACGCACAGACCACATACACCACACACGTGGTACACACAGACCACATACACCACACACGTGGTACACACGGATCACACAAGTGGTACACACAGACCACAAACCTCGCACACAACTCATGTTACACACAGACCACATACAACACAAGACACACGTGGTACACACAGACCACATACACCACACACGTGGTACACACAAACCACATACAACACACGTGGTACACACACCACATACACCACACACGTGGTACACACAGACCACAAACCTCGCACACAACTCATGTTACACACAGACCACAAACACCACACTGGCCGAGGAAGATACTGACTGGCCGCGGCCTGAAGGGCGGAGCGATCTCCAGCCTCTCTAGGCGCTCCCAGTCGATCCAGCGGAAGAAGCCGTGGCCCCGGATGGCAGCCTCGCCTTCAGGCCCCGAGCCCAGACGCTTCCCTGGGTGTTTAGTGAGAAACTAGACCGGAAGAGGTAGAAACAAGGAAAATCGCAGCAGAGACGGGGAGGGTCGGAGAAAGGAGAGAGGAGCGCGAGATAAAAGCCGGGCTTGGGGAAACAGTGAAACGAGTCTCAGAAAGGGCAGAAGGGAGGCACTCTCAGAGAACCCCGATCGGCCCGGTTAGCGGCCCTCCGTCCGCACGTGAGGCCGGCTCCCGCCGCCGCTCCGGAGGGAAGGCCTCGAGGGGCTTCCTGCCGAAGCTAGAGCCGCGAGACGGAGACACGGGGCAGAGCGGGGGATGCACCGAGCTACACAGTGGGTGAAGGGGAGGTGAAGGCACAGCAAAGGGGCCGACGGGCCGAGGAAAGGATTTGGGATCACGAGCCAGAGGGATCGCGAAGGCCGGGAACGGCCCGCGTGGTTCACTTGGGTCCGGCTTCCTTGGGAGAGAGGCTGCTCCGCCGTTTCCTTCTCCAGCCCATTGGGTGGATGAGGAACCGGCCAGACACGCTTCAGTCACCTGCTCGGGGGCACTAGGGCGGCTCTGAGGGTCTGGGGCCAAAGTGGAACTCGAAAAGTGGAGTCCTCCAGGCCGCGCTCCGAGCGCTATGGCGCCACCTAGCGGCCCCGAGGCCGGCAGAGGTGAGCCCGGGCAGGGAAGGACGAGCACGGAAAAGGGGGGCCGAGCCCCCGGGGGGGAGGGAGGAGCTGAAGGGGCTGCGGGGCTCACCCCCTTGCACACGGCTACGGCCTCCCGCGACAGCGCCTTCGGGTAGGTCACCGTCTGCTCCATGATGGCCTGAAACAGCTCTTCCTCGTCCTCGCCGTCAAACGGAGGCTGGGGACGGAGACCACAACTCAGCGCTCCCGGGGCCGGCCCCAGGCTCGCGCCGGCCTCTCCAGCCCCGCCGCCTCACCTGCCCCGCCAGCATCTCGTAGAGCAGCACCCCGAAGGACCACCAGTCCACCGACTTTCCGTACGGCTGGTAGGCGATAATCTGCGCGGGCCCGGAGGGGCTTTAGGCCAGCAGGCCAGGACACGCCCACTCCGGACCCCGAGGAGGCGGAGCCCCTTGACGCCCCGCCCCCTCCCGACCCCCATGACGCTCCGCCCCCTCCGGACCCCCAGGAGGCGAGCCCTCCAGGCCCCGCATGACGCTCCGCCCCATTCCAGGCCCAGCTCCTCCCCCTCCCGGAGGCAGCGGCACCTCGGGAGCTATGTAGTCCGGGGTTCCGCAGAAGGTCCGAGTCGTGGTCCCCGGGAAGATGTTCTCCTTGCACATGCCGAAGTCCGTGATCTTGATGTGTCCGTCCGCGTCCAGCATCACGTTGTCCAGCTTCAGGTCCCTGCGGGGGAGGGGCAGAGGAAAGGGGGCCGGATCAGGGCGCCCCGAACCGAAGGGACCGGAGCCACGCGTGCCGAGGGGCCCGAGGCGGGGGTGTGGCTAGGAGGGCGGGGCCTGGAGTGCTTGAAGGGGCGGGGACCGGGGGGCGGGGCCCCCACCTGTAGATGATGCCCTGGTTGTGCAGGAAGAAGAGGCCGATGGCAATTTCGGCCGCGTAGAACCTGCGTGGGGCGAGACACAGAACACCAGGCGGTCAGCGGGGTCAGCGCCGGGCCCCCTCGCCGCGCCCCCCCTTCCCTCGGACACTCACGCGGCGTGCGGCTCCTTGAACTTGCCCAGCTGCTGGATGTGGTACATGAGGTCCCCGCCCGTCACGTACTCCATCACGAAGTACAGTCGGTCCTGGGGAAGGGAGGACCAGGCTCGGGGGAGCTCCCGAACCCCGGGCGCCCAGAGCCCCCTGCGCCCCCGCCCCCGCGCTCACCGGGGTCTGAAAAGTGGAGTGCAGCTGCGTGAGGAAGTGCGGCCGGCCGCCCAGGCCGCGGCCCCCCAGCGCCAGCACGCGCTTCTCCACCAGCGTGCAGTCCACGTCGTCGTCCTGGACGATCACGTCCTTCTTCAGGATCTTAATGGCGAACAGCTCCTCGGAACCCCGCCGCTCAGCGAGCATCACCTGGGAGCCGGAGGGACCCAGGTGTCCGGCCACGCCCCCCCCCCCCGTCAGGCTGCCGATGACCCCCAGCTCCCCTCTTCCCGCCCACTCCCACCTCAGCCCCTCAGCCCCCGGCCCTCACCTTGCCAAAACTGCCCTTTCCCAGCACCATGAGGAAGGTGAAGTCGGAGATGTGCAGGCGGCCCGAGCCCGAGCCGAAGAAGCAGCGCTTGGAGTCGGTGGGGCTGGGGGAGGGGGAGGGGGAGGGCGAAGGGCCCAGGCGCACCCGCTGCCCAGAGGGAAGGAGACAGGGACGGACAGAAAGGAGAGATGAGGGGCGGGAGCCGGCAGGAGCTTCCCCGGACTCCCCAACCCAGGCCACCCAAACGGACACAGGACCTCCACAGAGGAGCACGGAGGCCTAAGGGACAGGCTGGGGGCCAGGGCAGCAGAGTCCCTAACTGCCCCCCCCCTAATTATCCCTGACTCGTCTGGCTTAGAATTGGTGAAAAGAAAGAAACGGTTTGGACCCCACAGAATGCAATAATGTCCTTGTCATATGTGAGCCAGAGAGACACAGAGGAAGGAAGGAAGGAGAGAGGGAGGGAAAGTAGGAAGATAGGAAGGAGGAAGAGGAAGAAGGAAGGGAGGAAAAAAGGGAGGGAAGGAAAATGGGAGGGAGGAAAGAAGAGAAGGAGGAAGGAAGGGAAGGAAAAAATGAAGGGAAGGAGGGAGGAAAGGAAGGAGGGGGAAGGAAAGAAGGGAGGAAGGGAAGGAAGGAGGGAGGGATGGAGGAAGGGAAGGAAGGACAGAGGGATAGAAGGAAAGGAAGAAAGAAGAAAGGGAAAAAAGAAGGGAGAGGGAAATCATATAAAAAGCCAAAGGAAGGCCCCAGAGACAGATAGACATGCTATAAGCGGCCCTGTGGAAGAGAGAAGCAGACAGCACCAGTAGGAACAGAGACTGAGAGGGCGCGAGTGAGGCAGGTTTGGGGAGAGGGAAGAAGCCCCCCATTCTTGAGGTTACATGCAGCTCCCAGTTCAGCTACTCTGGCCCCTCCTCACCTCATACAGCTCCAGGGGATAGTTACAGGCCTGTGGGGCAGAACAGGAGAGGCAAGTTTAGACCAGAGCCCAGCTCAGGCTTTCAGTCCCCGTAGGGTCAGGACCAAAGGAAGGAGGAGCTACGGGGAGCCCGGAGGTGGTGCAAAGGCTGTTGGGCCTGAGTCCACAACCCTGAATGGAGAAGGATACCTCAAACTTGTGCAGAAGGCCGCAGTTGTCAGCGTCGGCCACTGGGACATTGTAATATTCCCCCTCCTCCTGGTTCAGTAACTTGTACCTGGCACACACACCACCCGGGGAGGGGCCAAACATGGGGGCGAGGGAAGACAGAGACCCAGGGGTACAGGAAGAGACGCCCCACCACACAGAGAGATCGCAAGAGCAGAAGGGGGCACAGACCAATACAAACCCAAGACAGGGATGAAACGGTCCAGACACAAAGGGAGCGAGAACCCACAGAGAAAAAGGAAAAGTAAGCCCAGGATAGCAGAGCCCCCCAGAGTCAGAGGGGCAGAGAGAGCTCAGAGGGGGAGGGGAGGGAGAGAGGCACGGCCCCAGCCCCGTACCTATACACAGAGAAACCAGAGACCACGAGAGTTGCAAGTAGTAAATGACAGACCCCCACATCCTCCAGACGGAAAGAGACAATGGAGGGAGAAGCTGTGTATGTGAACGTCCCCCAAATACGGGGACCCACAGGGGTTGAGGAATGGGACATGTGGGGAGACCGAGGACCCAGAGACAGAGAAAGGCAGCAGTGGGGGGGCTCAGAGAGAGATGCCAGTGAGGAGAGGTCCCCCAGAGCATCCCAGACATGGACAGGAGTGATAGACCAGAGAAACTCCAGATGTCCTGACCTCAGAAATACAGAACAGAAAGAGAGGGGCTGTTGGGCTGGGCTGGGAGCATCATGGCAGAGCTGAGGACAGAGGAGGAGGCCGGGTTAGAGCGGGCACCCTTCCCCGGGGACAGAGCAGCCTCACCAGCCGTCCACAGAGGCCTTGAGCAGCTCCGAGACGCCGAAGGACATGGCTCCCATGAAGTCGTTACGGGACGTCCTGTCCCAGTCCCAGACCTCGATGCTCAGGCGGCGCTCTACATCCCCGGGCTTCAGGGAGCTGCGGGAAGGACCAGGGTCGGCTCGGCCCCCTCACGGCCAACATCTGTGCTCACACTCCCGCCCCTCCTCAGGGGGCCCTACCCACCCCTACCCACCCCTACTCCTCTCCTGCTCATGATGTCTGGACACCTCCTTTGTGTCTGTCAGTGTCTGTCTCTACCAGGCTGGCTTCTCCCTCCATGTCTCCTCTCTCTGTCCAGGTCATTCCCTTTCCCTCTGTGTCAGTCTTAATCTAGGGCTCTCTGTCACTGTCTCTGTCTGTGTCTCTATTTCTGTTTCTCTGTTTCTCTCTTTCCCTCCCTCCTCCCTTCCTGCCCTTCTTTTCTTTTCTGTCTCCCCCCATCTCTGTCTCTTGCCCCTTTCCTCCCATCCCGGCCTCCATTTTTGTCTCTCCCCCCATCACAGTCTCTTCTGTTTCTAATCTAGAGCATCCCCTGAGCCTATCTCCAATTTGTGTCGCTCAGTTGTGTCCAGGTCTTCGTGACCCCATTTGACATTTTCTTGGCAGATACCGCAGTGATTTCTCATTTCCTTCTCCAGATTTTACAGATAAGGAAACTGAGGCAAGCAGAGTTAGGTGATTTGCCCAAGTCCAACAGTGAGAGTCAATAGGCTCTCAGTCTACTTGGCCCCAGGCTGAGAATCTCCAGCTCTCTGCCCCATGTGCACAGGCTTATTGAAAACAGAGCACTCTGGGAGCATCTATTCCGTCCTTGGCAAGACAAAAGTCACAGTTCCTCTCTTCAAGAAGCTCACACTTTTGCCAGGAGACAAGCACATAGAGAAGGTAACGGAGAGCACTAGGAGCCAGAGGGATGAGCAAGGCCTTATGGGAGAAGGCAAAGCTTGAAAGGAGCTTGGGGACTCAGAGCTGGCTAGCAGGAGGGAGTATTCTAGCACAAGAGCCAGGCTTGGGGGAAGGGGGAGAGGAGTGCAGGAGGGGAAGGGGAGCCTCCCGTCTCCCCCAGATGAGGAGCTGAACTTTTTGTCTTTGGATCTCCATCTCCCAGAGCGGAGCCTGGGACACCACAGGGACTCAATCCCCTCTAACACGCAGGTTAGAAAAGCCCCTCCTGGTGCAAGTAGGGATGGGGAAACTGAGGTGGAAAGGGGGGAGCTTCCCACAGCTGAGCTCCCAGGTTTGCTCAGAGCCAAGGCCGGCCCCACCGTTCCCCACGAGGCCTCTCCTTCAGGCCCAGTGGGGGGCCCCCACGGGACCCCGCCCCGCTGCCCCCCAGACTCACAACACGAAGGTCTCGTCCCACACCGGGTTCAACGTGGCCTTCACAGTCCGGGTCTTCTGCTTGCTCACGTTCTTGGGGTCCGGAATCAACTTGAGCTTCACGTAGGGGTCCGACAGGCCATTGGGGTCCATGGGGATGAGGTTGCGAGCCTCGCCCACTGAGGAGGGAAGGACACGGGGCCCGCAAGCGCGGCCACATCAGCCAGGGCCACCGGAATGTTAAGTCCTAGCACAGTGCTCGGTACACACTAGGTGCTTAATAAATGCCCCTTCCTTCCCTCTCTCCCAGTGTCCCGCCCCGAGGGGACCCAAGGCGACCACGAGAACGTGGGGCGGGGGCCTCACCTGTGACGTGGATCTCATCGCCGGTCGGGGCCCGAATGCGCAGCTGCAGGCGCCCGCGCCGCTCTGTGTGGTCCACCCCGCACAGAGAGGGCACGCTTCGCACACAGCGACGGTGCACGTTCATCTCGCAGCCTGCAGGGGGCGCCCGGGAACTCAGCATCCCTCACAGAAGGCCGGCAGGGGTCCCAGGGCCTCCTGGGATTCCCCAAACTAGCCCCCTCCCTCCCTGCCAGGTCTCCCTAGTCCATCATCCCTCTGCCTCTGAGCCGGATGAGTAGCCCCGCCCCCAAGGGGGCTTCCCCTCCCCGTGTTGGGGTTCTAGCGGCAGCCCCGCCCCCAGCGGGCCGCCGGGTACTCACAGGCGCACTTCATGCCCTGGTGCACCAGGCCGTAGAGCAGGGAGCCACAGTGGTCGCAGAAGGTCGGGCTGCTGTAGCTGTGCAGACGGAACTTGTGCTTGTTGCGCGGGTCCTGGAGGGCAGTAAGAGGGTCACGGGAGTCCCTCACCCCCCCTGCAGCTGCCGGCTCCGGCCCCCACGGGCTGCCCCTGCCTGCCCGGCCGCGGTCTCGGAGACGGCGCCCGCCCGGGCTCCCCAACTCTGTCCCTCCGCTCCGTCTGCCTCTGTCTCCCCTGGCCTCCCCCGCTCCTTGACTCTCTCCCCAGCTCATCCCTTTTCCTCTGGCTCTGTGGGTCTCAGTCTCTGTCTGTGTGACTCTCATCGGTCTTTGTGTCTGTCTTCGGGGTCACAGCGTGTCTGTGACTTTGTCTCCCCATCTCCCTTTCCCTCTGTCTGTCTCTCCCTTTCTCCATTTCTGTTTCCAGTCTGTCTCTGTCTCTCCCTTTCTCTGTCTCTGTCTCTGTCCCCCTTGGCCACTCGGCCTCCCCGACTTTGTCTCCCCATCTCTTTTTTCCTCTGTCTCTGTCTCTCCCTTTCTCTATCTCTGTCTCTGTCCCCCTTGGCCACTCGGCCTCTGTGACTTTGTGTCCCCATCTCTCTGCCTCCCGTGTCTCTGTCTCTCCCTGTCTCTATCTCTGTTTCCAGTCTGTCTGTCTCTGTCTCTCCTTTTCTCTATCTCTGTCTCTGTCCCCTTTGGCCACTCGGCCTCCCCGACTTTGTCTCCCCATCTCCCTTTTCCTCTGTCTCTGTCTCTCCCTTTCTCTATCTCTGTCTCTGTCCCCCTTGGCCACTCGGCCTCCCCGACTTTGACTCCCCATCTCTTTTTTCCTCTGTCTCTGTCCCTTTCTCTATCTTTGTCTCTCATTTTCTCTATCTCTGTCTCTGTCCCCCTTGGCCACTCGGCCTCCCCGACTTTGACTCCCCATCTCTTTTTTCCTCTGTCTCTGTCCCTTTCTCTATCTCTGTCTCTCCCTTTCTCTATCTCTGTCTCTGTCCCCCTTGGCCACTCGGCCTCCGTGACTGTCTCCCCATCTCTCTGCCTCCCATGTCTCTGTCTCTGTCTCTGTTCCCCTTGGCCACTCGGCCTCCCCGACTTTGTCTCCCCGTCTCTTTTTTCCTCTGTCTCTGTCCCTTTCTCTATCTTTGTCTCTCATTTTCTCTATCTCTGTCTCTGTCCCCGTTGGCCACTCGGCCTCCGTGACTGTCTCCCCATCTCTCTGCCTCCCATGTCTCTGTCTCTCCCTTTCTCTGTCTCTGTCTCTGTCCCCCTTGGCCACTCGGCCTCCGCGACTTTGTCTCCCCATCTCTTTTTTCCTCTGTCTGTCTCTCCCTTTCTCCATTTCTGTTTCCAGTCTGTCTGTCTCTGTCTCTCCCTTTCTCTGTCTCTGTCTCTGTCCCCCTTGGCCACTCGGCCTCCGCGACTTTGTCTCCCCATCTCTTTTTTCCTCTGTCTCTGTCTCTCCCTTTCTCTATCTCTGTCTCTCCCTTTCTCTATCTCTGTCTCTGTCCCCCTTGGGCACTCGGCCTCCGTGACTTTGCGTCCCCATCCCTCTGCCTCTCGTGTCTCTGGCTTCCTACATTTCGGACCGAGGCAGCTGGCCCTTGGGGAGAGGAGGCTGATTCTCAGCTCTGGACCAGAAGGGAGCTTTGCTGGCTGCTGGGCAGGAGGTGATTCAGCACATAGATGAGTGGGCTTAGAGTAAGGATGATCTGAGCCCAGATCTCATCTCAGACACGTGACCTTAAGCAAGTCCCTCAGCCTCTCTGCCTCAGTGTCCTCACCTGCAAAACGGTGATAATAATAGCACATATCTCCCATTGTTGTAGTGAGGATCAAACAAAGCATGTGTAAGGTGCCCTAGAAATGTGAGCAGTAATTGTTATGCAGTCTGGCCCCTTCGTATTACAGAGGGAGACTGAGCACTAGAGACTCTCCCAGGGCGGCACGGCTGCAGACAGTGCCCGGCCTCCTGCCTCTAAATGGGGGGCTCCGTCATCAGCCTGCTGCGTCTCCTGTCTCTCTGGGTACTTCTCTGTCTCCCTCCCCCCCGTCTCTGCCTTTGCCCGCCACCTCTCTGATTGTAGCGTCTCCCCTCCTAAGGGGGGGCTCTCATTAGGGGTTTACAAAGCTCCTTCCTCACAGCGGCGGCCAAGGAGGCGGCCCCAGGCTTTACAGATAAGAGAACTGAGACTCCGAGGGCGAGGCCCCACGTCCAGGAAGGGGCACACTGGTGACCGAGGGGCGCGGCTGGCTCCGCCAGGCACTGTCTCCGTGCCCTCTGACCAGAGATGGGCGGGCGGTGGGAGTCAGGCAGCCGCAGCTGGAATTTCAGCTCTTCTCTGTCTTCTTGGATGAGTCCCTTCCCTTTTCCCTCTCACTTATATAAAGTAAGAGAGTTGCACTCCTGACCCCCAGGGCCTCTCCAGTTACTTCCTCCATTCAATCTCTCCCTCCCTTGATGTCTCTCCTACTCCATCTCTTTCTGGTTTGTGGGATATTCACTCGCTCTCTCCTTGGCTTTGACAAGGAGGCAGAAAACCCCCACAAGAAAGGGCCAGCCCATTGAGCCCAGACTGAGGCCACTTTGGCGTCGAATCGCCCGTCCCTGCCTCGTCACGACCTTGGATAGTCACTTCCCTTCTAGCAGCCTCGGTTTCCCAACTAATAATAAAGGAATACAACGACGCTTTCGGCTTTATAAAGTGATTCCACGTTTCGGAGACTGTAAAGGCTCGAGATAGGCTTCTGCCCTTCTTCTGTCTCATGGATCCCTCGTCTCCAGGATATGTCCGCCTCTGGCTCCCCATCTCTTGGGCTGTCCTGCCTTTCAGGATCTCTCTGGACCTCTTGCCCACTATCACTGTGTCTCTTGCCCATGCCATCTCCCACAATATCCCTGCCCCTAGTGTCCGTCTCCCTGCCCGGGTCCGTCTCCCTGCCCGGGTCCGTCCCCCTCTCCATTTCTTTTCCTCTCCTGTCCTCCTAGATCCTGGAACTCCCCCAGCCCCACCTCCACCTCCATCGCCCCTCCTCCCTCCCCCCTCCAGTCCCATGTATCACCTCCCCCCTCCCTAGATTTCCAGGCCAAGGGCAGAGAATGTGGGGCAGGAGCCACTGCTTCCAGCCCCCCCCTCCTCCCCCCTCCCATAAAAATAGCTGGAGAAACTGGGCCAAGCATCCAGGGGGAGCTGGAGAAGGGGGGAGCGAGCCGGGCCTCTGCAGAGACCCGGGCACAGGGGGCACTCACGTCTGTCTGGGGCCCCTTCCCCGCGCCCGGACACTCGAAGGTCACGAATTCGTGGCATCGTCGGTGAACCACGAAGCTGCAGACTGGCAGAAAGAGCGATGGATGGGCAGAGGCCGGAGAGCCAGAATGAGAAAGGCAGAGGCAGGGAAGGGGAGAGGCCAGGAGAGAGATGGAAAAATGGAGACAAGGACAGAGCCAGAGCCGTTCAGACCAGAGACAGCAGAGGACGGCCAGGACATGGAGGGAGAGACCAGAGATAGAAGGAGAGGGATACAGGGAGGGGAAGATGCAGGGCAAGGAAAAAGAAAAAGGGAGCAAAGGAGAAAGAACCAGACATTGCAGAGGGACAGAGACACGGAGGGAGACAGGGACAGAGACACAGAGGAAGATAGAGACAGAGACACCCAAAGAAGGGCAGAAGGAGGATCTAGGCAAGAGATGGAGCCATTGATTCCCCAAAGGAGCACACATATACAGAAAGGAATAAAAACATGGGGATCGAATGGGGGGTCCTTCTGTCAATTCCCACCCTTTCTCTGACTCACTGTGTTCCCAGAAACAGCTGTGGTCCACTTGGGCAACCACCCTTCTCCCTCCCCAAACCCCGCCTTGAGGAAACCCTAATGAAGAGATGGGGTTGCTATGGAAACAGAAGAAGGACCAAGGGGAGCCCGCCTGACCCCCTCTCTCCTGTTCTGGCTCTCCCTGACCAGGCCTCTCTCTGTCTCTCTGTCTCTCTCTCTCTCTCACACACACACACACACACACACACACACACTGTCTCTGACTCTCTCTCTGTCTCTCTGTCTCTCTCTCTCTCTCACACACACACACACACAGAGTCTCTATCTCCGTCTCTCTATCTCTTTCTCTGTCTCTCTCTCACACACACACAATGTCTCTGACTATCTCTCTGTCTCTGTCTCTCTATCTCTTTCTCTGTCTCTCTCTCACACACAATGTCCCTGACTATCTATCTCTGTCTCTCTCAATCTCACACACAGACACTGTCTCTGTCTCTCTCTCTGTATGTCTCTGTCACACACACACACACACACACACACACACACACACACACACACACACACAGTCTCTGTCTCTGTGTGTCCTTGTGTCTGTCTGTCTCCCTCCTCTCTCTTCTCTCCTCTCTCTTTCTCTCTGTCTCTGTCTCTCTTCCTACACACACACACACACACACACACACACACACACACACCTGGTTGAACTAGGTCTTGATCTCTGCCCGCCTTCCTCTCTGTCTGTCTGTCTGTCTGTCTGAATGTCGATCTCCGGGCGACTCCCCGGGTATCTCTGACTCTCCCTCTCCCCTCACTGGCTGTTCCCATGGTAACAGATTCCCAAAGATCCTTCCCCACCTGGAGCTGCGGGGGCCCCCACACTCCTCCTTCCTCCTCCCAGGCCTGGCCCCATCCTAGTCCTCAGAAGCTCAGCTTCTGCTCCACACGAACACGTGGGCCCCTCCCCCGGGACACGCAGAGCCCTCTGCTCTCCAGAGACCCCGGCCTCCGCAGCCCCAGCTCTCACCTTGACACTGCAGGCCCTGTTTGCCGATCCCCCTGAAATGAGGCAGACTTTCAGGTCAGTGGGCTGTAAGAGAGGGGGGACTCTCCCGGCCCCTGCCCCTAGCAAGCACTCAAGTTCCCAGCTCCTTCTCTCAGAGCCCTCAGCCCTGGGCCCTCGGGACACAGGAGCCCCTCCTCCAGCCTGACTTCTGGAGACCCCTGGGGAGCCCCTTCCCCTTGAGCCACAGAGCTCCCTACCAGCTGCTGCCCCGACTCCCCCTCCTGTCTCCCGGCTTCCTCCCGCTTGGGTCCCAAAGCCCCCTCCCCCAGCCCCGCCCCCTAGGGCCCCAGAGCCCTGCCTCCCTCACCAGATGAAGTCCGTGCAGTGGCTGCAAAAGGTGGGCTGCTTGAAAAAGCGGGCTGTGAACTTGTGGCTCTTCACCTCATGCACGACCTTCTGGCGCAGAGCCCCCTTCCTGCAAAACAGGGGCCGGGGGCCACCCTCCACCTCCCCGCCTCCCGGGCCCAGCCCAGCCATGTCCCAAGCCTTCTCTGCCTGGGAAACCGGGAGAGACCCCGAGATCTCAGGCCTGGGAGAGGTGGAGGGGCTGGGGAAGCAGACGGGCAAGGGCGGGGAAAGGAGGGGGAGGGATCCGGGAGGGAAGAGAGAAGAAATGAGGAGAGACTGGGAGAGATGAAAGACAGAGATCCCCAGGGAGAGGCCCGGGAGCCAGGGGAGGGGGGGAGGGCAAGAGACAGAGAAGAAGGGAAGAAATAAAATGGAAAAGAGGAAGAGTCGGAGAAGAAAGAGGAGAGAAGAACCGAGAGAGGTGGGAAGGAGGGGGGGGGAGAGAGAGAGACAGAGACAGACAGAGACAGAGACAGAGACAGACAGAGAGAGACAGAGAGAGACAGAGAGAGACGGAGGGAGAGACAGACAGAGAGAGACAGAGAGACAGACAGAGAGAGGGGGGGGGAAGGCGAACAGAGAAGTGAGGTGGAAAAGGAAGAGGAGGAAAGATGAAAGATGTGGGAAGAGGAAGAGTGGAGAGGCAGGGGAAAGGAGGAGGGAGAGATGGGAAGAAGCGCGGGGAGGAGAGAGGGAGCGAGCCGGGGACGGAGATGGCCGGGACCCGGGAGAAGTGAAGGGACGCCGGAGACAGGGAGGGGCCCAGGCAGAAATGGGCAGAGGCAGCTAGGGAGAGAGAAGTGGGTAAAGGCAGAGGCGAGGAGGAGGAGGAGGAGGAGGAGGAGGAGACAAGAGGGGTGGGGAGGGAGTCCCGGGGCCGGGGAGGGGCCGGGAGGGGGGCCGGAGGGCGCGGCGAGCCAGGACCCGCTGCTCGGGCTGAGCTGCGCTATGAGGAGGCTCTTGGGCACCTGCTGAAAAGTGGGGGCCCGGGGAAGGGGTGTTAACCGTGACGACCGAGAGGGCGGGACTTCCTCTTAAAGGTGCCCCCCAACCCCACCCCCGGCAGTCTGTGCATCTATCTGTCCGTCCCTCTCACACCCCCACGGACTAGCTCTAGCTCCCTGCCCCCCCTCCCCCAGTTCCCGAAAATTCCTCGTCTGACTCAGTCTCTCCCCGTCCCACCCAGACCCTCCCAGCTCTCTTCTCCAGCATCTCCCGCCTCCCCGCCTCTCTCTGAGTCTGTCTCGTCGTCTCTGTGGGGTGTGTCTCTGTCTCTCGTCTCTATCCCCCCATCTCTCCGTCTCCACTTGTTCTTCACTATCTCTGGGTCTGACTCAGTCTGTCTCAGTTCTCCCGGTCCCGCCCCCGTTGCCCTGGGCACCATCCGCCGCCCCTCACCGCCCGAAGCCGAAGGTAACGCGATGCATTGTGGACAATGTAGTCCAGCTGTAGCCTCGGAGGGCGCCTTGGGCGGAGTTGGAAACTACAGCCCCCAGCATGCCTCGCAGCAGCTCGGCCCCTAACAGCCTTGCAGCCCTCCCGGGCTGGGGAGTCGGGAGCCTGAGCCCAGCCCGGGCCTGGGACCTCCCTAGCAGCCCCTCGACCCTCCGGGGCTCTGTGGCTCCAGGCTTGCCTCTCGATCTCCTGCCAGCCCCTCCCCCGGGATCGCAGTGTCCGAGCTGGCACCTTGAAACCCTTTAGTCCCTAACTTGACAGAAAAGGAAACTGAGGCTCCGAGGAGCCAAGGCGTTGCTCGGAGCCGCCCAGCAGCACCAGGGGCAGAGCAGTGTCCATGCGCCAGCAGGTTAGGTCTCTGTCTCCCCGATTGTCCATCTCGGTGTCTCTCCGAGTCTGTCTGTTAGTCTTTATGTCAATCACCTGCCCTGCGTGGATTAGGGAAGAGCTCGGTCTGTCTTTCCGGCCTTCTTACCCCCCTCCCCCACACGCTTCGAGGCGGTGACGCCGGTCTCGCGTGTTCCTGCCGAGACCTGGACCCCTCCCCTTCGGGCTCGGCCGGCCCAAGCCGGCGCCTGCAACGTCCTCCTCCCCATCTCAGCCCCCCCCCCCCTTTACAAGAAGCCTTTCTCATCCCTCTTCATTCGGTGCCTTCCCACTGAGGGGAAATGCGTCTCCGGTGCCTTTCTAGGCCTGGGGCTGCCCATCCCCCACCCCTGGATCGGGCGGCCTGCAGAGCAGGGTCCGTGCTTCGCCTCCGTCTGCAGCACGTAGTCGCGCCTGGCACCTACTAGGAGCTTAATCAATGCTTCCGGCCCAGGCTCGAGAACTGGTCCCGGAGGCGGGGCCCCTCCCAGGCTCCTTCTCGCGTCGTTGTGGAGCCCCCTTGGGGCTCTGTGCCGGGCTTTAAGAATGTCTGGTTTCAGGATCCAACCCTAAGGTGGGGAGGGGGAGGAGTGGGTTGATCGGCCCCCCTCCCCCCAGCCGGGACCAGTCCGCTCCGAGGCCCCGCCCAGCGGCCTGGGCCCGGGGCGAGGTCTCACTTTCCCTTTCTCCCGCAGGATTTGCCCTCGGGCCGAGGCTGCCTGGGGCTGAGCATCAGGGCACGTGGCCCGCTTCCGGAGCCCTCTGGGCATGAGTTCTCCGG
The DNA here is from genome assembly GCF_048593235.1 of Sminthopsis crassicaudata. NCBI lineage: Eukaryota > Metazoa > Chordata > Mammalia > Dasyuromorphia > Dasyuridae > Sminthopsis > Sminthopsis crassicaudata. Next base: position 651,203,958 of record NC_133619.1, read on the forward strand.
GGAGGGGGGGCGGGGCAAGCCTCCAGCCGCTTCCGGGCGCTTTCCAGGGAGTCCGGGGCCACTGGATATCAATCCCAGCTGGGAAATGGGGACAGCAGCAGCGGCGCCGGGCAGCCCAAGGGTGGAGCCCTTGTTGGGGACCACCTGCTCGGCTCGGGCCTCGGGCGCCTCAGGGCCCGGGAGGCAGGAGGGCTGGACCCCCAAGCCCAGCTCCCCCACCCACTTGACGCCATGACGGTCCCCAGGCCCCGATTCTCTGGGGTTTACTGGCAAACCGCCCGGTGAGGGACATGAGGCAAATAAGGGTTCGCCCCATTGTCCAGATGATGCAATGGAGGCGCCAGTGTGTGCTACAAAGTATCTGAGGCAGAATGTACTCAGTTCTCCAGGCCTCCCGGGTCTCCAAGGAAGAGGCAGCGTCTTCTCCGTGGGGGGGGGGGGGGAGTGCCCCAGGAAGCCGAGGGGATAAGTCTTGGGGCCAACTTTTGAGGCAAGGGGCAAATCCCCCCCAGCTTTAAAACAGCCTGAAGACCCGAGTTCAAATCCGGGGGCTCCGCTACCGGCGGGTTGGGCAAGTTCCTTCCCTTCTCTGGTTTCACCTTGCAAATGAGGAAGTAGGCCTAGAGCGGCCCAGAGGAGTCGGCCCTTCGGCGGAACTGGAACCTCGCCGATCCTCCCCTTCACTTGGGAGGGAGGTGCCCTTATCCCCATTTGGCAAACGAAAGCGAGGCCCGGAAGGACTGGCCTGGCCTGCCGGCCAGAGCTTCTAAGAATCTGAAACGGGATTGGAATCCACTTTCTGCCCTGTGACGCCGGCCCAGATGGAATCCATAGGATTTAGAGCTGAGACTCCTGTTCCTCCACCCCATCCCCATCTTAAAGATGAGAAAACTGAGGAAGCCCAAACTTGCCAGAAAGTGGGGTGCTAGGGGCCCAAGTCCCAGGCCAGGACGTCTCCCCCCCAACTTCCTGCCTTTTCAACCTCCTCCTCCCAGCCAGTGCCTAAGAGCCTCGGGAGTTTGGGGGCTGCCCCTTCCCTCTCACCCCAAAGAATCCACCAGAACAAACACTTCATATGTGGCCTTTATAGTGAGGTAAAAAAAAAAAAAAAATTGCAGATACTAATTGCAGATGTGTAGGGAGGAGGAGGGGCAGCATGTAACAGCATCACATCCAACACAGCAGACCCCCCAGATAAAGCAATGTGGGGCGCTCGGAAGGGGCGGCAGAACCCTCTCACACACACACAGCAACGGGGCGCAAGCAAGGACCCTCTGCTCCCTTCTCTCGGCTCCTCCAGATCCCTCCCACTGCCCCACAGTCTGAAGGAAACCGTGCGAGCAGATGGGGAGCCCAGTGCTCCCCTGCTGCCTCCCTGGGAGGACGAGGACTCTCTGGGGGAAGAGCTGCAGCAGGTGTTGGGATGACAGAGCCCAAGGTGGAGCAGGGCTTGGATCTGGGCCCTCCCACGGGAGAATCCTACACACCTCCAAGAATACATTTCGCACGTGGAAGCGAAGGTGCATTTGGCACAGAGAGGCTGCCCCGGCGCCTCCAGTCAAGCGGGAAGAGGATGGAGAAGGCGGCCACGGCCTTTTCCAGCTCTTTCAACATTCACGCGGGCTAAGGCACACAGGACTGGGGAGGGGAGCGGGCGGACCAACATGCTTTGGCAGTAGGAACCCGTGGCCCGGGGAGGGGGGGGGCGATGTGTGGCCCTAACCCCGAGTAGCTTCTGGTGGGATGGCCAGGGCTAAGAAGCTCAGCACCTTAGAAGGGGGTGGGGCAGGCAGAAGGGCAGAGTCGGGGAGAGCTGGCCAAGAGCAGGAGAGGGCGGTGGGGAGAGAAGCAGGCGGGGGACGGGACGGGATGAGGAGGAGTGAAGTGGAGAGGCCGGTGCCCGGCTCACACCCTGATGAAAACCAGCCAGGCCGAATGCACCAGGTCGGCCACGTAGGCCAGGAAATTGACCGCCGTGAGGATGGCCACCGTCAGGCGGCGATCCCAGTCGCACACGAAGTAGGCGTGGCGGTAGGGGCAGCTCGAGTCTTCCCGCCTGCGGGCCCGGCCCCCCCTGCGGTCATCGAACTGATAGAGGGGCCAGAGCACCAGGGCCGAGGCGTAGAGCGCCACCGCCAGGACGGCCAGGCCGGTGAGGAAGGTGGGGAACGGGATGGGCAGCTGGCCCGTGCAGTCGCCCAGGCTCAGGATGATGGCCACGGCGGACAGGATAAAGCAGATGCAGTAGACAGCCAGGCACCACTCCAGGGCGGGATGGCGCTGGTAGATGGGCGGGTCGCTGATGAAGGCGAAGATGATGCAGGCGACAAAGGTCTCCAGGACCTTGAGGAGGCCGGGGACGGTGGCCATGTAGCCTGTGACCTCCCCGGGCCGGGCCCTGGTCCAGGCTACCTCGGTGGCGTAGGCCAGGCAGGCCACGCAGGAGAAGAAAGTGGCCGCGATGGCGTGGTCCCGACTTCTGCCGTGGCTCATGAACTGCACGTAAGTGGTGGGGTAGATGATGGAGGCCGAGAGGCAGAGCAGGGTGGCGTAGCACGCGTACGTGATGGGAAAGTTGCGCCAGGAGAGCGGGAACCGGGGCTGTAAGCCGGCCATCTCCACCAACAGAATCACCAGCGTCATGGCAAAGCAGAAACACCAGGCGAACATTGTCCAGTTGCCCATGACCCCGACCCAGGCCCCCACGTGGACCACCAAGGAGAAGGCCACGCAGGTGGACAGCAGCTGCAGCAGCCGCAGCAGGCCCAGCTTGGATGTCAGGGCCCGAGGAGAGCCCACTATGGTGGGGGAGCCCAGGCCAGAGCTGGTGGTGGTGGTGGTCACCGTGGTCCGAGTCACAGTCACCGGCATGGCTGGGGGACAGGAGGCTGATCAGATAAGAGGCTGGCCAGTTCAGTCCACTTCCCCTCCCCAGTGTGTGAGAGATCCCGCCCTGGGGAAGCTGGACTGGACTTTAGAGGTGACCTCATCTCAGGAGGGGCCCCACCCTGCCTGGGGGGGGCTGCTGTCCATTCAGGCAGCCCAGAAAGTCCCCACATTGACATCCAGACTTCCTGTGTGAGTGGGTGTGGGTGTGGGTGTGGGTGTGTGCAGCCTCCAGCCCTGGGAGCCACTCCGGGTTTGTAGAGCCCCCACCTCACACGTGCTGGGGCCCCCCTACCTGCAAGCTCCGGTCACACTCCTTCCAGGGCAGGCAGATCCGATGGACGGACAGGTGGTGGCCTGGCTGCTCCCTAAGCTACTGGGAGGAAGGGACAGAGAGAGACAATGGGAAGGTCACCCGGGGGCGGGCCGGCCCACGCTGGGCTGCTGTCTATACAGGCAGCTACCTCAGCCCATTGGCCCAGAAAGTCTCCAAAGTGACATCTGGACTTCCTCTCAGAGGGAGAGTGTGAGTGTGCACGTGTGTCTGTGTATGTGTGCATGTTTATCAGTGTGTGTATTTATGCGTACGTGTGTGAGCTTGTGTCAGTGCATGTGTATATACATATGTTGGTGTGTCTGTGTGTGCATGTCAGTGTGTCCATGTGTGAGTGTGTCAGTGTGTGTGTGTCAGTGTGTATGTACCTGTATGTGTGTCAGTGTGCATGTGTGTATATGTGAATGTGTGTATGTATGTCAGTGTGCATGTGTCAGTATGTCGTGTATGTGTGTCAGTATGTGCCAGTGTGCATGTGTGTCAGTGTGCATGTGTGTCAGTGTGCATGTGTGTGTGTGAGTGTGTGTCAGTGTGCATGTGTGTCAGTGTGTATGTACATGTGCATCTATCAGTGTGTGTGTATGTGTCAGTGTGTCCGTGTGTGTATCAGCGTGCACGTGTGTATATGTGAGTGTGTCCAGGCTCCAGCCCCGGGAGGCACTGGGGTTTATAGGGGCCCCCCCAGCTGCAATCTGGGGTCACACTGTCCATGGACACAGGTGACAGCCCGGCTACTTTGCGAAGCTACAGGGGGTGGGAAGATCACCCAGTGGCCACTTGGGACCCTGCCAGGCACAAAGCCTCGGCCCCCACGCATCTCAGGGCCCGCCCTCATCCTAGAGGGGAACTGTGGAGGGGCCAGCGTGGCAGCGGAAGGGTTAAGGGCGTGGCTGCCGGAGGGACCGAGGCGGGAGCCTCAGACCAGGGAGTGGGCCGCAGAGGAGGCCAGCAGCCAGAGCTCGCCTTATAAGGTCCTTATAAGGGCCGTCTTAAACTCGGGATTTGCCGCCCCTCCCCCTCCCGGGGCTGTGGCCGGCGGGGGCGGGATCCCCTCGGGGGACCAGACCCCGGGGTGCCAGACAAGGATCTGGGCGGGCTCCCCGGCCCGGGGTCAGGTTACCCTCCGCTTCCCACCACGCCCGCTGGAAACCACATTGGCAGGAGGCTCCCGGCGGGTAAGTGGCCGTCCTGCCCAGCCTAGCCCGCGGCCTCCCCGGCCCTCCCACGTGCCGAGGGGCATCCATGCCTGGGTCACCAGCCCGGTCCGCCTCCTCCCGATCCACTCCTCCAACGGCGGCGAGGAGGACGTGAGCTAGGTGTCCCGGACGGACGCGGGGGAGGGAGGGAGGGGGCGGCACCGCCCCCGCCTGAGGTAACGGCTCTGGAATGCACAGCTGGAGGGAGGGGAGACCCGAGGGCCGGGGGAAACGCCCCTTAACCCCTTTCGGGCCGGGGCTTCCCCAGCCGCATTCCGAAGTCCGTTAGATAGCATCTTTGCCAGATCCGAACCCCAGGCCCCCCCTCCCATTGACATCTCGGACCCCCCTCACCACCCAAGGGCCCCCGTGGTCCCGCTCTCCCAGGGCACCCCTAGTCCTCCTCCGGCTAAAAGGCACCAGGGCCCTTCAGGGGCTCAGGCAGACGGTTCGAGTCTCCTGCCCCTCCGGGATCCAGGCACAAGCCCTCCTAGGGGGTCCTGGACTGAGACACAGGCGTCCCCTCCATCTACCTCAGAGCCCCCCAAGAGCCCGCGGTCCCAGAGAGCTAAAGAAGTCCCCAAGCTTGGACCCTGAAGGGTTAAACGGGGCCCAGGTCCGGGGGCGGCTCACCTCGAGGTCCACGGGTTCCCTCTCGGGTCCTTGTGGTGAGTGTGGGAGAGCCCAGGTCTGGGGCTGGGGTGGGAGGAAGGGAGTGAGAGCTCTTCTGGGGCGGGCCCAAGGCGGAGGCGGGGTCGGCCCCGGGAACTCTCCGAGAGGACGCTAGGGTTTTCCCAGACCCTAGCCGCGGGCGGGTCAAGCTAGAGAGACTCTCCTATGGGGACACTGAGGCAAAGTAAAAATCCCAATCTCCGCCCCTCGGGAACCTCCCCACTCCTTCTGCTGGCCACGCCCCGCCCCCACCAGGCGTCTCCCCCAGCCCAAGCTGGGGAGGGAAGGGGGAGACTGAAGTCACTATTTCCATGGTGACGACAAACAGGAAGCGACAACAGAAGGGGAAGATGGGAGGGGGATGGGGGGGGTCCTCGAGTCCGGAATGTGAGGGTGGGGTGGGCGGGGGCGTAGCTATAGCAACGGGCGTATTTACTCCTTATTTGGGAATGATGTCCCCTACTATTCAGGTCTCATCCTCCGAGAGCTAGAGGGCTAAAGGCCCTGAGATCCCGGAGCCACCTGGATCCCAAAGGAAGCCAAGGCTGGGGGAGGCGGGGGGGGGGCCAGTCCAGAGGCCCGAGCCTCCCAATGCCTCCGCTCTGCCTAAAGGGATGTCGGGGCAGGGACGCCTGCGTGCGAGGCTGGTGGGGAAGGCCTGGCCCGGGTCCCCGCGGGGCTGCCCGGAGCCCAGAGAAAGGGGGACTGGGAAGAGCACGCCTGGGTCCTTCAGCAAGGCGGGGCTTGTTAAAGCCAGACACCTGGGTTCCGGAGAAAGGGGGGATGGGAAGAGCACGCCTGGCCCTAGAGCCAGGCGGGGCTTTAGAACCGGACACCTGGGTCCTGGAGAAGGGCGGAGCTTAAAGGGTCCTCCGGACAGGATGGGGGGGGGGGCGGCGGCCTGGGCTGCCCGAGTCCTGCCCTCCCTGTCCCAATCCCAGTCACTTACTGCGCTGCCTTCGGGTCCCACGTCTGGGCCTCGCTTTGGCCCTGCTGGAGGGTGGGACTGGGAGGGGGGCTGCGGCTGGAGCAGGGAGTGCTGAGCCCGGTGGAGCCAACCGAGACACCAGGACTGGACCGGCTCCGCCTCTCCGCCCCGCCCCTCCGCTCACCTCCGCTGAGGCGGCCAAGGGCCGTTGTCTGGGTGGCTTTGCCTGCCCGTCCCGGCCGAACGGGGTCAGCCTGCAGATGTCTGGAGTCTGGGGCCAGGGCGGGACTTGAGGGGCCGCAGAATACCGCTGGTGATGTTGGGGGGCGGGGGAGCAGAGCAGGGGAGGAGACTCCGAGAAGCGGGGGCTTCAGCACCTCCCGGGCAAACTCGGGCAGAGACCCCGCAAAGACACATGTCAGGAGCCCCCCAGGACCCCAGCCCACACTCCGAGGCTCCCCTTGGGGCACCTGTGGAGAGCCTGGACGGGCTGGGGCTGAATAAAGCCTTGTTGGCCCTCTGCCACTTCCTGCCCATTTCCCCCAGATTTGGGGCCTAGGGGTGTCTGGAGCCCTGGCTCCCGTTAGCAGGCCTCAGGCGCTCTGGGGTTGAACACTCCTGCACAGGGAAGGAGGAACAAGACAGATCTCCCTTAGTGCTCCCCAGGCCCAGGGGCTTCTACCCCTCGCCCCAGCTCTCCCACTAACGCTTTCCTCTGACTGGCCCAGGACTCATCTCCTTCCCCCCTGGGCCGGCCCACACCAAAGAGCCTGTCCTCAGGTAGTCCCAGTTAAAAATGGCTGCCAAAAGGGGTGGTTCACCTCCCTGAACTAGAGGACATTCGGAAATGCAAAATGGACAACTTTGACTACATTAAGCAGGTTTTGCGCAAAATCAACACAAATAAGATTAAAAGGGAAGCATAAAGCTTGGGGGGGGGGGAATTTTACTAGCCAGTGTTTCTCACAAAGGCCTCATTTCCAAAACATAAACTGTGTCAAATTTATAGCAATACAAGTCATTCCCCAGCTGAGAATGGTCAAAGGACATGAACAATTTTCAGATGAATTAAAGCTATCTAGAGTCATGTAAAAATACTCTAAATTGATTAGAGAAATGCATATTAAAACTACTCTGAGATACCACTAAGATGACAGGAAAAAGTTGGAGGGGATGTGGGAAAGCTGGGACACTGATGCATTGTGGGTGGAGTTGTGATGATCCAACCATTCTGCAGAGCAATTTGGGACTATGCCCAAAGGGCTGTCAAACTCAGCATACTTTGATGCAGCAGTGTCACTAATGGGTATGTATCCCAAGGAAGTCAGAAACCAGAAAAGGACCACAAAATGTTTCTAGCAGGTTTTTATAGAGGCCAAAAAAGTGCTGAATAAGTTATATGAAAGTAATGGAATGTTCTATAAAAAATGAACAGGCTGATTTGAGAAAGGCCTGGAAAGACTTACATGATCTGATGCTGAGTGAAACAAGCAGAACCAGGAATACCCTGTATACAGTAACAAGATTGTGCATTGATCGACTATGAAAGATCTGGTTCTTCTCAGTAGCTCAGTGCCAAAGCAGTCCCTATAAACTTGGGATGGAAAACGCCTGCCCTATGCATTCAGAGAGATTAATATGAAGGCAATGTAAATCAACACGTGCTATGTTGACTTTTTTCCTTTCATAGTTTCTCCCTTTTGTTCTGATTTTTTTCTTCTAACATGATTCATAAAGAATTGTGAGGTTTTTTTTCTTTAAAAATAAATGTACATATATAACCACAAAAAAATTGGCTGCCAAAGTGAGCGAAGTCCGCCAGCATTCGTCTGACCTCACCCCTCTCCTGCTTAAGGAGCTCCCCAGCTCCCTATTGCCCTAGGGCAAATATTAGCTCCCAAGTTTGCCCTTTAGAAATCTGGCTAGCCAAATCCCCTCCTCTGTATCAGTCTGATGACCATATGGCCAGCATGGCGGTAGCTGACTAAAGAGCCCTGAATCATGCTGGCCCCATTGGAATTTTTATGATCAGTCCAAATTAGTTTATCTTTAAAACAAATTAAGTCAAAAGGCCTATATGATGTCTAAATCAGAGTAGGGGTGTTTCCACCCCTGGTTTGAGGAAAGAGGCTTCCTCCCTTAAGAGAAGCTGCCATAGCATCCCCATCCATCCCTCCTCAACAGCCCCACTTCCTCTCTCCCTTGCCCCTTCTACTAGTGCTACTAGTGTTTCCCCCTGTACTTAATGCACCACCAAGACCTCCTTAGCTCTAGGACTGATAATGGCTTCACGCTGCCCAGAGAACAAAATCCATGGACCCTACTTCTCTATTCATCTCACACTTTCCATGTCTGTCTCTTTGACTTGCAGCCCTATTCCTGTTAAAATGTTTATCATTGTGGTTAGTGTATGCTGTGTATTACATTATGTAATTGAATTTACTTATAACATACCTGATATCTCTAAAGTGGTTTTAAAATGCCCAAAGGTAAATCAATGATTTTTCTATGTGATCATTTGGAAATGCAATTGGTATCTAAGTTTATTGCTTGTGTTCTTAGTTCTACATTGTACTGGATTTCTAAATCTTTATTGTGAAATTTAAAAGACCATTGCAAACCAGAAACGTTACTAGACAGAACTTCCCTTTTCATCTGGATGTTGTTGTGTATGAATTAGGCCTTTAAAAAAATGTGATTTTTAAAATAGATATTTGAAAACTTAAATTTGAGTTATATTTAGTTATAGAACAGATAATATTTCTACTAAAAATAACTTATCACTTATTTGATGCATGTCCAAAACCTCAGACTATAGGTAGTTCTAATGTATAAGGGTTAACAAATGTTAACTTTTAAATTTTCTTATTATTGAATGTAGCTGCTTCAAACTTGATAACTTTAGATGGGTTTTTAGATGTGATTAGTATATAATACCAATGTTGAGATGAATTATTTTCTGTGGAAGATCATATGGAAGGAAATTTAACTAAATTAAGGTCACCTGATTAGTAATGAATGTGTCTCAAGTTTTAAATACATAATATTGGTTTTAGTATTGTATTTCTAAAATTTTTATATTGTATAATTTGATAAAAGAATAAATGACTTAAGAAGCTATTAGGAAAAAAAATTAAAATAATTTTTTTTAAAAAGCTAATTTTAGTTTAGTTTAATACATAGGTATTTGGAGTTATTGTTTTAGTTAAGTTAATTTTAGTGTAATTAGTTTAGCTTAGTTAATACATAGGTATTTTGAAAGGGCAAACTGGTCATTTGTACAATTAGAAAGAAAGCTCCCATTATAAAATCTCCTTTATAAGCCTACAAGGATTCCTAGAACCATCTATTCATGAATTCTTATCAATTCTTTATAGGGGTCGTCTATATTCCTGTTAAAAGTAAATGAGATACAAAATGAGGATCCTTTCACAAAATGGGACTAAAATTTTCAGGCCTACTTCTAATGTACAGTGGATATATTTAAAGAGAAAGAGAAGAAAAAGATTGAGTAAATGTTTAAAGGCCTGGCAAACTTTGTTATGGTGATAAGGCTAATTTAAATGGTTATCTTTTTCTTTTTCATCTATAAAAGTTTAATTTCCTCCCCATTGTAAACACATTTTGATTAAAGGAAGGTAACTAGGAATTTTGTAATAATTAGGAATTTATTTTGTCACAATACTTTGGGGATTAATTGATGTTATTTTAAAATATTATACCAACTTAATTTTGATAAATTCCAATTTTAAAGATATATTTTTGCTTTAAAATTGAAAAAGTGCTTGAACTAAATCTGTCATTTTAAAGATTCCCAATTAATTTACTTCACAAAAACTTAGTGATTATTCCTTTTTTTTTTTTTTTTTTTTTTTGGCTGAATCAATTGGGGTTAAGTGACTTGCCCAGGGTCATACAGGTAGGAAGGATTAAGTGTGAGACCAGATTTGAACTCATGTCCTCCCGACTTCTGGGCTTCTCCCTATCCACTGCGAAATAAATGATTATTTCTTTAAACTTTAAACTTTTTGAAAAGGGGAAATATTTTTAGGAAGAAATGTTTATTGTTAGAACTCTTACAAGGTGCTAAGGCATTGGAATGGATAGGCATAATTATCTAATTTAGCTTGGTACTTAACAGTTCTCTAGTTCAGTAATGTACTTACTAGAATTCCACAAGATTCACATCTTTAAGAGAGCATATATAAGGAGGAGCTCCCACAAGCCCACAGAGAACCCAGAAGCCCACTCTTTTGGAGGCAGAGTTCATTCCATTTTCCACCTTTGTGCTGGCTGGAGGCTGAGGGACAAACCTTTGGATTCAGAGACTTTGGAAGAGCTAGGCCTCTATTAAAGCTAATCGGGCCCAGGAAAAGATTCAGGATTTTGAAGGACACAATAAAGGATCTGTACTTTTAACTCCTGGCTCCATTTGGGATTATTGAACTGAACTGAAACTAAGGCTGCCTCCAGAAGCTCCCCAGGAAACCTGCTCCCAGAGAATGATTATATTTTTAGAGAAGAGAACATTACAGTTTACAAAAATTTTTTTTGTAAAAAACTTTTGTGTGAGTTTAGGTGGCCTATTAAATGTTCATTTGTAAGGGACTTTACTGAAAAAATTATCTGAGACTGATAATGATTATGTCCACACCTGCTGCTTTTGGTGAGACTTCAGGACTCTGAACTTTCTAGAGTTTTTATGCTTGCTATTTAAGACCTTGGGAGGGAGGAGCAGAGCCGAGCTGGCAAAGTAAAGGCGGGAAGTCTGTGAGCTGTCCCGCCAACACCTCCAAGTACTTGGAAACGGTGACTCTAAGCAAATTTTAGAGCATCAGAACCCCCAGAAAGATGGAGTGAAGCAATTTTCCAGCCTGGGACAACTTAGGTCTGTAGGAAAGGTCCATCGCACCCACATGAAAGTGGAGGACAATGGGATCAGACTGTAGGAGCCGCCGAATGGGCACCTAGAACATCAGCGTTTCGAACTCGCAGCCCGCAGATGGTAAAGGGTCAAATAACTGTTTGGGAGGATGTTTGAGGGGCTCTGTCAGCTCTGAGGATGTTGCTTTTCCATACTCGGATCCAGCAAGGAGCTGCTCGAGCCAACCAGAGCTTGCAGCTGCAGTGGGGCAGGGACCCTCCTGGAGGTTCTGGGCCAGAAAATTCTGAGTGGGATCTTCCATCTGGAAGCACTCAAAGCAAGGTATTCTGTCTCCAGCAGCCCTTACCTCGGAAACTGAACTGGAGAATAAGGTGAGTTTCTACAAATCAGTCTTGGGCTTTGGGCTCCACATTCTTTCCTGATTGTACAATAACTGTAGCTGTTAAGTGTGTGAGTTCCACAAAGGCCCACTTAGGGACAGGATCAGCCTACCAGCAGCCTTCCTTGGGGCCCACCTAGACACTGGACTGCTACCAGGGACATGGTCTTTTGCTGGATCCATTTAACTCGTCATTCAAGCAAAGGAACCCCAAATCTTTTACGTCGAGAAGCTTCTTCCTGCTAGGACTGGGAAGAGGCCTGGCTCGGCCTTACGGGCCCACTGGAGAATGAGTTTGGGGACCTGGAAGCTGATTGAAGCCGCAGCCGGTGGGTGGCCAGTGTCAGGATGAGAAATAATACGGTATGTAGTGTTGGCCATCATAGGAAAGTGTCAGCTGGAACAGAGAGGAGACAAATCCAGAGAGAAGGGAGAGAGCCGGTAAAGGGTGGGTGGCCAAGGTACTCGTGCCAAAGTGTTTAAAGGAGTTTAGACATTGGGTGGAGAGGATAATGAGCTGGGGATGGGGAGAGTCCAGTTGGCATGGAAACAGGAATAGCAATACTTGTAGGTAGAGACTTTCCACCCCTAGGTTCAATCATTGGATAAACGAATTCACTTATAAAGAGCTGACTTTATTCCAACTATATTTTTAAAAAATATGTTCTGCAAACAACAATGAATTTGTTTCTGATCTAATTTCAGTAATCAAGAGAACAATAACTAGGTCCCACAAAGAGAACTATCAATACCTAATTATTCTTATTTATTTTGCTGAGGCAATTGGGGTTAAGTGACTTGCCCAGGGTCACACACCCAGAACGTGTTAAGTATCTGAGACCAGATTTGAACTCGGGTCCTCCTGACTTCAGGGCTGGTGATCTGTCCAGTGCACCACCTAGCTGCCTATATCCAATTATTCTTGCCTCATTTTGAAACATTAAGGACCTTATTTCATACAGATTATATATTAGTAACAAGTATATAACTGATTAGGTCAAATATTGTACCGTTTTAAAACATTAAGGACTTTATTTCCTGTACATGTGTGTGTGTATAAATAGGTATGTTATTGACTAGGTCAAATATTGTAATATTTTAAAGCATTAAGAACTTTATTTCATATATATATATATATACATATATATAGGTATGTTATTGACTAGGTCAAATATTGTAATATTTTAAAGCATTAAGGACCTTATTTCATATATATATATATAAATAGGTATGCTATTGACTAGGCAAATATTGTAATATTTTGAAACATTAAGGACTTTATTTCTCATATATATATACACATATATATATATATAGGTATGTTATTGACTAGGTCAAATATTGTAATATTTTGAAGCATTAAGGACGTTATTTCATATATATATAAATAGGTATGTTATTGACTAGGTCAAATAATGTAACATTTTGAAGCATTAAGGACCTTATTTCATATATATATATGAGTATTTACCTGATTGTGATATGACATATTTTCAGATTGAAATCAGCGAGATATTGCATACTTGCTCATTTATTCAATTGACTATTTGCTCTGATTATGGAAATTTGCTCTAAAAGAGGAAGCAGGGACAGGATTATAAAGGCAGCAAACTGGTTCTTCAGGCTTAAGCCTAAAGGAACACACATGGCAGCATCAAGCATCCTTAGCTCTGTTTGCCTTCAGGTAAGAGTGAAAGTTCACAACAATGCAATAACATCACCTCATAGTTAGAAATAATCAGGTGGAAACCCCAGTAACACGTGGGAAACTGAGCCAGAAGGTTCCCACCTGAAGTGAAGCCACAGGGGGTTTCCCCAGCTTTTGCTCAGATGCAGACCTTCACCTGTAACACTTCAGGATCACATCCTTCTGAGCAGCAGCTTCTGTGCGAGCTTTGTTCGAATGGCGGTTACTGATTAATCCAGCAGATAACCCTACCGGACTTCAGAACTCAAAACAATATAAGTTTTAGTCCAAGAGATTTTATTTCAAATGGCGAGTTTCACTAATCACAGTTTCAGGTAGGTTCAGCTCTAAAGGATCACATCCCCTAAATAGGATTGACCTTTGGTAACAGAGATTCTTTACAAGAAAATTCCCACTTTATCTTGATATCTAGCTCTAAGTTCAACATTACACAAATAATTTTGCTTTAAGATGTTCAATAACCAACAACCTAGTTGCCATCTTTCTTTATAGTCAAATGGTATTTACAATAGGGAGATTTTTATAAGCCACCAAGAAAAATACTAGTTAAATTAGCCTTATCACAATAACAAAGTTTGCCAGGTTTCACACACAAGATGAACGTGTTTTCACTTTTTTTTTTTTTTTTTTTTTTTTTTGAGGCTGGGGTTAAGTGACTTGCCCAGGGTCACACAGCCAGGAAGTATTAAGTCTCTGAGATCAAATTTGAACTCGGGTCCTCCTGAATTCAAGGCTGGTGCGCTATCCACTGCGCCACCTAGCTGCCCTGTTTTTACTTTTTCTTAAGTTTAAACTCATTCTTGTATAAAAATCAATCATTAGAAATCACTTCTATATAATAAGCAGACTTTCAAATCCTCATTAAATCCATCCTTTGGGAATTTCATCCCCTATAAGAGACCTTTTTTTCCCCACAGCTGATGACCTTGCTTGCAAGAAACCTGGAAAGCTTACAAATGAAAGGGTATCAGTGGGGCTCTGGAGAAGGGGCTAAGCTTGCTGCTTTTGCCTGCTTACCCTATCTGTCTTCCGGGCTGTTAGGGTCTGTGCTCTTTGACCCCGTGAAGTGGAATAGAGAAGACAATACTTCTGTGGTACATCCTTACCCACTAAGGCAAATACTTTGAATAAGCAGAAATCACCAATTTTAGATTTTAACATTATGACAATACCTTCAAGTGACTTAATTAAGAATCTTGCCATTTTTATAAGTGATAGTCAAATTTTCTTAGTTATAAGTTGCTCTAAACTTACAAGCAAAGGTGAAAATATCCAATTCCCTAAAACCACAGCTACAAAACACTATTAAACGGAGTTAGCAGGACTGATAACAGGTTTTACAGATTCCACCTTTTAGTTCAGTTCATAACATGCAAGTTGCTGGATAACAAGCCAAATCTGGGTTCTACATTCAGAAAGAACCCACCTATTACTTGTCAATTACTGTTTACTAAGTCTCATCATTCAGTAGTGGATCAAATTGGTGGGATTTTCTTTTTCCAACCTGTTGCAATTCTGGGGGCTCTCAGAAGGGCTTGGGTTCCCCATTCCCATTTCCTTAATTGAGTTCCCTTTTGTTTAAGAGAGAAAACAAGGCAATCCTTAAAATCTGGATACAATGATCTATCACGAACATGAATAAGAGCCATAGCAGTTATGATCAAGTTTGCAATAACATACACCAATTTTTTTTTTATTCATTTTTCCAAATTATCCCCTCCCTCCCTCCACTCCCTCCCCCCGATGGCAGGTAATCCATACATTTTACATGTGTTACACTATAACCTAGATACAATATATGTGTGTAAATACCATTTTCTTGTTGCACATTAATTATTAGCTTCTGAAGGTATAAGTAACCTGGGTAGATAGACAGTAGTGCTAACAATTTACATTCGCTTCCCAGTGTTCCTTCTCTGGGTATAGTTATTTCTGTCCATCATTGATCAACTGGAAGTGAGTTGGCTCTTTATGTTGAAGATTTCCACTTCCATCAGAATACATCCTCATACGGTATCATTGTTGAAGTGTACAATGATCTCCTAGTGCTGCTCATTTCACTCAGCATCAGTTGATATAAGTCTCTCCAAGCCTCTCTGTATTCCTCCTGCTGGTCATTTCTTACAGAGCAATAATATTCCATAACCTTCATATACCACAATTTACCCAACCATTCTCCAATTGATGGACATCCATTCAACTTCCAGTTTCTAGCTACAACAAAAAGAGCTGCCACAAACATTTTGGCACTTACAGGTCCCTTTCCCCTCTTCAGTATTTCTTTGGGATATAATCCCAATAACAGCACTGCTGGATCAAAGGGTATGCACAGTTTGATCACTTTGGGGTCATAGTTCCAAATCACTCTCCAGAATGGCTGGATTCTTTCACAACTCCACCAACAAAGTATTAGTGTCCCAGTTTTCCCACATCCCCTCCAACATTCATCATTATTTGTTCCTGTCATTTTAGCCAATCTGACAGGATACACCAATTTTTTAAAATTTAATTTTATTTTTTTATTATACCTTTTTATTTACAAGATATATGCATGAGTAATTTTCCACCACTGACAATTGTCAAGCCTTTTGTTCCAATTTTTCCTCTTCTTCCCCCCATCTTCCTCCCCCAAATGGCAGATTGACCATGTTTTTGTTCCAATTTTTCCTCTTCTTCCCCCCATCTTCCTCCCCCAAATGGCAGATTGACCATGTTACATATGTTAAAATATAAATTAAATACAATATATGTATATATGTCCAAATAATTGTTTTGCTGTACAAAAAGAATTGGACTTTGAAATAGAACATACACCAATTTTATAAGCTATATTAAAATTGACTAGCACTTAACTTTGGTTTGTAAGAAGCCTAAATTCTAGCTAAATGTTCCAATCAAAATTGATTACCTTTTGGTTGTTTCCCAATTCACAAAGAACTTTTCTCTTTTTGTGAGCTGGGATTTAAGGGTCAGTTCTTATTCTAAAGTGAGGCTTTCACCCTAAAATTTTCACTGACAGCCCCCCAACCTAACAGACCTGCCTCTTGATTTTCTTTCACTTTCCTAACCACCCACCCTTGTTACAGTCAGGGAGGGAGAAAGGGCGGGGGGAGAAAGAGAAAGAGATGCTCTTGCCTTTATGCACTATCTGTTTAGTCCACAGAAGCCCAGATTTGGGGATTCCATTAATTACTGATCAGGTGACTTTTAAGTGAGTTGCCTGTACTTCCAAATTACCTTACACACACACAATTACCTTACCTCAACATCGCTATTATAAATTGGCTATCTAAACCAAATTAAACTAAAAAAAATCAATATAAATTGGTAATCTAAAAATCCATATAAAGTTATCAAGTATAAAGCAGTTAAATATCCCAAAATGGCAACTTTCATGTAGTATTTGTCCTACACTAAGCACTTTTACAATTGTGTGATCTTCTAAATAATCCTGGGAGATGGGTTCTCTTTTATCCATTTACAGAAGAACAGCTTGTATTGCTGTTGTAACCCAAGAAGGGATTTCTAGCTTGGGGTATGTCATTTTTACTGTGGCCTCCTAATGACTGTATACAGTAATTGTGTTCAAGGTAATTCTGTCAGTACAATAAATTCAAATTCACTTAGGAACAAGAACTCAGTATCCCTTTCTGGAGCCACTTAGGCACTGAGGTGCTATCAGTAATGTGGTCTTTTGCTGGGTTGTTCTTCCTATCATTAAAAATATATAGAAAAACTGAAAATTTACAGGTCCCTAGGAGGATTTCTGAAAACTTCACAAAACTCCTGAAGCTTGGGACAATGTACTCTCCACCCAAGAATCAGAATCCAACTTTAGTAAAGAGTTAAAGGTGAAGGGATAGACTAGGGAAATGAGCAAGCAGCAGAAAAAGATTCTAATCATAAAAAGTTATTTTGGTGACAAGATCAAAACATATAACTAGAAGGTGACAAAATCAAATCTCCTACACCCAAAGCTTCCAAGAAAAATATAAATTGGTTTCAAGTCATGAAAGAGTTCAGAAAGGATTTTCAAAATCAAGAAAGGGCAAAAATTGAGAAGAAAAATGAGAATGATGCAAGAAAATAATGAAAAATAGGTCAGTACTTGGGGAAAGATACACACACACACACACACACACACACACACACACACAGACACACACACACACACCCCTAAAGAAAATAGCACATTAAAAAGCAGATTAGACCAAATGGTAAAGTAAGTACAAAATGTTAATGAGAAGAGTGCCTTAAAAAGCTAAGTTGGCCAAATTGTGAGGGGGGGCGGGGAATTCACTTAAGAAAGCAACTCCTTTAAAAAGTAGAATTGGGCAAATGGAAAAGGAGATAAAAATCTCACTAAACAAAGAATTTCTTAAAAACTAAAATTGAGCAAATGGAAGTTCATGACTTTGAGAAATACAGAAACAATAAAACAAAATGAAAAGCATGAAAAAATAGAAGACAATAGGAAGCATCTCATTGGAAAAACAAGTGAGCCTGAAAATAGATCCACAAGGCATAATTAAAAAATTATTGGACAACCTGAAAGTCATAAAAACCTACACATCATCTTTCAGGAAATTGTCTAGGAAAACCAGAAAGTAAAATAGAAATTGAGAGAGTCCACTGATCATCTCTAGAAAGAGATCACAAAATGAAAATTCCCAGTAATATCACCAAATTCCAAAGCTCCTGACTCAAGGAGAAAACATTACAAGCAGCCAAGAAAAAAAATTTAAATATTATGGAACCACAAAACAAGATTTAGCAGCTTCTGCATTAAAGGATTGGAGGTCCTGGAATATGAGACTTCAGAAGGCACAGGAGCCATGATTACAACCAAGAATAACCTATCCAACAAAACTTGAGTATAATCCTCCAGGGAAAAAAATATATATTCAGTGAAATACAGGATTTTTAAGCATTCCTGATAAAAAGACCAAAGCTGAATAGAAAAGTTGACTTTCTTTTTTTTTTTTTTTTTTTTTTTAATTTTTTTATTTTATTTTATAATTATAACATTTTTTGACAGTACCTATGCATGGGTAATTTTTTACAACATTATCCCTTGCACTTACTTCTATTCAGATTTTTTCCCTTCCTCCCCCAACCCTCTCCCCCTGATGGCAAGCAGTCTTATATATGTTAAATATATTACAGTATAATTTAGATACAATATATGTGTGTAGAACCGAATTTTTTGTTGCACAGGAAGAATTGGATTCAGAAGGTAAAAATAACAGTTTACATTCATTTCCCAGTGTTCCTTTTCTGGATGTAGCTGGTTCTGTCCATCATTAATCAATTGGAATTGGATTAGCTCTTCTCTATGTTGAAGAAATCCACTTCCATCAGCATACATCCTCGTACAGTATCATTGTTGAAGTGTATAATGATCTTCTGGTTCTGCTCGTTTCACTCAGCATCAGTTGATGTAAGTCTCTTCAAGCCTCTCTGTATTTCTCCTGTTGGTCATTTCTTATAGAACAGTAATATTCCATAACATTCATATACCATAGTTTACCCAACCATTCTCCAATTGATGGACATCCATTCATCTTCCAGCTTCTAGCCACTATGAAAAGGGCTGCCACAAACATTTTGGCACATACAGGACCCTTTCCCTTCTCTAGTAGTTCCTTGGGGTATAAGCCCAGTAGTAGTATGGCTGGGTCAAAGGGTATGCACATTTTGATAACTTTTTGGGCATAATTCCAGATTGCTCTCCAGAATGGTTGGATTCTTTCACAACTCCACCAACAATGCATCAGTGTCCCAGTTTTCCCACAGCCCCTCCAACATTCATCGTTATTTGTTCCTGTCATTTTAGCCAATCTGGCAGGGGTGTAGTGGTATCTCAGAGTTGTCTTAATTTGCATTTCTCTGATCAATAGTGATTTGGAACACTCTTTCATATGAGTGGAAATAGTTTTAATTTCATCATCTGAAAATTGTCTGTTCATATCCTTTGACCATTTATCAATTGGAGAAAAGTTGACTTTCAAATACAAGACTCTAGAAAAAGCATAAAAAGGAAAACAGGAAAGGGAAATCATAAGGAATTTAATTAGATTAAAAAAGCTATTTACATTGCTACATGGGAAGACATATCTCATTAGAACTTTCCTGTTATTAGGGCAGTTATAAGGAGCATGGGGGGTACAGGTGATGGTGAAATGTGAAGGAAAATTTTAAATTTTTAATTAACAGGTAAAAAAGTAGTAGGAAAAAGGGAAAGGGAGAGGTAGAACTGGACAAATTAACACACATAAAAGAGGCAAGAAAAAGCTTTTACACTGGAGGAGAACAGAAGGGAGGTTAAAAGTTAGTGAATCTCATCTGAATTGACTCAAAGAAGGAATACCATACATACTCAAGTGGTATAGAAATCTGTCTTACCCTACAGAATAGTAGGAGGGGAAAGGCAAGGGGAGAAGGAAGGAAAGATTGAGGAGGATTAATATTGAAAATTGAATGGATGCCCATCAATGGACATCAAGGGAATGATTGAATAAACTGTTGTATGTAATTATGATAAAATACTATTGTGCTGTTTTTGCAATATTGTAAGATGAGCAGTTGTGAATGACATAATTATTCTCAGCAGTACAATGATCCAAGACAACTCTGAAGGACTTATGACAAATGCTATCTATACCCAGAGGAAGAACTGATGGTTTCTGGGTGCAGACTATAGCACATTTAAAAAAAAAATTTCTTGAAGGTTTGTTCTTTTTTGGTCTATGTTTTCTTTCACCACATGACTGGAAATGTTTTTTTGTTTTTTGTTTTTTTCATGAATGGACATGTATAATCTATATCAAATTGCTTGCATTCTCAATGAGGGGTGTGGAGTGGGGAGGGAGAAAAGGAATCTGGGACTCAGAAGTTTTGAAAGTGATTTCAAATATTGTTTTTGCATTTAACTGGGAAAAATAAGACACTAAATATAATTTTTATAATAAAAAAGACCTTGTGACATTGATAACTGATATTATTCTGAGGTTGACTTTACATATGATAATCAAGGAATGTTATTGATCCAGGATGCCAGCAACTCTATGGAGTTCTAGATCCATGAAGGGTAAGTGGAACGCTCATGGAAAAGGCTAGGAGAATGACTATTAACATGAGCTGAGGTAGGATTCTTCTGACTCGGTGTCCCCAACATGACATTTCTACATGCTATCTTGCTGACTTAAGCCTGACTCAATGCAATTGCCCATCTATATCACTTTTGCCCAGAATTGACATCAAAATAAGGAAACATTTTCCTCCTGTCCCCATTCTTTTAAGGAAAATTTAAAGTTTTATTAGTACAATACTAAATCTAATAAATAATAGATTGGTACTGGAACAACTCTGAGCTTTTACAATAGCAAGCAAGAATAAACACCATACAGTTTTAATCTGCATTTATGATCAAAATATAATATAGGGACAATATTTTCCAAAGAGGAGAATGATTAGAAAGGCAATGTGAAATTTTTTTAATTAAATAGAATAGCAAATTTTGAGAAAAGCAGCAGGACTAGACTGTTTTCTCTAAGAACTACACACAGATTGGTAATTTAAAAGGCAGAAAAGGAGGCCATAAATGAGCTTCCTTTAAAAAGCACTAGAAATAGATTTACAAGTATATTCTATCAAACAGCATATCAGGTACAGGATTTAAGTAAGAATAAAACCAGCAATTTATATAGCAACTGAAATTCTTTGAAGATTCAAGATTGGAGAACCAAATTTAAGTGATTGTATTAGAAGGTTAAACTCTCTAGATTTGGAACCCAACTGAGTGTTTGTTGCCGAGAATAAAGGACAACTACAGATTTGTCCAAGAAAAAGATATCTAAAGATCAAATAACTACATGAAGCATCTGGGACTTTCCCTTCTGCATATCTGTTCCCAAAACCAACTGTTCATGCATGTGCTGTTTTGGCTTTGGCCTTTCCCCCCTGCCACTACAAGCTAGGAGAATGTTGGGGGCTAGCCAAACCAGACCTAAAACTGTATTATAGAGTAACAGTCATAAAGCAATATGATGCTGGATAAGAAGTAGAGTGGTAGATCAGTGGATGAAGATATTAAGGCCATCTACAGTCAGCTGAAAAAAAAATGCTCTAAATCACTGTTGATTAGGGAAATGCAAATGAAAACCACTCTGAAATACCACCTCACATCTAGCAGGTTGGCAAAGAAGACAGAAAAAAAAAAGATAAATGAAAAGAATATGGTGAAATTGGAATACTAATGCATCATTGGTGGAGTTCTGCACTGATCCAAACATTCTGGAGAGCAATTTGGAATAAGCAGCCAGATAAATTAGATGGACCCACACTTAACACCCTATACCAAGATAAGATCAAAATGGGTCCATTATTTAGGCATAAAGAATGAGATCATAAATAGATTAGAGGAACAGAGAATAGTCTACCTCTCAGACCTGTGGAGGAGGAAGGAATTTATGACCAGAGGAGAATTAGGGATCATTATTGATCACAAAATAGATTTTGATTACATCAAATTTAAAAGCTTTTGTACAAACAAAACTAATGCAAACAAGATTAGAAGGGAAGTACCAAATTGGGAAAATATTTTTAGAGTTTAAGGTTCTGATAAAGGCCTCATTTCCAAAATATATAGAGAACTGACCCTAATTTATAAGAAATCAAGCCATTCTCCAATTGATAAATGGTCAAAGGATACGAACAGACAATTCTCAGATGATGAAATTGAAACTATTTCCACTTATATGAAAGAGTGAAACAAATCACTACTGATCAGAGAAATGCAAATTAAGACAACTCTGAGATATCACTACACACCTGTCAGATTGGCTAAGATGACAGGAACAAATAATGATGAATGCTGGAGGGGATGTGGGAAAACAGGGACACTGATGCATTGTTGGTGGAGTTGTGAAAGAATCCGGCCATTCTGGAGAGCAATCTGGAACTATTCCCCATAAGTCATCAAACTGTGCATATCCTTTGACCCAGCAGTGCTACTCCTGGGCTTATATCCATCCCAAGGAAATACTAAAGAGGGGAAAGGGACCTGTATGTGCCAAAATGTTTGTGGCAGCTCTTTTTGTAGTGGCTAGAAACTGGAAGATGAATGGATGTCCATCGATTGGAGAATGGTTGGGTAAATTATGGAATATGAAGGTTATGGAATATTACTGCTCTGTAAGAAATGACCAACAGGAGGAATACAGAGAGGCCTGGAGAGACTTACATGAACTGATGCTGAGTGAAACGAGCAGAACCAGAAGATCACTGTACACTTCAACAACAATACTGTATGAGGATGTATTCTGATGGAAGTGGATATCTTCAACATAAAGAAGATCCAAGTCACTTCCAGCTGATCGATGATGGACAGAAACAACTACACCCAGAGAAGGAACACTGGGAAGCGAATGTAAATTGTTAGCACTACTGTCTATCTACCCAGGATACTTATACCTTAGGAATCCAATTCTTACCATGCAATAAGAAAATTGGATTTACACACATATATTGTATCTAGGTTATACTGTAACACATGTAAAATGTATGGGATTGCCTGTCATCGAGAGGCGGGAGTAGAGGGAGGGAGGGGAAAATTTGGAAAAATGGAGTACAAAGGATAATGTTATAAAAAAAAATAAAATAAAAAATGGAATATGTGCTGTGGAGCTACAGGATCAAACAAGACTTAGCAGCTTCTACATTAAATGAGTGGAGGGGTTGGAATACGATATTCTAGAGGGCAAAAGAGCATAGAATCAGGAAGTACCTATCCAACAAAACTGACGATAATCTTTCAGGGGGAAATGTATATTCAAGGAACTAAAGGATTTTCAAGCATTCCTGATGAAAAGACCAGAACTGAATAGAAATTTGACTTTCAGTTACAAGACTATAGAGAAGTATAAAAAGGAAAACAGGAAAGAAAAATCCTACGTAACTTCATAAGGTTAAAGTGTTTACATTGTTACATGGAAAGATGATATTTGTAACTCATAAGAACTTTCTCACTATTAAGACAGATGGAGTATGTGTAGACTGAGGACACAGGTATTAGTTGAATGGGATGAACTGATATCCAAAAAATAAAATTAATAGGTGAAAGAGAAATGTAGGGAAAGGGAGAGGTAGAATGGGGTAAATTATCAAGCATTAAAGAGGCAAGAAAAAGCTTTTACATTGGAAGATGGAGGTTAAGTGGCTATGGGTGAATCTTACTCAATTCTGAAATTGCCAAAAGAGGGAATACCACACACACTCAGTTGGCCGTAGAAATCTTATCTTACCCTATAAGATAGTAGGAAAAGAGGAAAGAGAAGGGAGGACAGATTGAGGGAGTGGAGAGTCAGAATTGGAAATTGAGTAGATGGGGCTCAAGGGTAATGATTGAATAAACTGTTGTATGTAATTATAATGGAATGCTATTGTGCCGTAAGAAACGATGAGCAGGATGCTCTCAGAAAAACTTGGAAAGACTTCCATGAATTGATGCAAAGTGAAATGAACTGTGCACAAAGTAACAACAATGTGGTTAAGATGATCATCTGTGAAAGACATTTTCTCAGCAATTCAATGATCCAAAACAACTCTGAAGAGCTGATGGTGAAAAATGCTACCAATACCCAGAGCAAGAACTGATTGTATCTGGGTGCAACTGAAGCATCGTTTTAAATAAATTTTTCTTGAGGGTTTGTTCTTTTTTGGTCTATGTTTTCTTTCATCACATGACTGTAATGGAAATGTTTTTTTCATGATTGCACATGTATAATCTACATCAAATTGCTTGCATTCTCAATGAGGGGTGTGGAGTGGGCAGGGAGGAAGAAAAAGAATCTGGAACTATGTTTGGAAGTGAATTTTAAAGGTTATTTTTGCATTTCACGGAGGAAAAATAAAACATCTTTATATTTATATTAATATTTTTATACATAAGATCTTATGGGATTGATTATTCTAAATCTGAATATCAAGGAATCCCATAAATCAATGATCCATAACTCCAGCAACCCTATGGGGTTTTACATACATAAAGGGTGGGTAGAATTTTCATGGGAAAGGCTGGGAGAATGACTGTTAACATGAGCAGAGATAGGATTCTCCTGACTCAATTTCCCCAACATGACATATCAATATACCACCTGGCTGACTTAAGTCAAAACATTTGATCATTTATATCACTTTTGTCCAGAGCTGACATCAAAATAAGGAAACATTTTCCTGGTGTCTCCATTCTTTTATGGAAAATGTCTATAATCATACAGCTTTCTATAAGTACGACACTAAATAAATAAGAGATTGATACGGGATCATCTCTGAGCTTTTATAATAGAATGTAAGCATAAATACCCTATACTTTCAGTCTGATTTGTGATCAAATGATAATGTAGGGATAATATCCACCGAAAGGTCTCCCCTTAGACAAGGGGATGTGAAAAATTTCTAATTAAACGGAATAGTAAATTTTGAGAAAAGCAGCAGAACTAGACTGTTTCTCTAAGAACTGCACACAGATTGATCATTTTAAATGGCAGAACATTCCATAAATGAGCTTCCTATGAAAAAGGCACTAAAACTAGACAGACTTACAAGTATCTTCTATCAAACAGTATATCACGTATAGGATTTAGGTAAGAACAGAAACAGCAGGTTATATGGGAAATGAAATTCTCTGAAGGTTTAAAATTGGAGAACCAAATGAAGTGACTGTATTAGTTTAAGTCAGGACCTCTAGATGTGGAACCTGAGAAGTAGGTAGAGTTTTGCTGGGAATAAATCATATCGTCCAAGAAAAGGTATCTGGGGACCAGATGAAACATCTGGAACTAACCCTTCTGCATCCTCTGTCCCCCTAACCAACTGTTGTTCCTGCCTGCTTTGCTTTGGCTTTGGCCTTTTCCCCCTGCCGCCACAGGCTAAGAGCCAAACCAGGCCTAAAACTGTATTTAAAGCAGTGGTCATCATTGACGAAGAAAAAGAGTGGTGGATCAGAGGAATAGCGTAGGTGCAGAGGACACAATAGTCAATGGCTAGAGTTATCTACAGTTTGATAAACCCCAAGACTCCAGCTTCTGGGATAAGAACTCACTCTTTGACAACAATTGCCGGAAAAACTGGAAAATAGCATGGCAGGAATTAGGGATAGACCAAAATCTCACACCCTATAACAAGATAAGGTCAAAATGGGATCATGAGTTAATGTGCATGAAAAATGACACTTATAAGCAAATTAAGAGAGCCAGTGAGAATTTACCTCTCAGATCTTTGGAGAAGGAAAGAATTTATGACCAAAAAAGAAAGAGCATTATAAAACAGAAAATGAATCATTTCAATTGCATTAAATTAAAAAGGGTTTGCACAAATAAAGCCAATGAACACGAGAACAGAGGAGAAGCAGGAAGCTAGGAAACAATTTTTACAAAAAGTATTTCTGATAAAGGCCTCATTTCTGAAATATAGAGAAAACTGAGTCAAACTGAAAATAACGAAAGTCATTCCCCAATGGATAAATGGTCAAAAGCTATAAACAAGCATTTTTCAGATGAAGAAATTAAAGCAATCTATAGTCATCTGAAAAAATCCCCTAAATCACCATTGATTAGGGAACTGCAAATTAAAATAACTCTGGGGTACCCCCTCACATCTATCAGATTGGCTAAGAGGAAGGAAAAGGAAGACGATAAATACTGAAAAGAATATGGGAAAATTGGTACACTGATGCATCACTGATGGAGTTCTGCACCCATCCAACCATTCTGGAGAGCAACTTGGAACTGTGCCCAAAGGGTAGAAAACTGCTTTTTTCAGTGATACTGCTACTAGGTTTGTTTCCCAAAGACATCATACAAAAGGGGAAAGGACCCACATATACAAAAATGTGTAGCAGCTCTCTTTGTGGTGGCAAAGAATTGGAAATGGGGGATGCCCATCAATTGGGGAATGGCTGAACAAACTGTGCCCTATGAATACAAGGGAATACTATTGGTCTATAGAAATAAGCTGGAATGTTATGGACCAGAACTCTGAAACGTGAAACAAGGATTCTTACAACAAGATGTTAACTCAGTGGAATTGATGAGACAATGGGTATCTAGTTTAGCGTGGTGATTAATAGTTCTCTAGTTCAGTATGATTGATTTAATCTTACCACAAATAATGGTTTCCTAGTGATATGATTGGTTTGTACTCAGTATACTGTAAATGATCTAATTATAATAGAGCATTTAAGCTGGGACAAACTCAGGGTCAGAGCCGGAGACAGACTCAGAAGGGCAAGACACAGACTCGGAAGGGGCAGAGCCAGATTCATTCACCTCATCTCACACCACCCTGGTGGCTGCTTCCCCCACCGAGACCCAGGACCCTCTGAAAGGCTCTCCAGAAAGCTGCTCAGCCCCTGGCAAGGAAACAGTAGACTTTTGGACTTTAACATCTGGCTATTCTTGTGATTACTGAAGGCTGCCTCAAGACCTCCAGAAAACCAAACAAGATCTTTACACTGGAAGATTTCAGAAAAGCCTAGACAGACTTAGATGAATTGATGGCTAGTGAAAGGGGCAGAGCCAGGAGAACATAGTAAATAACAGCTGTCTACTTTGATAGACTTTGCTCTTCCCCGCAATACAATGAACAATTCTAAAAGACAATTTTAGATAATTCTAAAAGACACATGGTGGGAAAATGCTACCTACCTCCAGAGAAATAACTATGGAGTCTGAATATAGATAAAAGCACACTATATTCACTTTTTTGTTATTTCTTTCTTCTGGGTTTTTTTTCTTTTCTGATTCTTCTTTCACAACATAATGTGGAAATATGTTTAATATGATTGTACATGTATAACCTAGATCAGATTTAGTGCCATCTTGGGGAAAGAGAAAAAAAAGTGAAAATCAAAATCTTATCAAAGTAAATGTCAAAAATGATTTTTTAAAATTACTTCTTAAAAAATAACCTAAGCCAACTGGTAAAGGAAGGACAAAAAGCTAATGAAGAGAATGCCTTAAAATCAGAACTGAACAGATGGGGGAAAAAAAACAGAAAAAAATTCCTTTAAAAGTAGAATTGGATAACTTGGAAAAGAAGGTGTAAATGTTCACTGAACAAATGGAAGCTCACACTTTATGAGACATCCAGAAACAATAAAACAAAATGAAAAGAATGAAAAAACAGAAGACAAGGGGAAGCATCTCTTTGGATCCTGAAACTAGACCCAGGAGACTTAATTCAAAAAATATCGGCCTAAGCCCTTTTCATAGTGGCTAGAAACTGGAAAATAAACGGATGTCCATCAGTTGGAGAATGGTTGGGTAAATTATGGTATATGAAGGTTATGGAATACTATTGCTCTGTAAGAAACGACCAGCAGGAGGAATACAGAGAGGCCTGGAGAGACTTACATCAACTGATGCTGAGTGAAACGAGCAGAACTAGGGAATCCTTATACACTTCAACAATGATACTGTACAAGGATGTATTCTGATGGAAGTGGAAATCTTCAACAAAGAGAAGAGCTAATCCAATTCCAATTGATCAATGATGGACAGAATCAGCTACATCCAGAAAAGGAACACTGGGAAATGAGTGTAAACTGTGAGCATTTTTTGTTTTCCTCCCCAGGTTATTTTTACCTTCCGAATCCAATTCTTCCTTTGCCACAACAACAACAACAACAAAATTCGGTTCTGCACATATACATTGTACCTAGGATATACTATAAGATATTTAATATGTATGGGAATGCCTGCCATCTAGGGGAGGGAGTGGAGGGAAGGAGGGGAAAATTTTGGAATAGAAGGGAGTACAAGGGATAATGTAAAAAAAAAAAAAATACCTATGGTATGTACTGTCAAAGAAAATGTTATAATTATAAAAATTAATAAATTGAAAAAAATAAATTAATTTATATATATATATATATATATATCGGCCTACCAGAAAGCCATGCTCAAAATAAGAGCCTAAACATCATCTTTCAGAAAATGATCCAGGAAAAATTGCCCTCATGTTCTAGAACGAGAGTAAAATAGAAATTGAAGGAGTCCGCTGATCCTCTACTGAAAGATTCCAAAATGAAAATTCCCCGGAATATTATAGCCAAATTCCAGTGCTCTCGGGTCAAGGAGAAAATACTGCAGTCAGAAAGAAACAATTCAAATATCGTGGAGCCACAGTCAGAATAATGCAAGATTCAGCAGCTTCTACATTAAAGGATTGGAGGGCTTGGAATATGATATTCCAGAGGAGAAAAGGATTATGATTACAACCAAGAATAACCTACCCAACAAAACTGAGTATAATCCTTCCGGGGAAAAGACTTATTCTTGATGAAAAGACTAGAACTGAACAGAAAAGTTGATTTTCAAGAACAAAACTCTAAAGAAGCATAAAAAGGAAAACAGGAAAGGGAAATCATAAGGAATTTAATAAGGTTAAACTGCTTATGTTACTACATGAGAATATGATACTTGTAACTCATAAGAACTTTCTCATCATTAGGACACTTCAAAGGAGTGTATGTATAAATAGGAGGCATGAGAATATAAAGGAAAGATATCTAAAAAATTCAATTACTGGATGAGAGAGAAATTTAGTGGGAGAAAGGGAAAGTGAGAGGTAGAATAGGATAAATTATCAAAGATTACAGAGGCCAGAACAAGCTTTTACACTGGTGGGGAAGAGGAGGAAAATAAGAGGTAGTGAGTGAACCTTATTCAGTTCTGAATTTGTTGAAAGAGAGAATGTATGGAAATAAATCTGTAGGATGGTAGGGAGGGAAGAGGTTAAGGATGATCAGACTAGAAGGGAGGAGTGGGGAGTCAAAATTGGAAATTGAGTGGATGCTCATCAATGGGCTATCAAAGGGAATGGTTGAATAAACTATGTATGTAATTATGATGGAATACTACTGTGCAAGAAGAAATGAGCAGGAAGCTCCCAGGAAAACCCCAAAAGAGGTCCATGAGTTGAGACAAAGTGAATAATAACACCACGTTGTAAGATGATCAGCCGTGAATGACATAACTGTTCTCAGCAATACAATGATCCAAGCCAACTCTGAAGGACGTGTGACAAAAAACACTACCCATACCCAGAGGAAGAACTGATGGGCTTGCTGCACACTGAAGCATACTTTAAATTTTTTCTTGAGCATTTTTTAAGTTTTGGTCTATGTTTTCCTTCACGATATGACTATTATGGAAATAGTTTCATGACTGCACATGTATAACCTCTATTGAATTGATTACGTTCTCAGTGGGAACGGGGTGGGGAGAGAGGAAGAGAAAGAACTTGGAACTCCAAAGTTTTGAAAGCAAATGTTAAGAATTGTTTTTGCATTTAACTGGGGGTAAATAAAAGTACTAAATAATTTTTAAATGAAAAAAGACCTTATGGAATTGGTAAATGATATTATTCTGAGTCTGATTTTAGGTACGCTCATCAAGGAATGCTATTGCACCAATGGTCCATGATTTCAGCAACTCTATGGGGTTTTATATACATATAGAGTAGGTAGAGTTTTCATGGAAAAGCCTGTTTCATGTTAACATGAGCTGAGGTAGAATTCTGACTCAGTTTCCCCAACATGATATATTCCACCTGCCTGACAAGTTTGGTCAGTACCATTGGTCATCTATACCACTTTTGTCTAGAATTGATATCAAAATAAGGAAATCTTTCCCTTATGTCACTATTCCTTCATAGTAAATTTCTATAATTACAAAGTACAATACTAAATCTATTAACTCATAGATTGACACTGAACATCTCTTGAGTTTTTTAATAGGACACAAGCATAAACACCTTATAATCTTAACCTGCATTTGTGATCAAATTATAATATAGAAAATATCTCTTCTGAAGGATGAATTCACAAAGCAATGTGAAAAAATTTCTAATGAAATGGAATAATGAATTTTCAGAAAATGTGGGAAAAGCAGGAGGACTAATATATTTTCTTTAAGAACTATCCACAGATTGATCATTTAAAATGGAAGAACAGGTCAAAAGTGAGTTTTCTACCAAAAAAGCACTAAAACAAGACAGATTTAGAAGTATATTCTCTCAAACATATCAGGGACAGGCTTTAGGTAAGAATAGGAACTGAAATTCTTTGTGAAGGATCAAAATTAGAGACCGAAATTGAAGTGACTATATTAGTTTCAGTCAGAATGTCCAGATTTGGAATCCGAGAAACAAAACAAGCATATTGTCTAAGAAGAGATATCTGGGGACCGGATGAGAAACATCTGGGACTACCCTTTCTGCATCCTCTGACCCCCTCACCAAATGTTCCTGCCTGCTTTGTTTTGGCTTTGGCCTTTCCCCCCTGCCACCACAGGCTAAGAGCCAAACCAGACCTGAAACTGTCTTATAAAGCAGTGGTCCTCAAAACCACTTGGTACTGGCCAAGAAATATGGTGGTGGATCAGAGGAACAGGTTAGGTTCACAAGACACAATAGTCAATGACTATAATAATCTAGTGTTTGACAAATCCAAAGGCCCCTGCTTCTGGGATAAGAATTCACTATTTGACAAAAACTGCTGGGAAAATTAAACTAGTATGGCAGAAAGTAGACACAGACCAACATCTCACAACTTATCCCAAGATAAAATCAAAACGGGTTCAGGATTTAGACATAATAGGTAATACTATACGCAAATTAAAGAGAAAGGAATACGTTACCTCTCGGATCTTTGGAGAAGGGAGGAATTTATGACCAAACAAAAGAGAATATTATGAAATCTAAAATGGATATTTTTGATCACATTAAAAAAAATTTTTTCCCAAAGAAAACCAATGCAACCACGAGTAAAAGGGAAGTAGAAAGCTGGAAAATATTTTTACAGCCAATGTTTCTGATGAAAGTCTCATTTCTCAAATGAAGAGAGAACTGAGTCAAATCTAACAGAGTACAAGTCATTCCCCATGTGAGAAGTAATTCATTTGGATCCCTACTCCATTTAAATCAGTTTTAACCAATTTGATAAAATCATATCAAAGCTGTGAGCTGCAGGTTCTTGGTTCACTTAACTTCAGGAAGTTAACTAAGGGCCCTCTTTATCTGTCATGGTAACCCTCTAATAAAATGCCATTGGCTCAGAGCTCTACCTCAGCATTTTATTATAGATGGGATGATTTTAATCCCCACACCCAAATGATAAATTATGATCAAAGGATATACATATATATATATATATATATATAAACAGGAAGTTTTTAGGTGAAGAAATTAAAGCAATCTGCAGTCATCTAAAAAAATGCTCTAAATCACTCTTGAGAAACATAAATTTAAAAATTCCGAGGTACCATCTCACATCTATAAGACTATGATAACAGAAAAGGGAAATGATAAGCATTGGAGAGGATATGGAAAAATTGGAACAATGATGCATTGATGGTCAACTGATCCAACCATTCTGGAGAGCAATTTGGAACTATGCCCAAAGAGCTACAAAACTGTGTGCTTCCCTCAATCCAGGAAAATCATGAGTACTTCTGTTTCCCAAAGAGATCATAAAAAAGGGAAAGGACCCACATTGACAAAAAGATGCCTAGCAGCTATTTTGTGGTGGCAAAGAACTGGAAATCAAGGGGAAACCCATTGGGGAATGGCTGAACAAGCTGTGCTGTATGATTGTAATGGGATACTATTGTTCTGTAAGAAATGAGAAGGCAGAAAGGAAAAGTCAAAAACTATATGAACATAACTACAAAACACTTTCCACACAAAGTCAGATAAAAACTGGAAAAATATCAAATGCTCTTGGATAAGTCCGGTGAATAAAATAACAATACTGCCTAAACTAATCTACTTAATTTAGTGCTATGCCAATCAAACTCGCAAGAAACTATTTCAATGACCTAGAAAAATTAAAATTCTTTTTCCAGAAGAAAAGATCAAAATTTTCAAGGGAATTAATGAAAAGAAAATCAAATGAAGGTGGCCTAGCTGTACCTGATCAAAAACTATAAAAGCAGCACTCGCTAAAACCATTTGGTATTGGCTAAGAAATAGACTAGTTGATCAGTGGAATAGGTTAGGTTCGCAGGATAAGATAATATAGCAACTTAGTGTTTGACAAACCCACAGACCCCGACTTTTGGGATAAGAAAGCACTAGTTAGTATGGCAGAAACTAGGCATCAACCCACACCTAACATTGCATACCAAGATAAAAGTAGAAGTGGGTTATGATCTAGACAAAGAATGAGATTATAAACAAATTAAAGAGAATAAAATAGTTTATTTCTCAAACCTGTGGAGGAAGAAATTTGGGACCAAAGAACTACTAAAAATCATTATTGATCACAAAGGATAATTTTGATTATATTAAGAAATTTTTATAAGAACAAAACTAATGCACAAGGGAAACAATTGGGAAAACATTTTACATTCAAAGGTTCTGAAAAAAAGGCCTCATTTTTTAAATAGAAAATTGATCCAAATTTATAAGAATTCAAACCATTCTTCAATTGATAAATGGTTCAAGGACTTGAAAAGACAATTTTCAGGCAAAGAAATTAAAACCATTTCTGAAAAAATTGTCTAAATCACTATTGATCAGAGAAATGCAAATTAAGAACTCTGAGATACCACTACACATCTCTCAGATTGGCTAAGATGAAGGAAAAGATAATGTTGGAGGGGATTCGGGAAAACTGGGACACTGATACATTGTTGGAGTTGAGAACAGATCCAACCATTTTGGAGAGCAATAGGGAACTATACTCAAAAAGGCTATAAAACTGTGCATATCCTTTGACCCCGCAGTGTTATTACTGGGCTTAGATCCCAAAGAGATCTTAAAGGAGGGAGAGGGACCTACCTGTGCAAGAATGCTTGTGGCAGCCCTCTTTGTAGTGACCAGAAACTGGAAGATGAATGGATGTCCATCCATTGGAGAATGGTTGGGTAAATTATGGTATATGAATATTATGGACTATTATTGCTCTGTAAGAAATGACCAGCAGGAGGATTTCAGAAAGGCCTGGAGAGACTTACAGGAACTGATGCTGAGTGAAATGAGCAGAACCAGGAGATCATTAGACACTTCAACAATACTATATGATGATCAATTCTGATGCACTTGGCCCTCTTCAACAATGAGATGATTCAGGCCAGCTCCAATGATCTAATGATGGAGAGAGCCATCTGCATTCAGAGAGAGAATTGTGGGAACTGAGTGTGGGCCACAACATAGCATTCTCTGCTTGCATTTTATTTTCTGGTTTGATTTATTTGTACAGCAAGATTATATAACTATGTATGCATATATTGGGTTTAACATATTTCTACCATGTTTAACCTATATTGAACTACTTGCCATTTATGGGAGGGGATGGGAGAAAGGAGGAAAAACTAGAACACAAGGTTTTAAAAGAGCTACTGTTGCAAAATTCTCTATGCATGTGTTTTGAAAAATAAAAAGCTTTAATTTTTAAAAAATGAGCTGGCAGATTTTAGAATAACCTAGAAAAACTTACATGAACTGATGCTGAGTGAAATGAGAACAACCAGGAAACTTTTCTACACGGTAACAGCAACATTGTGTGATGATCAACTATGATAGACTTAGCTCTTCTCAATAAGGAAATTCAAAATTCTAAGAGACTTGTGGAAACCGCCATCCACATCCAGAGAAATAACCAGAGAGACTGAATGCAGATTATTTTCATTGAAATTTTTTTCTTGTGGTTTTTCCCTGTTTTCTGATTCTTTACATAACTCTTGTGGAACTATGTTTGACATGATTGTGCATGTATAACCTATATCTGATCGCCACGCTGAAAGGGAGAAAAATTTGGAACTCAAAATCTTACAAAAATACATTTTGATTGTATCTTTACATGTCATTAGGGAAAAAACCCAAGATACTATTGGAAAAAAAAGTTCCTGAGCTGTTAATATTTTTATATACTGATACCGATAGTACTGATTTTTACAGTAGTAATTAATAGTTGTCGTAGCAGCAGTACTAAAAATGCCACCGAAAAAAGTCAAGATTAGCCACACCTCAGATGGGACCTGACCAGGAAAACTTTCTGCCTGGTAACAACACGGTGTGATCATTAACTCTGATGGACTTAGCTCTTCTCCACAAGGAGATTCAGGAGATTCCAAACAATTCTAAAAGATAAGGAAATTGCCATCCACATCCTGAGAAATAACGGGAGAGACAATGCAGATGAACACTCTCTCGTTCCCTTCTCTGAACTGGCCATGGGGAGCCCTCCGGGTGGGCCGGTCTGTATCCCACTCAATGGCCCGGGTGGGAATGGGGGGAGAGGGTCCTGTCCAGCCGCAGCCCTGCGTGGCCTTTTCACCAAGACCCCGATTACTCTGAGCAGCAGCTGAAGATTCAAAGACCGATGGGCCGCGGACCCCTGCCCGAGGGATGACCCGGCCCTCCAGGGACGAGGGGCTCTCTCCAGTGCGGGCAGGTCTTGCCGCACTGGACACCCGGCGCCTCCGAAGGGGGGCTTTGGCCAATAGGGACGGCGCGGAGGCTCTCTTGCTGGCCTGCCATTCAGCGGCAGGTCTCTCATCTCTGCCTCCCAATACTTCCCTAGTTTATCTTGGCCCCACCCAGGCCCAGAGATGAAAAATGTCGGTGCCCCCCCCCCAGTCTGCCGGGACCTCTCAGGTCAGGAGAGTGTGGTGGACGGGGACTTTTACTCCCTCGATTTATTCCAGCTCCCGAATCCCCGGAAGTGGTCAGACTGGCCAAGCAGAAAGGAGACTGAGCGTCCCCTCAGCTGAGCGCACCGGAAACCCTTTGCAGTGTTCTCGAGCCCCAAATCCGTCTGCTGGGCCGGGCCAGCTCAGACCAGCTCCTATCGACGTCCAGTTACGGGACTCCCAGGGACCTTCCCCTTTATGTACCCTCTGGGTATCCTGTACTCTTAAACCAACCCTGGCACCCCCACTATCTCCTGAGAACCAGCCGGACCGGGGCCCTGGCACCCCCACTATAGTCTGAGAACCATCTGGACCGGGGCCCTGGCACCCCCACTATCTCCTGAGAACCATCTGGACCGGGGCCCTGGCACCCCCACTATAGTCTGAGAACCAGCCGGACCGGGGCCCTGGCACCCCCACTATCTCCTGAGAACCAGCCAGACCGGGGCCCTGGCACCCCCACTATCTCCTGAGAACCAGCCGGACCGGGGCCCTGGCACCCCCACTATCGCCTGAGAACCAGCCGGACCGGGGCCCTGGCACCCCCACTATCTCCTGAGAACCAGCCAGACCGGGGCCCTGGCACCCCCACTATAGTCTGAGAACCATCTGGACCGGGGCCCTGGCACCCCCACTATCTCCTGAGAACCAGCCGGACCGGGGCCCTGGCACCCCCACTATCGCCTGAGAACCAGCCGGACCGGGGCCCTGGCACCCCCACTATCTCCTGAGAACTAGCCAGACCGGGGCCCTGGCACCCCCACTATAGTCTGAGAACCATCTGGACCGGGGCCCTGGCACCCCCACTATCTCCTGAGAACCAGCCGGACCGGGGCCCTGGCACCCCCACTATCGCCTGAGAACCAGCCGGACCGGGGCCCTGGCACCCCCACTATCTCCTGAGAACTAGCCAGACCGGGGCCCTGGCACCCCCACTATAGTCTGAGAACCATCTGGACCGGGGCCCTGGCACCCCCACTATCTCCTGAGAACCAGCCGGACCGGGGCCCTGGCACCCCCACTATCGCCTGAGAACCAGCCGGACCGGGGCCCTGGCACCCCCACTATCTCCTGAGAACCAGCCGGACCGGGGCCCTGGCACCCCCACTATCGCCTGAGAACCAGCCGGACCGGGGCCCTGGAACCCCCACTATCTCCTGAGAACCAGCCGGACCGGGGCCCTGGCACCCCCACTATCTCCTGAGAACCAGCCGGACCGGGGCCCTGGCACCCCCACTATCGCCTGAGAACCAGCCGGACCGGGGCCCTGGCACCCCCACTATCGCCTGAGAACCAGCCGGACCGGGGCCCTGGCACCCCCACTATCGCCTGAGAACCAGCCGGACCGGGGCCCTGGCACCCCCACTATCGCCTGAGAACCAGCCGGACCGGGGCCCTGGCACCCCCACTATCGCCTGAGAACCAGCCGGACGGGGGCCGGTCAGACTGCTCTGCCCTTACCCGGCCGGACACTAGTTTTTGTAACCCTGCTGTCTGAAGCCCATCCGAACTGTTCGGGTCCCCACGCCCGTCTGCCTGCTTAGGAAAGCGCAGCGAGAGCTCGGGGAGAAGGTTCTGTTCCCGATCACCCCGAGCAGCAGGCCTCCCAGTGACCTTCCTGGGGCCCCGAGTTCCAGAGCTCTTGGCGCCCAAGTCCAGACTCCCTGCCTTGGGCCAGTTCTTAGCAATGCCATTTTTTGGAAAAGGTAAATTCCCACCCATAAAATCCCAAGATGCCGAAGCACTGGCAGCGCCAAGGATTGGGGGGGCGCCAGCTTCCTTTTCTGCGGCAGCAGCAGGGGCCAGAACCAGCCCGGGACGGGGCGGGAGAGGCGGAAGGCTCTGGTGAGCAGGTGCCCGCGGGCGTCCCCGGCAGGGGCTGAGGATCAACCAGGGGGCCGCCCTGCGGGGGAGGGGGGGGGGGGCAACTGCGCTTCTGCCCCAGCACAGGCACCTCCAGGTCCGGCTCATCCAGCCAGGGGGCTCCACCACAACGCGCCCACCGGAGGAGGAGCCCCCCTCCTCAGGCAACCCACTGCAGGGGGCGCTCCCGTTCTGTGACGCCCCTCCCTCACTGCCGCAGGTTTTACCCCCCAGTCCCTCCCTCTTCCGCGTGAAATGCACGCGGCTCTCCCAGCCTCCCCTCTCCTTCAGGACCCGCCCCCAGCCCCGCGGACCCCAGGGCCTTGGGCTCCCCTGGCTGTGGCCCCTCCCCCCCCCTCTGCGCCCCTCTCGGCGGAAGAAGCCGCTGGGCCGCCTCTCCTCCCGGGCGGGGCAGCCTCCCGGGCTCCCGCCCACCTTGGGAAGAAGCGCCCGGGGCTGCCCAGGCGGGCACTCCCCCCCCCCCAGCGATTTCAAAAGGAGCACAGTAGCCTTGCGGCCCCCCTGGGGCAAGAAACTTTTATTCCCTGAGGTCACAGCATCACTGGACCCGCCCCGCCCCGCGTCCCCCCGGGCCTCAGCTGCGCCGGGGCTCCGGAAGGAGCGCGAGGAGAAGCGCTGGGGAGGGAGGGGCCCACCCGGCCGGAGCCGC
This sequence comes from Sminthopsis crassicaudata, assembly GCF_048593235.1. Classification (NCBI taxonomy): domain Eukaryota; kingdom Metazoa; phylum Chordata; class Mammalia; order Dasyuromorphia; family Dasyuridae; genus Sminthopsis; species Sminthopsis crassicaudata. Next base: position 651,241,177 of record NC_133619.1, read on the forward strand.
CGCGCGCCGAGCCCCGCGGGGGAGGGGTGGGAGGTCCGTCGGACGCCGGCTGTGGGGCTGAAACCTGGGCGGCTTACACAATGGACTTCTCCGCCTTCCTGCCGAACCCCAAGTTCACAGGCATCTGCTCCTTGCTCAGTTCCCGATCCTGGACCTGCGGTGATTGGGGAGGGGGGTGAGGAGGGGGGCCAGGAGGCGCCGGCTGGGGGCGCTGGGGAGCGCCGAGCTGCCCGCGGGCCGCCCTTCCCAGCGGGAAAGGGTTACATAGGGAACACTGCATTTATAGAGAGACAGAGACAGAGAGAGAGACACACAGAGACAGAGACAGAGAGACACAGAGAGAGAGACACACACACACAGAGATAGACAAAGAGACAGAGACAGACAGAGACAGAGAGACACAGAGAGACACAGAGACAGAGAGAGAGACACACAGAGACAGAGACAGAGAGAGACACACAGACAGAGAGAGACACAGAGAGACAGAGACATAGAGAGACACACACACAGAGACAGAGACAGACAGAGAGACACAGAGACAGAGACAGAGACAGAGACAGAAAGACACACAGAGACATAGAGACAGACAGAGACACACACAGAAACAGAGACAGAGAGAGACACACACAGAGACAGAGACAGACAGAGAGACACAGAGAGAGACAGAGACACAGAGACAGAGAGAGAGACACACAGAGACAGACAAAGAGACAGAGACACACACATAGAGACAGTCAGAAGAGAGAGACAGACACACACAGAGACAAAGAGACACACACAGAGACACAGAGACAGAGAGAGAGAGACAGAGAGAGAGAGACACACACACACACACAGAGACAGAGAGAGACACACACAGAAACAGAGACAGAGACACAGACAGAGACACAGAGACAGAGAGATCTCATGAAGGGTAGAGCACCATCCAGGAAAGGGTTACATAGAGAACACTGCATTTATAGAGAGACAGACAGAGAGAGGGAGATCTCATGAAGGGTAGAGCACCCTTCAAAATCCATGAAGAAGAAGGGGGCATAAGATAAAGTGGGGCACGGGGGAGGTAAGGGGAAGAGTTGGCCAGGAAGAGGAAGGCAGGCGCCTGAGGAGGCTGGTGGGAGGGAAGGGACCTGGGGATGATGGGGAATACAGGAGCGCCCGAAGAAGAAAGAGGGATGAGGAGGGGGGGCCCAGTTTCTCACCATCTTGAGGACCAGGTTTTTCAACTCGTCCGGATTCAGGGGTCGATCTCCTGTCAGCTCCATCCCCACAGGATCCTCCCTTGAAGGGAAGGGTCTGGCTGTCTCAGCGGGCCTGGAATCCTTCCCAGCCCCCTTGCCACCCCGAGGACCTTTGTTCCTTCGCCCCCAGTTCCATGGCCCTCTCATCCGGGACCCCCAGTTCCTCTGGTCTTCCCGAGTCTCCAGCTGCCTCCTGGGACTCTCCCCTTCCTGGGCGGTATCTCTGAATCGCCCCACCATCCCTCCCTCCACAGCCTTCCAGGATTCTGTCCTAGGTCCTCCCCTCCTCTCTTGTGGCCCCCTTCCCTCCCGGACCCCCAGATCCTCATAAACATCTTACATGGTGGGGGGCTGTGGGAGAGAGGCCTTCTTTGGGACAACCTCGGCAGTCTGGCCCAGAAGCCTGAGAGCAGTGGCCTGGGGGTTGTAGGTGGGGGATTCCTGAGGGGAGGAAGGCGGGGTCAGTTGGGGCGGGGGTCTTGGCGCCCCCGGCAGCCCCAGGGGATGCCACTCACCATGGAGAAGCTGTCGAAGGCCTGGGCGGCCAGCAGGTCAATCACCCGCTGCTCAATGAGGCTGAGGAGCAGCTCCATGATCTTGTTCCCCACGTGGCTGCCTCCCAGCAGCTGTTTGAGCTTAGAGTCGTCACACTTGGCCTTGTAGAACAGAGACTGGATTGCTGCAGGCGGGCCCCAGCGGAGGATCAGTGGCCGGCCTCCCCGCTCGGGGGTCCCACAGCCCATGCCCCCCACCCGCCCCATCTCTCGGTCCCCAACTCACTCACCTACCTTTTCACAGCCCTTCCCCAGTGCCCCCCAAGCCCTTGGGGCTTCCGGCCGAGTTTGAACTTGCCCAGAGATCCCCAGGTTCTGGGGAGCTGAGTGGGGATCCCGGCCGAACCCTGCCCTCCGCCTAGGGTCCCTCACCCTCCTTGAGCTGCTCTAGGATGTTTTTCAGGTTGTTGTGCTTGGTCTCCACCATCTCAGCCTCCTTCTCCAAGTCCATCTTCCGCTGCTCCAGCTCTTGCAGCTGCTGGTACTGGACCCCCTTGTCAGCCTCTTCCTGGGCCAAGGTCAACTGGGTTACGGCATCCTGGATCTAGAAACGGCAGGGACGTCGTCGGGGATCTCCGGCCGGCCTGGAGGATCCTCTGGGATCGGAGAGGCCCGGTGTGCGGGGACACCGAGGCCCGGGGGACGTGGGGGGAGCGGCGGCCCGGCCTGCGCCCACTGCGGGCGGGAGGGGGCTGCTGTGGGGGGAGAGCGGAGGCGGCGGCCCGGCCTGCGCCCACTGCGGGCGGGGAGGGGGCCGCTGTGGGCGGGGGGAGGCACTGCGGCCATTGGGGGCGGGGGCCGCTGCGGGGGGGGGGAGGCACTGCGGGGGGGGGGGCACTGCGGGCGAGGGGGAGGGGCCGCTGCTGCCATTGGGGGCGGGGCGGGGGCCGCTGCGGGGGGGGGCACTGCGGGCGAGGGGGAAGGGGGGGGCCGCTGCGGGCGGGTGGGTGGAGGGGGGCCCCCGCTGCGCCCCCAGCGCCTCTCACCTCCTGGATATCCTCTTTGAGTTTCTCCATCTCCGAGTTCTGCTCGTTGATAAAGGTGAACTCCGCAAAGTTTTTCTCTTCATCTGAGGTGAGGAGGAGGGAGAAACGGGGAGGCTGCGGAGAGCCGGAGGAAGCGGAGGGCTGCGCAGATGGCCGGGAGGGGAGACGAGGGGGGGGCGGGGAGGGGGAAGGAAAGGCAGATGAGGGAGGAGGGACCGACAGGGGGCGGGGGGCGGGAGGAGGGCCGGGCGCGAGCTGGGGAGGGAGGGTCAGGGCCTTACTTTCCAAGTACGTGTGGAAGATGTCCTCTGCGCTGACCTGGCCCGTTATCTCGGCCAGCTTCTCCAGCACCTCCTCGTACTGGATGATGGCCTTCTCGTGCGAGGTCTTGCGGAGGCCCTCGGCCACCTCCCGCTCTGCGGGGGGCCCCGGCGTCAGCAGCCGGCCGCCCCGCCGCCTCCCTCCCACTCCGCTTCCCGCCTGTTTCCTCGCAGCGCCCGCCTGCTCCTCGGGCGGCCGAGGCCCCAAGCGCCCCGGTGCAGGCCCGGAAGCCTCTAGGAGCCCCCCGCTCCTCCCGCCCGAAAGCGACCTCCCACTTGGGCACCGGCCCCACCCCCGCACTCCTCAGTTTCCCCAGCTGTCGGACGGGAGGAGGGGCGGAGCTGGACGTCTAGCCCCGCCCAAGCCGGCGCTGGCTTTCTCCTCCCGGCCGGCGGGAGACCTCCCGGGGGATTGTGGGGCCCCGCCCTCACCCCGCTTGCGCCGGGCCTCCAGCACCTCGGCGTCCACCAAGCGCTCCTGGTTCTTGGTGACCAGGAACTTGTGCAGCTGCTCGAGGTGGCAGATCTGCCTCTGGATCACCTGCAGCTCGGCGTTGTACTGGCTCACGTCCTTGTGCAGCTTCTCCTGCAGCTGGCTCAGCTTCAGCTTGGCTTCCTCCCTGCACGACATGGCGGCCGGGTGGGGAGGGGGCCCGGGGGCGCGGAGGGCCAGGGGCGGGGGAAGCGGCCAGAAGCGCGTGCGGGTCACAAAGGCACGCGGGGGTGGGACGCACAAGCCCCCCGCGGGGCCTCGGGGCGCCCGGCTGCCCCCCCCAGTCCTGGCCTGGCTTCCTCAGTCCGCATGGGCTGGGCCGGACAGAGCCACCTGGCCCCCGCGGTGGAGCGGCCCGACGTCCCGGCGGACAGATTCGAGAAAGGGCTGACTCACAGCACTCGGGCTCCCAGAGGTACATGGGGGGCCGGCGCCCTCAGGCTTAGAGGGCCCCCCTCCCACCGGGATCCGGAGCCAGCTCGGGGAGGGGCCAAAGGTTACCTGGCATCGAAGGCCGAATTGGAGTTGTCGATGTGGGATTGAATGTCGGAGCGGATGTCATTCAGCTCCTGCTCAGCAAGGGCACAGCGGGTTGGCGGGGGAGCCGCGCCCCCCCCCTACGCGCCCCCGCCCCTGTCCGAGCCCCCACCTTCTTCAGCTGGTGGTTGATGTGCAGAAAGCGGTTTCTCTGGATGTGCAGCAGACCCAGCTCTTCCCGGAGGTCTCTGTTCCTCACCAGCTGGGTGTCAAAGCGCGTGATGGCCTGCGGGCCGGGAAGGCGGGGGTCACTGCGCCCGCTTCTGCGGGATGTCTGGGTCCCTCCCCACCCCCACCCCGCAGGGTCCCCAGGGCACGCACCCGGTTCAGCTGGTTCTCCAAGATCATCACCCTGTGCAGGTTCTGGGCCTTCCTCTTCAGGACAAGCCCGGGGCCCCTGAGCTCCTTCAGCTGCAGCAACACTCGGGTCTCCCACTTGGCAATCTGGGGCCAGGGTGGTCCGGAGGAAAAAAAGACGCCGTCAGTCCCCATTCCCCCTCGCTCCACCCCCCTCCTGGTGGGCCCTCCAGGCCAGACCCCAGCCCCCACTCCCCCTGCCCCCCTTCCCAGGCTGCGGCAAGAAGCCCAGGCCCAGATTTGCACCCTCTGCTGCTGTCCAGCTCAGGCCAGGGCCCTGCACTTCCTCCCCCAGGCTGCCCTGGAGTTTGGGTCCCTGCACCACTTCCCCCAAGCTTCTGTCCTCCAGGCAGACTCCCGCAACCTCCCACCTCCTCTCCCCTGTGCCCTCCCCAGGCCTGGACCCAGCACTCCCTATCCCCCTTCTCCCCTTCAGGCCAGGCCCATTACCAACCCCCTGCCCAGTTCTCCTCTCCCTCCCCACCTGGGCCAGGCCCTTGCATCCCTACCCCAGGCTGGGCCCCAGGTCAGGCCCCTGCACTGACACCCTCTCCCCCTCCCCTTCCCCACGTCAGGCTCCCCTCCCCAAGCCACGCCCCTGCACCCACCCCCTCCCCAGATTAAGCCCCTGCACTGACCCCCTCCCAGCAGGCCCCTGCATCGCCCCCTCCCACGCCCCATCTCCTCCCGGCCCCACCTGTTGGTCCAGCTTCTTCAGATGCTGCTGCTCCTTGACCACCTCCTTGTACAGCTGCTGCCGGCGATCCAGGAGGCCCCGAAGACCCTTCTCCCGGGCCTGTTCCAGGAACCTGCGCGCTTGGTTCTGCGAGATGTTCATCTTCACTTGAAGCTCGGCCTGTTCCTGCTGCAGCCTGCAGATCTCCACCCTGCCGGGTCAGAGCCCGAGAGAGCTGGAGCTGGCCGGCACCTGGGGGGGGGGGGGCCGCCCCGTGCAACCCCCTCCTCCGTCAGGCGCAGAGCCGAAGCCAAGAGAGCTGCCCCGGGGGTGCCGGGGGCCCAGGCGCTCGCGCTCCCCGGTGGCGCCCCGGCGCTCGCGCGCCCCGCCCCGCCTCCAGCCCCGGGGCCCAGGCTCACATTTGCTTGTGGATCCGCTGCTGGGTCTCCCTGCTGTAAGCCTGCCGCTCGGCCTCCATCACCCGGCATTGTCTCTGCAGGCGGCTCAGCTCCCCCTCTGCAGGGCAGGGGGGCAGGTGCGGGGCCGGCTCAGCCGGGAGGGGGGGAGGGGCCGGCCAGGGGCCCAGCTCCGACCCCCCAGGCCGGAGCACTTACCTGAGCTGTCCAGATAGGCTTCGCTGTCCTCCGAGCGCACGCTGGCGGCCAGAGGCATGCTGGCCTGGGGAAAAAAGCTACTTCGGGGCTCCGGGGGAGGTGGAAGATTCAGGTAGGGAACATGGGAGCGGGGGGCTAAGTACGCGGATGACGTCCGGGACATGGCGGACGTCCGGGACATGGCGGGGTAGCCCTAGCAGCCCAGAAGAGGACCTCGCCTGGCTATTCCCTCTGTTGTAGTCCTGGTTGCTGAGGTGACTGGGCCAGCTGGGGGGATTGGGAAGCTGGCCTGGACGGGGCGGGCACCCCTCCCTCACGCTCCTCCTCCCCTCCTCCCTCCCTCCCTCCGGCCCTCCCCTAACACTTCCAGGGGTGGCGGGGGGCCTGGCTCAGAGCATCTCCTCCAGAAGACTCCCGGTTCTTCGGGCTGGCTCTGGGCAGGCATGCAAGCCGAGGAGAGGTGGGGGGGGCGGGGTTGGGAGGGAGGGGCTGAGGGGGGAGAACGTGGAGGGACTGCGAGGCGGAGCTCAGGAGACTTGGGGCAAGAGTTGGGGGAGGTACTAAGAAGAGATCTGACAGAAGCTTTGAGAGAGTGGCTGAGGGGAGGACAAGGGCGGGGCTAAGCAGGACTGGGGGATTAACTAAGCGGGAGATTTAAGGTGAGGCTTTTGGAGGGAGTGGCTAAGGGGAGGAAAAGGGCGGGGCTAAGGAGGACTGGGGGACTAAGTGGGAGATTAAGGATGAGGCTTTTAGAAGGCGTGGCTAAGGGGAGGACAAGGGCGGGGCTAAGGAGGACTGGGGGACTAACGAAGCGGGAGACAAGGTGAGGCTTTTAGAGGGAGTGGCTAAGAGTGAGAAAAGGGCGGGGTTAAGGAGGACGGGGGGGGGCGGGGGGGGGAGGGAACTACCTAAGCGGGATATTTAAGGTGAAGCTTTTAGAGGGAGTGACTAAGGGTGAGAAAAGGGTGGGGCTAAAGGGGGCGGGGGGGGGGAGACTAAGTGGGAGATTTAAGGTGAGGCTTTTAGAGGGAGTGGCTAAGCGGAGGACAAGGGCGGGGCTAAGGAGGACTGGGGGACTAACTAAACGGGAGATTTAAGGTGAGGCTTTTAGAGGGAGTGGCTAAGCGGAGGACAAGGGCGGGGCTAAGGAGGACTGGGGGACTAACTAAACGGGAGATTTAAGGTGAGGCTTTTAGAGGACGTGGCTAAGGGGAGGACAAGGGCGGGGCTAAGGAGGCCTGGGGGACTAACTAAGCGGGAGATTTAAGGTGAGGCTCTTAGAGGGAGTGGCTAAGGGGAGGACAAGGGCGGGGCTAAGGAGGACTGGGGGACTAAGTGGGAGATTAAGGATGAGGCTTTTAGAGGGAGTGACTAAGGGTGAGAAAAGGGTGGGGCTAAAGGGGGTGGGGGGGGGGACTAAGTGGGAGATTTAAGGTGAGGCTTTTAGAGGGCGTGGCTAAGGGGAGGACAAGGGCGGGGCTAAGGAGGACTGGGGGACTAAGCAGGAGATTTAAGGTGAGGCTTTTAGAGGGCGTGGCTAAGGGGAGGACAAGGGCGGGGCTAAGGAGGCCTGGGGGACTAACTAAGCGGGAGATTTAAGGTGAGGCTCTTAGAGGGCGTGGCTAAGGGGAGGACAAGGGCGGGGCTAAGGAGGACTGGGGGACTAACTAAGCGGGAGATTTAGGACGACTTTGAAAAGAAGCTGGGGCTGCTGGATCCAGTGGGACAAGGGCGGGGCTAAACGGGAGATTCTAGAGAAAGCTTTCAAAGGGAATGGCTGGGGGTGCTGAGGACCACTGAGAGGAGGGACTTGGGGAGGAATTAAGATGGGGATTTAAGGGAAGGGTCGCTGCGGGAAGCTGAAGCCGAACAAAGGGCTTGGCGGGTTGTAGGAGTAGTGGCCAAGGGGCGGAGGGGGCGGGGCAGGAGGAAAAGGAAGGTGGAGCAGCGGAGGGGGGGGCAAGGAGGAGCTCCCCAAGAGGAGCTGCCGAGAGCACGGAGCTGGGGGAGGAGAGCGCTCAATCTGCAAGCGGCGAATGGGGCATAAGTAGACTGAGGGAGAGCTGCTCACCGCCTCCTCCCTCCCTCGAGCCCCTGCCTAATGCGCCTGCGCACCAACAGTCTTCGCTCTGACTAGAACGGGGGCGGGGCCGCCCCATGGCTCCTCCTTCCCTCCCCCACCTTGGGGGATGGAGCCCCGCCCCCGGCCAAAGTAGCCCTCCACGTGTAGGCCACCGGCGGCCCAGGCCGGGCCTCGAAGGCCGCAGGGCCGCCTGGGCTCGGCGCCCCACGGGACAGGGCGTGCCCCAAAGGTGCCTGCGGTTTCTAGCGCGAGGAAGCAGCTCGCTCTGGTGCTCAGCCTGATGCCTGGGGGCGGCCGGCCTGGGGCCCTGGCAGGCAGCGCCGACGGCTGCGCACGTCCACCTGCCCTCTCCGGCCCAGTGCTTTCCGTCCTCAGGGTTGAAGGTGCGGCTCCCGGTTTGGCCAAACACTGCCTGATACCGGAGGACTCGCATCCCAATCCGGCTTTGTTTTAGGAGCTTCGCCCGGTCCCTTTCACCCCTGGCCTCGGACTCTCATGGAGCCCGGGGCTCTTCCTGGCTATCAGGCCGTGGCCAGGGACACCGGGAGCCCGGGTGCAAGAGAATGATCTGACTGCGGCAGAGCGCAGCCTTGCCCGCACTTACTCCCCCGGCCCGCACGGGACATTGCTTGCTCCAGGCAGCCCAGGATCCTTGCTGGGGATGGGGGGGGGGGGGGCGGCCACATAGCAGGCTACTCCGCCAGCCAGTCAACTACGTGTGCACCAAATGATTCAAATCCCCCAGTCCAGGGCTGTCCTCCCCCCACCACAGGTTGTAGGACCCCCGGTGCAGGAGGGGATGGCTGCTACCGGGAAAACTTCTGGCTGACAATCCGAATCAGTCTCCCAGAGCGCCCTCCCTTCTCTTCCTGGGAAGCCGGGCAGCTAAGGAAGCCAGCACCCTCCCTGGCCCCTCTCGAGGCCTCGGGCGGAAAACTCCCGGTTGGTCCTCTCTTCTCTCCAGGGTGTGGGGTCACCCGGCCTCCTTGTTCTCCTGGCTCCCTGACTGCTCCTCTGCCGGATCCTCCTCCACCAGCCCTCTGGTCCCAAGTGTCCTGGGCCCTCTGCTCTCCTCGGATCCCAAGGATCTAGTCACCTCAAATCTGCCTTGCCTTCCCCAGTCTCTGCTGATCTCCAATCTCACATCTGCAACTGATGGGATTTACTGTGTCCCTCTGTCCCCAAGAAACTATCATCAGGTCCTTCTCACATGATTTAGGAAGAAACTCTTTAGAAAGCCCCACAGTCCTTCCCCCAACTTCTGGAAATCCTCTTACCAACTTTTGATTTAGTGCTCAGCATCAATTCAGGCAGGTCTGGCTCCCGACCTCGAGTTCCTGCCTTTGCACCTGAGCAACATCAAGGCTAAATTTCCCCCATAAAAGATCTGCTCATAAACTAAGATTATCCCAGGATCTGCTGGACGAGGCTCTTTTCAACAATGACACGATTCAGGCCAGTTCCAATGGTCTTGTGATGGAGAGAGCCACCTGCAGCCATATATATAATTGCACATGTTTAAAATCTATATATATGTATGTATATAATTGCACATGTTTAAAATCTATTGGATTACTTTCCATCCAAGGGAGGGAATGGGAGGAAGGAGGGAAATTTGGAAGACAAGGTTTTGCAAGGGTCAGGGTTGAAAAATTATCCATGCACGTTTTGAAAATAAAAAGCTTTTAATATTTAAAAAATCTGCGGTGGCTTGGGCTAAACCCCCTATGAGGTAGTCTCTCCCCATCATGGTGGCGCCTTTCTCCTCACTCTGGTTAGTAGGAGCTGCCAGTCGAGGGCTTATTCCCACTTCAGAGACTATTTCCTTTCTCCTGGTTAACTGTCTTTTTCCTTGCTAACTACACTCTCCCAACTGGATTTCCTATTTGCTGCTTCTGGCGTCTATTTTACCTTCATGTTGCCCGTAACCCCTAAAAAAATGCCTTTTGCCCAATGGTCACTGGGAGTTTGTCCCGTTTATTTTGAACTAGGTACGGCCATGACGACCTCAGCACAACCGTCTCTCGGACGACGTGTCCGGTAGACGCCTTAAGCTCAAGGTGTCTCGCTCGCTTTCTCCTGAACCCCAGCATCACGGGAGCGCGCGGCATCCCCATCCCCCGGCTGGGAGTCATCCTGGATCGCCCGGCGTTCCCATACATGCGGGCAGTTGTGGAGGACGGTCCATCTCTGCAGGTCCTGCCCAGCACCCCCCTTCTCTGCCCCGGCCCTGGTCACCTCACATCCGGGCCACCGCAGTAGCTGCTGGGGGTGGAGAGCTGTCTGCCACAAACACCTCCCTCTGTCTCTTCTCCCTTCAACAGACCCGGCGTCCTGCCTCCCTCAGCAAACTCCAGGGGCTCCCCGTCACCTCCAGGAGCCGAGGCAGCAGGCGCTGGCCTCCGTAATCCGGCCCCTCCCGTCTCTCCAGTCTTCTTAGGTCTCCCTCCCCAACACACACTCAATCCAATGACATCGGCCCCCGGCTTCTCCCCAACACGACCCTCCCCCCGAGTCTGGAGCCCCCTCGCTTCCTGTGCCCCCTTCTCAGTCCTCGGCACAGGGCCAGGCACACAGTGGTGCTTAATAATTATCTGGTCCATTGGTTGACGTCCGAGTTCCTCAGCCTCGGGTCTCTGCAGGCCCTGGGCCAGGCGATGGTGAGAGACACTGGGGGGGGGGGGGGCGCTGCGACCGCGCAGGGCCAGTCAGACACAAAATGAGAGAGGGGCAGAGCTGGGGGGCCGCGGCGCCCAGGCTTTCCCCAGCTTTTAAGTGAGAGGGGAGGAGGGTGTCCCCCCGGCAGGGAGGGAGAGCGGCTGGACCGGCGCGGGTCTTCAGAGGAAGGAAGAGGGAGGGAGGAAGGCGGGGAGAGGAAGGGAGGGAAGGAGGGAGAGAGCAGGGCGGGGCAGGGAGGCCGGGAAAGGGGACCAGCCTGGCTCTGACTTCCTCCGCGCCTTCTCCCGTTATTTGGGCTGGGTGGAGAAAGGAGCTTCTGCCTCCAGACCTTCCAGCTGGCCCCAGAGCCCTCCGTAAGTACGGGCCGGGGGTCGGCGGCCCCTTCCGGGGGACCCCCAGTGGGACAGCCTCTCCCAGGCTCGGGCGGCCAGGGGTGGGCCTCCTGCCAAAGACCCCAGATTTAGGGTGTGCCCTGGGGATCCAGGCGGCCGCTGCCCGACTCCCACAGGGCCCCCAGAGCCCCGGGCCCGCTTCCCCAGCCCACTCTTCCCTCTTGTCCGGGGCTCTCAGAGGACCCGAGTCCCTCTCCCGGCCAGTCCCCCTGCACCCCCCTCCTGCTTCCAGCCCCGCCCTCCGCCCCCCACCTCCCGCTCTTCGCCCCGAGCCTCAGGTGCCCACTGGGCGGGAGGGCGCCCGGGCGGGGGCTTCTGGGCTGAGTCACAGTGACTCACTGAGCCCCTAGCAGGGGGTGGGTGCAGGGGACGAGAGCCTGGTGGGTGTGGGGCCCCACCCCCTGAGAGTGGCTGGGAGGAACTAGGTGGGGCAGGTTTCAATCCTAGTATCCCAGGGCCCGGGAGGGGGCAGCGGCCAACCCACCCCATCCACCCCTGAGGGGTCCATCCCCCCCACGCCCCGCGGTGCCAGCCCCGCTCTCTCCGCCCGCAGACCCCGTGGGCGCCATGTCCCTGCTCCTCGTGGCCGTGTCCGCCCTGCACGTCCTCATCCTCATCCTGCTCTTCGTGGCCACCCTGGACAAGGTGAGAGCGCGGCGGCCCCTTCTCCTCCGCCCGGCAGGCTTCCTTAATGCCCCCGCGGGCGGCAGCGCCAAATGCCCAGAGACAAAACTCTGCCCCGGGGGGAGCGCCCGTGCGGATCCGGGCCCAGGGACAGAGGCGCCGGGGGAGGTGGCCGAGAGTCCGGGAGGGGCTAAGTCCCCCCAGGCCCAGTTCCCTTCCAGGTAGCTCTGCCCCCCCCCCCCCCCCCCCGGCCCTGCCCCTCCACTATCTGACTTGTGCTTTTGGATCCCAACGGGCCTCAGTCGTGGTGGATCCTCCCTGGCAATGACTCACTGAACCTCTGGAAGGAGTGTCTGAGCTACTCGAACCAGTCGGTCCCCGAGATCTGGGTGTGCAGCAACGTCAGTGAGAACGGTGAGCGCCCCCGGCCCCTCCCCCCCCATCCAGGAGCCAGCGAGGGGAGAAGCGGGCATGGGCCCCCGCCTGTCCCGGGGGGCTTGGCCACCCCCCCACGCCCTGTCCCCCATGGCTAAGGTGCCCCCCCCACAGGCTGGCTGAAGGCGGTCCAGGCGCTCATGGTGCTGTCCCTGGTGTTCTGCTGCCTCTCCTTCGTGCTCTTCATGTTCCAGCTGTACAACATGAAGCGCGGGGGCCTCTTCTACGCCACGGGCGTCTGCCAGCTCTGCACCAGTGAGTGCCCGGGGTCACCGGGGAGCGGGCACAAGGCAGGGGCACAGGGCAGGGAGCACTGGGGTCACCGGGGAGCGGGTATGGGGTAGGGGGCACTGGGGTCACCGGGGAGCGGGCATGGGGCAGGGGGCACTGGGGTCACCAAGGAGCAGGCACAAGACAGGGGCATGGGGCACAGGGGTCACCGGGGAGCGGGTATGGGGTAGGGGGCACTGGGGTCCCCGAGGAGCGGGCACAAGGTGAGGGCATGGGGCAAGGGGCACAGGGCAGGGAGCACTGGGGTCACCAAGGAGCAGGCACAAGACAGGGGCATGGGGCACAGGGGTCACCGGGGAGCAGGCATGGGATGGGGGCACTGGGGTCACCTAGGAGTGGGCACAAGGTGAGGGCATGGGGCAAGGGGCACAGGGGTCACCGGGGAGCAGGCACGGGATGGGGGCACAGGGGCCACCAGGGAGCGGGCACGGGGTGGGGGCACAGGGGTCACCGGGGAGCAGGCACGGGGTGGGGGCACAGGGGCCACCAAGGAGCAGGCACGGGGTGGGGGCACAGGGGTGCCAGGCCCTGGCCGCCCGATGGGGCCCCGGGGCACAGGGGGCCCAGCTGATTCCCTCTGCCCTGTCCCCCACAGGTGTGTCAGTGTTCACCGGGGCCCTCATCTACGCCCTGCACGTCCGGGAGTTCCACCATCCCGACGGCTCCTTCGGCTACTGCTTCGCCCTGGCCTGGGTGGCGTTTCCCCTGGCACTGGCCAGCGGCATCATTTACATCCACTTGAGGAAGCGAGAGTGACCGCCCGCGCCGGCCCCACCAGCCCTGCCTTCCTAAGCTCCCCGCCCCGGTGGGCCCTGACCCCGGACCCTCAGTCTCTTGCTCTGCGCAATGGGCGAGTAAGCAGCAGCTTTTGCGGCACTTCCCGCCCCGGGCACTCGGCGCTCCGGCCGGGCCGGGGGTCAAGGACTCATTCCAAATCCAGCCTCCGGCCCCTCCTGGCCGTGGGGCCCTAGGCACGTCACCGAACCCATCTGCCCCAGTTTCCCCAACTGTAAAATGGGAACAGCACCTTCCTCCTCCCCAGGTCGTTGCAAGAATGGAATGAAATCATATCTGTCAAGTGCTCAGCAGGTGCCTGCACACAGCAGGCGCTTTATAAATGCTTACTCCCCCAGCTCCAACAGCCTCTGTCTAAGGTCCGTGGGGCGGCAGGGCCCTGCCCTTTGGCCCCGGGTGCGCAGTCCCGTCCAGGCGCCTCCGTAACCGGAAGGACCAGGGGGAAAGGGCCCAGAGGTGCCTCCGGCCGCGTCCCGGGGAGAGGATGCAGAAGTGACGGCCCAAGCCCACCCCTGGGCCGCCCCAGGGGTCCCCGCCCTGCCCCCACACTGGAGACCCCACGTAAACAGGATTTATTTCTTTGGGCAGCCGGAGGCCAGTCGGGGCAGGGACGGATATTGCACATGGGGGCGAGGGGCGGAGCCAGAGGTAGCATGGGCACGGGCTGGTAGAGGAAGGCTCGGGCCCTGGGGGCGGCCCGGTGGCAGTGGGGATCGGGGCCGCCGCCCCTCCCCCGCCGGGGCCCCTCCGCCAGGAACCTCACTCCCTGCTCGGCGGCCTCCCGAGGGGCCCGGGGGGTCTCTGAAGCCGGGCGCCCTGGGAGGGGGTCGGCGGGCCAGGGGTCGGGCTCTGGCTCAGGGCTTCCAGGTGGCCGAGGGCCCGGGCCCCGTTGAAGGTCACTTCGCAGCCCGTGCGGGCCAGGAGCCAGGCTTCCACGGAGTCCTGCAGCCACTTGGCGCTCTCTGGGGGAGGGAGGGAGGTCAGTGGGGAGTGGGGGGCTCTGGGAGCCGGGGCACGTGGGGGCGCGGCTCACCCTCGGGGGGCCCAGGGCCCCGGCGCCCCATGAAGCTGTGGGCCAGCAGGACTTCCTTGGCGTGCTCCTCCTGGGCCCGGAGCACCAGGGCCGTGATCAGCTCCGAGTTGTTGGACGTGCTCCGGAAGTAGAGCATGTGGGCCAGCTCCAGGGCCTGGAGGTTCCGATGCTGGCTAAACATCTGTGGGGGCCAGAGGGGGCCGCGGGGGGCCGCCCGCGTTTGCTGGGCCCGGCCCTCTCAGGACGCCACCCTGGGGCTCCCCAGAGGCCCGGCCCCGCTTCCCAGCTGCCTGAGCTGCCCTCAGCTCCTTAAGCAGGGCCCGCGTCTGGGCCAGGGCACCCAGCCCGACGTCCTGGAGGGCTTCATCACCCCCAGGCGGCCCTTGAGAGGGCAGAGGGCAGAGCATCCAGGGGGGCTCTGGGGGGGGGGGAGGGAGGTCAGCATGCAGGGGCCACAGGTCAGAGTCCAGGGAGCCACAGGTCAGCATGCAGGGGGCCACAGGTCAGAGTCCAGGGGGCCACAGGTCAGCATGCAGGGGCCACAGGTCAGAGTCCAGGGGGCCACAGGTCAGCATGCAGGGGCCAGAGGTCAGCATGCAGGGGCCACAGGTCAGAGTCCAGGGGGCCGCAGGTCAGAGTCCAGGGAGCCAGAGGTCAGCATGCAGGGGCCACAGGTCAGAGTCCAGGGGGCCACAGGTCAGAGTCCAGGGAGCCAGAGGTCAGCATGCAGGGGCCACAGGTCAGAGTCCAGGGAGCCACAGGTCAGAGTCCAGGGAGCCACAGGTCAGCATGCAGGGGCCACAGGTCAGAGTCCAGGGGGCCACAGGTCAGAGTCCAGGGAGCCACAGGTCAGCATGCAGGGGCCACAGGTCAGAGTCCAGGGAGCCACAGGTCAGAGTCCAGGGGGCCAGAGGTCAGCATGCAGGGGCCACAGGTCAGAGTCCAGGGAGCCACAGGTCAGCATGCAGGGGGCCACAGGTCAGCATGCAGGGGGCCACAGGTCAGAGTCCAGGGGGCCAGAGGTCAGCATGCAGGAGCCACAGGTCAGCATGCAGGGGCCACAGGTCAGAGTCCAGG